>NC_134080.1:68690090-69037256 GCF_000715075.1 Nicotiana tabacum
TTGCTTTCAAAAACAGACTTTCTGATCCAGTCCTTAATAAACATTTTTTCAACTTGTGTTCTTTACTTCCACTTTACTCTTAGTCAATAAGTTCTGCCCCCTCTAGTATGTGTACTGCCTTGGGATCCTCTTGAGAGCCCTCTGAACTATGGCATACTGAGGCTGGCCTTTCCACACTGCACTGGTTCAATTCTTGGTTGTTAAGTCTAGGTGTAAGCATTGCCCGGGGACCTTGACCCTTAAGGAAATTTGGTGCACCTAGACTCTGATTTGTTTATGGAATTGAGGCTTATGAGACCATTGGAGGCTTTGGGGAAACTTGGGCCTAATTTCAGGCTCCCTATAGAATAGCTTCTTGATTTTCTATTTTACTTATGTAATTCATTCATTGGCCTGTAATAATTTGTATACAGATATTTGGGGTATTTAATAAAAGGGTGGGTAGATGTATACTTTATGGGGTAATATGGGTAGAAATCCTGCTCTTAGGATCTTATTTTTATAATCTATCTGCTTTACTCAATAGAAAACATGCTCATAGGGTTTTACTCTTTTAAAACTGACTGCTTTGCCTGATAGAAATCATGCATATAGGATCTCATTTTTAATTTCGTTTACATCAAGTAGAAATCATGTTCCTAAGGTTCTGCATTTTGTCATGTTAGAAACCATGTTTATAGGTTCCAAACAATCATGTCTTAAATCAGTAGATGACATGCCTATAGGACTCAATTCCAATTCAGTTTTAATGAGCATTCATGTATGTTGTTGCAAATCGATTAAAATCAGTAATCCACCTAGACATCATGCCTATAGGGATTCTACTCGCAATATTGTCTGATAATTTAATTTAGCCTAATAATCAACTTCATCATGCCTAGTTCATTTTTAAAACTTGTCTTATCTAGTGTTAAACATTTCCTGAAACAAGCTCTTTCACAACTGCCTCAATCTCATTAGATATCATGCCTATAGGTATTAAAGGAGTCTATTTCGAGAAAACTATTTGTTTCTGCATTAATATAGATACCAGTACTGCATATAGGCAAGCCTTAGTGCGTTTCAAAAAAAACTGCATTTCCCTGAAGCTGTTTTTGTCGTTTAACGTTTCTAATCCTAATAATCTTTTTTTTTAAAAAGAGTCCCTAGGCAGTTACTAGGTTATAACTTCTGGTATAAAAGTTTTTGTTTGTTTCTGCATATTCATTTAGATATCCTGCTTTAGGACATTAATTAATAAAGACCTTAATTGTGTTTGAGTTGTGCTGCTTATATGTTTACTTGAGGAGGAAACTATGAGCCTCTTATTTGCTCTCATTATGTGTGAAAGTCCTAAATATTTTGACTGTCGCTTTATAGTTTTCGCCTTTTTAAACCTTAAGGGTACGTCTAGAACTACCTATAAGTATAGGTCCTAACCCCCGCCGGGACCATTAAGAAGGGACGGGTAGCAGCATGCAATAGGAATCAGTGACCAAACACTCGCTTTGCATGACCAATAAGGGGATGGGAAGGGTAGATATGGGATATGATGACTACGCGTTAATATCACGTGTAGCCCCTCATTGAGGATTGTGTAAGGCCCCAGAATTGTTTTTTTCAAGTAACTTAAGATTTCGTCATGCCAAGGTAGGCTAATTATTTTATTTTGTGTGCAAATGAGGATCTAGGATAGAATGGATATCAATTGGATATGTTAATAAGTGTATAAGTCATATTAGGAGTGAATTGGGGTCTAAGGAGAGGCCTAAGTCTAAGCCAAGTTGGAAAATTTCATAATAGACGAAAGTTGTAAATGAGTGCCCACAAGACCTCACTTTGGACGCTTATATCTCCCGTTATACAAGGAGTTGTGTGCCTCACAACCTATAAAATTAGAGCCCTTTGAGTCTAGTTTCCAACTCAACAAACCGTTTGTTATTTCGAGGTGTATACAGAAAGTTATGACCATTTTACTGGGCATGTGTCACTAGCGCGCCCAGATGCACGCCCGCGCTAAAATATGCGCGGCCAAGATAGAACACTAGGCAAACTAGCGCGCCCAGATGCGCGGCCGCGCTAGTATAAGGTCTCTAAATACCCCAAGACCGGGTAAGAAGAGTCCCTAAGTCATTTTTGAGCAAGGGCTTGCTCTAACAAGGGGGAATCCGTCCCATACTTCATTCCTATGATCCAAGGTAAGGTTTTTGGAGTATTTTGAGTTGATTACTACTCCTAAACACTTATATTAACATGGATTGATCTTGAAAATCCATAGATTTCCATTAAAATCCTTGAATTTATCAAGAACGCCACAAGTGGGGATTCTCAAGATTCTTACTACAAGAGGTATGTCTATCATCTCTAACTACTCTATGGTGATTATCCATGTAAGATATATACATTAGAACTCATGGGGTGGTGATTGGGAGCCATAGGTGCCTAACCTAGGTTGTGTTGGTATTGTAGAGATTGTGAGATGGGTCATTGAGGTATGATTCTTGGTATAATAGTATTATGTATACATGTATGTGCAAATTAGGATTGTGGGAAAGATTGATGAACACAAATAGGTAAAGATTGGGTTGGGGAATGAAGGAAATCTTGTAAAAGAGAATTAAATATCAAGATGCTCAACTAGTGTTTGATAAAATGCTCCAATGAGCTGAAACCATGAATACCTTCCTAATTTGTGTTAATTTTGTTATGTCTCAAGTAGATTGGGATTGCTAGAATTTTCGAAACGTCGTAGTAACTTAAGGAAAGCTTAAACGAGGTATGTATGGCTAACTTTGACCTTTATAAAGTCACTTTGTTTGGTGCACGAATATCTGGTATGTAATATCTACGTGAATTACTTGTGGAATTACTGTGTTTGGTATGATTTGATTATTCGTGGTTAAATCTCCTGATATAATGGTGTCCGTAATTGGCAATAAACCAAATGTGTGGTTGTGAATGTGTTATGTGGTAAGAGTTGAGAAACAAATGATAGAAGGAAATCGTGAATGATGAAATTGGAACAATTGTGGTAATAACATATATGGCTTGTATTGGCAATTATCGCGATGATAAAAAATGCATACGAGTTGTTGAACATGATGGAAATAGTATTGATGGTTGTGGAAACCCTTTGAGAAATTATTATTATTGTTCTTTGAGAAATTGTTATTGTTGTTTTTTGTGAACTGTTGTTGTTGTTGTGTTGTTTGTGAATTGTGATTGTACGGTGGGTTCGGGTTGCGCGCCGCAACACGAAGTAATAAGGTGTGGGTTGTGGTGATAAGGGTGGCCGAGGTAATAAGGATGGAAAGTGATCGAAATCACTATTGAAATGAAAATATGAGAAAATTGTAAAATCATTGATAAGAAAATGTTGAAGGGGAAATGGAGAGTTTGTAACTTGTTTGGCTTGATTGTTTTCTTTCGGGTGTATTTGATTGGTGATTCCATTACTATTTGTTACTTGTGTTTTGTGTATGGTTGAGTTTGCTCAGGGCAAGTTTGTTCATACATACCAGTACAATTCAAATGTATTGACGTCCCTTTTGCCGGGGGCGCTACATTCGTGTTATGATTGTAGGTGGATCCATAGCAGGTACTCCAGTCCACCGTCCGTAGCTCCCCTTCACTTTCCGCCAGAAGCATTGGTGAGCCCTTTTCCTCTCGGGGCCTTGCGTGGCTCATGCCGCTTTCCTTCCCGGAGTCTTATTATGGTATTTGTGTAAGGTATAGCCGGAGCCTTGTTGCCGGCAAGTATCGTATCATCCTTTTGTATCCTTAGAGGCTCCGTAGACAGTAAATGTGGGTTGCGAACTTATGTAAATATGTATTTTGTATATGGGGAGATGTAAGTTGTAAACTTCATTAAGTGGCTATGTACGTTTTGTAAAAAGGGCGTTTTAATTTCCAAATGACTATTTTCCTTGATTAATGGACAATGAAAATGCGGGGTAACACGTGGAATAGGAAAGGCACCCAGGTCCGCTTGGCCGGGGCTACCCGGTCGAGTGCCGGTCGCGCTCCTCGAATTTCGGGGCGTGACAGATTGTTTACCAGATATTGCGTGGGGTGATCCTATAGGATAAACAACCTAGGACCCCTCTTTACCAAATCTTCTCTCTCTATTTAAGCTTGTTCAAACTTTTATCTTGCCACTTGAGTTATCTAACGTGCTTTACTTGCAACTTATTTGATTCAACTGTTTATATGGACTAATTTATAAATATAAGTTCGGCCAGGACCCACAGTTGTGGACCAAAAGGGGTGCCTAACACCTTCCCCTCGAGGTTACTCAGAGCCCTTACCCTAATCTCTGGTAATGCAAACCAACTCAGAGTTGATCACTCTAGGTGCCCTAATGCATCACAACCCGTTAGGTGGCGACTCTTCAAATACCCAATTCCCAAAAGGAAATGGGTCATTACACACCGTGAATGTTGAAACCCGGACCTCTTCCCCGTCAAAAAGGGAGGGAAAAGGGGGGCGCGACAGCATGACGACTCTGCTGGGGATATTTTAGGCTCTTACCATAACAAACTTGTCTTTTACAAATTAGTCCAAGCATGCTTATCCCGTACCTTTTCCCCTTATTTGGATTTAACTGTCTATTTTTGAGCATTTATGATTCTTTTTATTCCTGAAACTAACTTGTCTCTTTGTTTTCCTTTTTCTGTAACTGTCTTTTAAATTATTTAAATGTTGTATTTATTTTTTCCTACGTGAAAATACTTTCCTACATGTTATTAACTGCTGCATAAATCATGCTCCACATCATATTCCACTCATACGGCTTAAATCCTATAGCAACGCTTTAATGAGTGGTTGCGCTCTTCCTATTATTACCCTTAAATTTGGAAAGGCTTATTTGCGGTAAAACCAGTCGATCAGCGATGCAGTCGACGGTTCCGTGCCTTCCCTCTCAAGTTGTCCGCTTGAGGGTACCAGTCTAAAACCCCATAAAAACCTTACTCTATTTAAATTACGCATGCATCATGGTCAAACCTAGTTAGATCAGTTATGTTATCCACGTAATGATCCTTTAAGATAAGCCTTATCCAATGCCCATCGGGTTTTCCATAATCCCAACGGATGCAACCACGTTTTGTGCATTTTTTTTTGGAGAACTAAAGGCCGATATGTTGATCATAAATGTATAAATAGTCGAGTCTGGTAGGGGTAACGCCTAACCCTTTTGTTTTGCAGAAATGAGGAACGAGGTACCCGATTTTGGTATGGTTAGCACGCATCCACTCTTGCTAGACCGGTGGAGGAGTCTTCCATCAAATGAACAAATCAATGAGTGGAAAGAGAGGGCGGCCAAAGCTAGCGAAAAGGTGGAACATCTGGAATACAGTCTGCTAGAATTGGAAGGAAAAGTGAGGAAGAGAGTCATCGACTGCCAGTACGCTGAGAGAAACGAAGGAGAACACCTGGCAAAGGCATTTTTACTGGTGAACCTATGCGAACTGGAGGATTTGATCAACGAGAGCATTCAACCCGAAGGAAGTCCTCCTGGGACCAAATAGATTAGATTTACTTGCTTTTTTTAAAATGTAATAAGGCCAAGTGTCAGTAGCAACTTTTTTTTTATTGTGTTAGTGTTGTTTTTGGATTCGTCTACTTTTATATTATGAAATGAAGCATTTATTGGCATATGAAGTTCTTCAAATTTATTTGTCGCTAGGCCTACCTCAGGCACAACGAGGCTCCCAAATTAAGATACGAGTTTATATTTCGCATTATGTGTTTAAATACTGCAAACATTCCAGAATCCTTACTAACTAGTTACCTTTTTGTTTTGTTTATTTTTTATTATTATTCTCATCCCCATAGGTTGGTTCATCCATACTGGCCTCGTCAGCATATCATATCAGATCTAGTGGCCCTCCACCTCCTCCTCCTCCAAGAAATACAAAAAGCAGAGGGAAAGCAAAGATGGACGACTTAAGTGGAATACGAAAAGAAAACATTGAGAACGCAGAGACCTCCAATGGTCGTACTACTCCGGCCCCGAATGACCTGGTTTGAGACTTGAACAAAAGATACTAGAACTACAAGGAGAACTCGAGCAGGTCCGCAATTTGGCAAACTTGTCACTCACCCTCAACGTCCCTGATATCCACCTACAAAACACAAAGAATCCAACGCCTCCTCAGAACACACAAAACCAACAGCCACAAAATTCTACCGTACCAAGTCAATATGCAACTCCACCTTAAAATATCAATCCATTGCCGGTACCAACTCCACCACAACAACATCATCAGTCAATTCCATGCCCACCAACCACCACTTACCATACTCTTCACAATACACCGCCACCCATTCACAAAACTCTACCAATGACCATCACTATACCCAAGTTCCTGGCACTCATCAGAGCAACCCCATATACGTGGAAACTATACCACATTCTACTCAGCCAATCTCCTGTGCACCGGAATCCTCCGAAAAACCTACTCATTAAGAACATGGTCGAAGAACTCAAGAAATTAACAAGCCGAGTTCAAGGTGTTGAAGGTGATAGAGGAATAGAAGGTCTAAACTGCAAAGATCTGTGCATACTGTAAGCACGTAATTTTTGACCCGCACAATTTTTAAGTTAGTTGTAGTATGTTAAATATTTACTTGAGTTAGTATAGATTTTTAATCCATATTTTTACTACCACTTTATTAGTTTAATTTTATTATTTTAATATTTAAAAATTAAAAGAAAATACAAAAAAAATAGTTTCAATTTTTATATTTAGTTTTATTTTAGTAGTTTATTTTATTAATTAAGATGTGATTTTTATATTTTATAAGTATATTACATTGTTTTAGTCTCCCTACCATATTTAAGCCCAACAAGACAAATGCACATTCTTCCCAACTCATTAGCCCACTTAAATGCAAGATTTAATCATAGCCATCTATTTCATTCTAATCCAATGATCATCATCCCTTCTCACCTCCATATAAAATACCCAATTATAAAAACTCTACCCTAGATTCCAATTCCTTAAAAAAGGCTAAGAAAAATGGCACACCCTAAGTTGATGGCAGCCATCTCCATTGATTTGGAAACGGGATCAGGATTCTCACTCTTTCATAGACAACATAAATAGTAACTACATTTATCAAATTTTCATTATTTGACAATGGCTTCTTCAACAAGTGGTGTCGCCGTGATCCTTATTTGACAATGGCTTGAGGTTTTGAAATCTGCCATATGCATGTGACGACAAGATGACCAAGTTTTTTGTATTAGAAATATGAATAACCAAGTTTAAATTATCAAAAGTGACGACAAGATGACTGAATTGAAGTTATAATTTTTCAATTATATCAATCACAAAGTAGAAAAAGACACTTTGTCTATAGTTGCTGGATCTTTTGACTGCTCACAACGAAAGTCATTCCAGTGAAGCCTCATTTTTTTCAAACCCATCAACCAGGTTTCAAGCAGGGTCTGTTAGATATTTGGAGGTTTTAATTTATCGTCTGACTAAGGTCGATTTGGGTTTTGAGCTTTTCGATGTCGATTCGAGGTTTCGGTTTGTAATTTCGGTATTTTGGTCCAAGGATCGTTGCTTTGTTTAACCCGATTGACTTGCAATTTTCAATATTGTTCATCAATAAAAGGTCGATTTCTCAATTTTCGTTCTCATTTTTCTTGTGTTATAATAGCTTGGTGCGCGTGTTGGTTGATTTGTGATCTACGTTGTTTGAGTAGCATGTTTTAGTTTTTCATTAAATTGTTTTAATTAGCTTTTATTTCGATTGTGATGCATGTAGTCTTGGGATCTTGAATAAATGCTTTTAATTGGGTAGATGGAAAAATTGTAGTTGTTTCTTTCATGGAAAGGAATAAGAATGGGCCATAAGGTAAGCTTGGAACATAAGAAATCTAGCCAAGTAATAGATCATGTTAGCTAGTTTATTTGCCCCAATAATGTCTTGTTTGTAAATTTGGTATCACAATAATCTCAAAATTTAGGAAGAATAATGAACACCGTTAGAGTGCTTTGGGCACGTTTTGAATTTATCGTTGTGATTGTGTACACGTTCACATAACATAATTACGATTTTTAAAATAAATCGAGGTATGCGTTCGCATAACTTCAGCCAAACTTTCTTAATAATAATAAAGCGTGATTAATCGTGGACACGTACGCGTAACATAATTTTTGACGCGCCAAACGAAATAAGCACACGTACGTGTGACTCATTTTAGGATAACCCCTTAATTACGAATAATCTAGCCAGCACTTTACAATGTAAAAACGTTCTGTTTAGGAACTAGTTTATACCATAAAATTTTGTGATCTTAGTAATTACTACTATTAATTATTTGACTATATTACATCTCAAGTACGTAATTTCTTTTGCAGAAATATGATTTTATATACTTTCTGAAGTTCATAACATCATGTCTAAAGAGGAAAATGCACATAGGTTCTAAAAATGCGTAATTAAACAATTTAATTAAGCCAGGTATGATCAAAGTGACTGTGCTAGAACCACGGAACTCGGGAATGCCTAACACTTTCTCCCGGGATAACAGAATTCCTTACCTAAATTTCTGTGTTTGCAGATCGCAAATAGTCAAATTTTCTCGATTCGGAATTTTAAACAAGTGACTTGGGATACCATAAATTATCCCAAGTAGTGACTCTGAATTTAATATAGATAATCTTGTTTCGATTGTCACTTAAATTAGAAAAACTCCCTTATATACCCTCTCGGGCGGTTAAAAAGGAGTGTGACAGCTCTGGCAACTCTACTGGGGAAAAGAACCCAGAATCTCTGGTTTAGGGTTCAGAATACGAACTTGTTAATATGATCTATGCTTGACTTTATTGTTTGTTGATATTACTGTATTTGTGGACCTAATGTGCTAATTGCCGCTTATTTACCGCTTTAATATTATTTGAACTGTATTAAACTGTCTTCTTACGCATCCCTTCTGAGTCTTCTAAAAATGGTGCACACGTTCGCATGGCCCACTTTTCTGTTAGAAGTTATACCAAATAGAACGAGGTTGGGCCAGCAACAAGACCGGGTAGACTTTCGTGCTCCCTGTACGTCACCCCAACCTTGGCTCAAGTTGTCTGCTTGGGTAAGCCAGGTTTAGAACACAACTCTAGGTTTAAACCTAGAAAAACATAACCGCATGCCGGATCCCTAGTAGGAATGTTTGTTTGCATCACGTACATTTGACTTTGGGGACTCAACACAGCAGTTGGGTCCGTCGAGGACAGGGTGTACCCGAAATGAAAGACCATCCTGATTCATCTTACGTGCTATTTGTATATTTATTTTCTTCGGTTTGTATGTTGATCGGAAAGGAAAGAAAAACAACAGAAAAAACCAAGAGTGAGGTAGGATAGAGAATTCACCCGGTTCTGAAAACCCCGATATTTGAAAATTCCTCGAAACTCTGCCAAATTTTTTGGAAGAAAAAGGAAAAGAAAATGTATTTCAAAAAAAATGAAAGTGAGTCAATATCATGTTTTTCCAATTATGTCAAAACGCCGAACTACGCGGGTCTGGTTCTTACCGGATGTGAGATACGTAGGCAAACCTCATCGGTTCCGGCCCACAATTTATTTTTATTTTTTTAAAAAATTCAAAAATATTTTCAAGTACTTGCTTCTTTAGAAAGTCTTTCTTTTAGAACCCAATTTTAAAAAAAATACAAAAATATTTTCTTTTTAATTTCTTCTCAAAATCCAAAAATATTTTCATTCTTCTTTCGAAAATTGAAAAGAAAATTCAAGATTCAAAAATATTTTCTTTTTTCTTTAGAAGTATTTCTTTCATAAATTCAAAATAAAAGTCCAAAAATCCAAAAATATTTCCTTTCTTCTTTAGAAGTTTTTCTTTAGAAATTCCAGGAAACAAAAGTCTAAATCCAAAAATATTTTTCTTTCTTCTTTAGAAGTCTTTCTTCTTAATTTTTTTTAAAAAAAAACAAACAAACAAATCAAAATCCAAAAATATTTTGTTTCTTCTTTTTAAGTCTTTCTTTCGAAAAAGTCCAAAATCCAAAAAAGAGTTAGTTTATTTACTTTATTCCTAATCTTCCCGAACTACGCAAGATCTGGTTCATGTTTCCACATGATACGTAGGCAACCAACATTAGGTTCGATCCAATTATTTAAAAGAAAAGAAAAAAACAAAAAAGAAAAAAAAAGAAGAGTGACCATTCTAACATGTTTGTTTTGAATTGTGAAGAAAGTTGAGGTGGTCGGTTTGTGGTAAGCTAACAACACAAAATCCAAAGGAAAAAATGACAAGTGACATCGAAGTTGTTACTAGTGCTCAAGAGACTCAGGGTCAGAGGGTTTAGCAAAAGTCTACTATGGTTGAGGAAAATAGGGTACTAAAGCAGCAAATGACTGAAATGTGTCAAGTATGGGCTAATGGCCAAGGACCACCATTTTCTTCTAATGGTTTCCCAGAGTTCACACCCATCTCGACTACTGTCATACCGGTCTCATTGTCTGATCAATCTTATCCACCTGGGTTCAGTCATTATCTCAAGTATACGACTATAGCTGGAACTTCTGTTGCGTGCTTCCAAAGTGTGTCATTGACAATCAATTAGATAACCACTACTGTTATGTCTGTGTTCACCGTCCCATAACCGACGGTGGTACTGAGGAAAACTCATGAGTCACAATTTGCTACCCAGCAAGAAGTACCACTCTCCTGAGTACCACTCGTACTTGTTTGATCTTCCTGCAAACATTGAGAAGCCTGCCCGAAAGATGGCACAGGAAGAAATGACCCAAAGACTGAAAAGCTTAGAACAACAGTTGAAAAACATGCAAGGGTTGGCAGGTCAGAAGGGTATTGCCTTCAAGGATCTATGTATGTTCCCCGATGTTCGTTTGCCACTTGGTTTCAAAATCTCCAAATTTGAAAAGTATGATGGACATGGAGACCCAATAGCCCACCTGAAAAGGTATTGCAATCAGTTAAGAGGTGCTGGAAGAAGTGAAGAATTGCTAATAGCTTATTTTGGGGAAAGCCTTAAGGGAGTAGCCTCCGATGGTTTATGGATCAAGACACATCTCGCTAGTATGTCTGGGAGGACATGGCACAGGCCTTTGTCAAATAGTTCCAACACAACATCGACATCGCCCCAGACCGCAATTCCCTTTCAAACCTGAAGAAGAAACCAACTGAAAGTTTCAGGGAATATGCCATTAAATGGAGAGAGCAAGAAGCTAGAGTTAAGCCACCCATGGATGACCACGAGCTAATCACTGTCTTTCTTCAGGCTCAAGAGCTAGATTATTTTCAAAACATGATGTCCGCAGTGGGTAAATCCTTCTCGGAAACAACCAAAATGGGGGAAATGTTTGAGAATGGTCTTAAGACAAGCAGAATTATAAGTCAAGCAGTTCTCAAAGCCACAACTCAGGCTGTCTAGATTGAATTTGATAAATTTAGTGACACGAATAAGAAGGACGAAGAAATCATGATGATATCAGGGTCGAAAAGAGGTCCTAGGAGAGCATCTCGAAGGTATGACCATCCTCGTCTGTTTTCCGATGATGCTCCTGAGCACTACTATCTACCTCAAAACTCACAATACTCTGTTGCTCCACCTCAGTATGTTGTCCAGTCATCAAATCACCCAAGAAGGCGAGCACGAGCATCACAAAATCTCCACCAGCCTCCATAAAATTTTCAAATTCCCTATAACCCACATCCAAGCCAGGGGTATAAAAGGGAACAAAGATTGAAAAATAATTTTACACCAATAGGAGAGTCCTATGCAAGCATATTTGAGAAGTTAAAACATTATGACATAATTGCACCCATTTCTCCAAATCATGTGGACCCACGTGCAATAAGCTTTGACCCTTCTAAAAGGCGTGAATACCATTCCAATGCCCATGCGCACAATGTTGAAAGCTGTCGGGATTTGAAAAGAGAAATAGAAAGGATGATCCAGGAAAAAATGATTATGATCCAAGATAGTGACACACAGAATATCACGCAGAATCCTTTACCTGCACATGATGATGCACACTTTGTAGGGATGATGCCTAATGACATGGAGTATGAGAATCCTCTCGGGAACTTGCCGACTGAATTTGGAGAAGGCCATGGTGATTCTGATGAGCAAATTTGGGGCTAAATGTCAAGCTTAGCAATTGAAAAGTCATTCTCTCCTCACTAGGAAGGAATCTTGGTAGCTTGTTTTGATGTTTTTTCTACTATCGGGGTTATTTCAGGGTTGTTATCCAGATTTTAGTTGTTTTATTGAGTCAAACCCTTCTATCCCTCCATTCTGTTTGTGTGAGTCTTATAGGGTTGTAACTCGGATTTTAGGTTGTTTGTCTTGTTGTCAAACCCTTAATCTTTTGCTCAATAAAATACAGCTTGTCCTTTTGTGTCATTCTGTTCTTAGTTCTTTTCTCGCTAGTTCTAATGACATGACATGCATGCGAAAATTTTGGCCAGATCTTAGAAACTGATTTAATCTGGAATTGGATCACTGAAAAAAACACTTTTGAGGATGAATAAAGAGTTGAAATAGTTTGGAATTAAGGTCGAGTAAAATTCACCTTCAAATCATTGTGAAGATCGGGCTTGATGATGTTTAATCAATTGAAGTTTGTTGGAAAGTTTGACACTAAGGGATGGAAAGTGTCTTGTGACCACGACACACCAAGAAGACAGACATGTCCGACAATGCTATGATCGCGAAAAGATACTATGTTTGGCGTTCTCGAGGCTGGGAGGCCCTTTTTCTGCTACCCAAATACTTTATACCCTTTGTCACCCCTTTGAGCCTGTGTTATTTTCTTTAACCACCCTTTTGGAATCAAGTTTAGAGTCAAAAGTCAAAAAAATGAAATAACAATAAAAGTCCATGCCCCAAGAGTACAAACTGGGGCAACTTTTAGAAAGTTCTAAGTGAAAAAAAAAATTAGAATTGTCAAAGGTCCATGCCCTCAAAAATAGAAGCTGGGGCAAAGAAAAAAAAGGAAAAAGAAAAAAGAGATATAGAAAGAAAGATGAAAAATAGTTTAGTTCAGATGTTTGAACTACGTTCGACCTAATTCCTTAAAAAAGGATACGTAGGCAACCTCACGGTTCGGTCCAACCAAATAAGAATTCCAAAAAAATCCAAAAAATCCTCAATAGCTAAAACTAGGGCAAAGATTTTATTTCACTTTTAAAAGAGTCGATTCCAAGAGTTGTAAGTCTAAAAACCCCTTTATTTTGAGTCTATTTTGAGCCGTCATGACGTCTTTTTTTCCAACCCTCTCCAAAATCTTCCAAATAAAGACCTCCTGATCAGCCTTCAAGAATGCCAGGAGACGCATGCAATGAGCAACAACTGTCACATGATATAGAACACTGTCAAGTTTCTCACACAAAAAGAAAATATATATAAAAAAATGAGAGAGTCTTGCTAGTGAAAACCATCATGGGCACTGTAAGGAGACGGTAAGTAGAGATGAATAAATGAGAGAGACTTGTAGGTGAAAATCCCTCGGGGCACCACTAGTCGAAAGTGAGTCGCAAAGCTGATGCAAAGAATTAGTACGAACAAGCCCGACTTTAAATCACATAAGAATGGCAAAAGGGAAGATTAGATTAGTTTGATAGATCAGGCCGTTGAGTCCAAAATGCATGTCATGACCATTAAGGCTAGTTATTGAAAAGAAAAAATAAAACAAAAATATTCCTTTTGTCCTTCCGACAGGGGCATTTCTTATTAATACTTGTTTCTTTGCATCATTTGTGTCTTTCACTCTGAGTCAGTCCTTGTAAAAACAAGCAAGAAAAGATTTCAAAATTTACTATCAGCTTTTAAGTTGCACAACGTAAATTGTCCAGTGCACTCAGTTTTTACATTCAACATGCCTTGAGGATTCATGCAAAGGCTTCCCCAAAAAGACTCTTGTCAGCCTATTTGGCGCAAACAAATATAACTTGTGATTCTCTCTGACAGACAAATTGCTCAAAAAGCAAGAAGTCATTCAAGATATCAGAAAAGGTCACCTATGAAAAGATCTCTAGTTGGGATAAGGCTGATTGAGCCACAAATACAAATGGTACTGGGTGTGAAGCAATTAGGGTTGATGCAGAGCAAAAGTCTCTTGAAACCGACTCAAGCTGATTGAGCAGAAGCCAAGCTACCCAAGACTCAAGGCCACAAACCGATCACCATTTTCAAAGCAGTGCAAGGAAAGTGGTTCAAAAAAAAGAAAAGAAGAGAAGAGCCGACAAAGGGAAGTTTCTCGAATCTCTGCCTTTATTTGTCTTGCTATTGTGCATAAAATCTTGCCATTGATCTTCACATTTTTTCCTCCTAGGATAACAAGTCCTAGTCTGATGGATTTTCTCCCAATATAAATCTTAGTCTGATGAATCTTTCTCCTAAGATAGAAAACCTAGTCTGACGAACTTTCTCCTAGGATAAACGTCTTAGTCTGATGAATTTTTCTCCTAAGATAGAAAACCTAGTCTGATGAACTTTCACCTAGGATAAACATCTTAGTCTGATGAATCTTTCTCCTAAGATAAGAAAACCTAGTTTGATGAACTTTCTCCTAGGATAGAAATCTTAGTCTAATGAATATTTCTCCTAAGATAACCAAAGAAAAAAAAAGAAACCTAGTCTGATAAACTTTCTCCTAGGATCAAAATCTTAGTCTAATGAATCTTTCTTCTAAGATAGAAAACCTAGTCTGATGAACTTTCTCCTAGGATCAAAATCTTAGTCTGATGAATTTTTCTCCTAAGATAGAAGACCTAGTCTGATGAACTTTCTCCTAGGATAGAAATCTTAGTGTGATGAATCTTTCTCCTAAGATACCAAAAAAAAGACCTAGTCAGATGAATTTTCTTCAAGGATCAAAGTCTTAGTCTAATATATCTTTCTCCTAAGATAGAAAACCTAGTCTGATGAACTTTTCTCCTAGGATCAAAATCTTAGTCTAATGAATATTTCTCCTAAGATAATAAATTAGAAAACCTAGTCTGATGAACCTTCTCCTAGGATAGATGTCTTAGTCTGATGAATTTTTCTCCTAAGATATAAAAACCTAGTCTGATAAATTTTCTCCTAGGAAATTAAAAAAAAGAGAGAAAAGAGGATGTCTCGATTAAAAAAAAGTCATTTGTTCATGCCTTTGAAAAACAATGTTGGGGAAATTTGTTTAAAAGAATGATTTCTCAAAAGAAAAAAAATGAAATTGATTTTTCTTCCAAAACAAACAACAAAAAAAAATCCTTCTTGGTTCATTTTAGCATAGGTACACAATTCAGTAGTGTCACTTTTCCACTATAGAGTCTCATTCCCTAGTGGATGCCAGCATAACCTGGTAATCTTTTCCCAACACAGGGTCTCACTCCTTAGTTGATGCCAGCATAACCTGGTAATCTTTCCAACATAGGGTCTCTAATCCCTAGTTGATTTCCTTTTAGATATAGGGTCTCCACTCCCTAATATCTTTTTCTCAAAGATACACAATCCTGACTTTTATTGCTTTCAATAAAGAAGTAGTTTAGAATTTTGTTACAATATCTCACAAAATTTTCCTAGTTAAAACTGGGGCAGAAAAATTTCGTTTTTTGTTTGTTTTGGTGTCTGAGTAGCTTTTACCTCAAGGCACAGGGTTCGAGATGACTAAAAGAATGAGTCTCAATCCAGAATAAAGAAAAAAAGAAGAAAAAGAAAAAAGAAGTGAATTCAAAGTGTAGAAGTGGAGAAAAGATGTTGACTGCTCAAGACGTAATTGAAGTCACAAGCTTTGCATGTCCCGCCTTGATCCGAAAAGTTGAAAAAGGAAAGAACCAGCACCTGCAGCTAACAAGCATCAAGATTCAGATCAGAGTCCGCATGAAGAACCAACCTATAACGACCCGACTAGTCGTTTTGAGCTCTAGCGCATCGTTCAGTAGTTTGAGGTCATGAGCAGCTTCACTTCAGGTATTATGACTTGTGCGAACGATCGAAATTGAATTCCGGGAAGTTCGGAGTAGATTTGGAAGGAGAATTCTCATTTCGGAAGTTTTAAGTTGAAAGAATTGACTAAGGTTGGATTTTTGAGTAAACGACGTCGAAATCGGGATTCAAAGATTCCAGTAGGTTCGTATAATGATTTCGGACTTGGGCGTATGTCCGGACTAGGTTTTGGAAGACCCGGGAATGTTTCGGCGCCTATTGTGGAAGTTAGCATTTTAAAGGAATTTTATAAGTTTGGGTTGAAGTGCATTTCAGTGTTATCGATGTCTGTTTGAGATTCCGAGTCTGGGAATAGCTCTGTATGGTGATTCTGGTATTGGGAGCGCCATCGGAAGTAAATTCGGAGGTCCGTTGGTCATTTTGGGGTCATTTGGCTAAAGATAGAAATTTGAAGGTTTTTGGGAAGTTTGACCGAGAGTTGACTTTTTGATATCAGGGTCGGATTCCGATTCCGAAAGTTGGAGTAGGTCCGTAATGGAGAATATAACTTGTGTGCAAAATTTGAGGTCAATCGGACGTGATTTGATAGGTTTAAACACCGAAAGTAGAAGCTTGAAATTTTAGAGTTCATTAAGCTTGAATTGGAGTGTGATTCGTGGTTTTAGCATTATTTGATATGATTTGAGGCCTCGAGCAAGTCCGTAATGTGTTTTGGGACTAGTTGGCATGATTGGTTGGGGTCCCGGGGGCCTCGGGTGGATTCCAGATGGTTAACGGATCAAATTTGGAGTTTGAAGAAGGGCTTCAACAGCTGATATCTGGTGTAACTGCACCTGCGGGTTTTTGGCCGCAGGTGCGGAGCCACAGAAACGGCCAAAGGAGCGCAGATGTGGTTGAGAAGGGAGAAGGTTGGGACCACAGATGCGGTCAAGTCGCCGCAGAAGCAGGACCGCACCTGTGGAAGAAGGAGTGTAGAAGCTAAAATATGAGGCATGGGAAGGACCGCAGATGCGATAGTGGGGCCGCACCTGCGGAACCGTAGAAGCAGTCATGTGACCGCAGGTGCGGAAGTGCTAGAGGCAGTAAGATCTTTAAAAAATCAGGGGGTTGGTCAGTTTCCCCCATTTTTCATTTGGTGTGGACGATTTTGGGGAGCTTCAAGTGGGGTTTTTCATCATCAACGACAAGGTAAGCTAACCCCACCTATCTTGAGTTAAATACATTGATTATATGCAGATTTGAGCATGAAAATTTGGTAAAAACTTGGGGTTTGGGGGAAAACCTAGAAAATGGACATTTTGGATTTTTGATCACGATTTTGGGTATGAAATTGAGAGTAAAGCATATATTTGAGTTCGTGAGTTCATGGGTAAACTTTATCTTCGGGAAATTTCGAAATTCAGGCACGTGGGCCCGAGGGCACTTTTGTTAATTTTTCGATCGAGGTTAGGAATTATTATAAATTGGATTGTAATGAGTAATTGAACATATATTAATGGATTTTCATAATTTTTGGCTAGTTTTGGAGCATTGTGCATCGATTCGAGTCTTCGGAAGAGCGTGGAATGCCAGTTATGGATCTTCGGAGCGAAGTGAGTCTCCTTTCTAACCTTGTAAGAGGGAATTGTCTCCATAGGTGAAATAATTGGTTATGTGCTCCTATTTGTGGGGGCTACATACGCACGAGGTGACGAGAGTCCGTGCGTAGCTACTAATATGTGTAAGTCCGGGTAGTCTAGGACCCAAAAGCATGATATACTTGAAATATTTATAATCTTATTGACATTTGAATTGCTTAAATCCTATCGAATTGGTAAATGAATTTCTAAAAGGATTAAACTTCATTTTTCTTAAATCATTAAAAGGGAATTGGATTTTATTTGGATAAATATTCCCCGATAAATTCTTAATTGGTTGTTAGACTATGTGTATCTATGTGTTCCCGCGTCGCATGTATGATTCGTGAGCGGGGTATTTGTTTATTTATGTTGACCGCGTTGCATGTATGATTCGCGAGAGGGGTAATAGATGCATCTATGGTTCGCGTCGTTCGACCCTTGGCAGTGCACATTTTACATTTATGTTGGATCGGGTCGTACGATCTCGGCATGATATGCGCATGCTTATATTGCTTGCCTGAGAATTTAAATGTTGATACTTGCCTTTCCTGGCCAGAGATATAATGATAAAGATAATGAAAAGTAAATCTTTGGAAATCCTTCATTAGTTGAGAAGTTGTTTACCTGTTTTCCGACTTTTATGAGTTTATAATTGCTTTATAAAATCCATGTTCTCCTCCCATTTTTTCGAATATTATTATTGGACCACCAGTAAGTGTCAAAGTCAACCTCTCGTCTCTACTTCTTCGAGATTAGACGGGATACTCACTGGGTACACGTTGTTTTCGCACTCATACTACACTTGCTGTGAATTTTTGTTGCACAGGCACATGCATCTCCAGTGGCCTAGTGGGCGTAGCAGTATGGTTGATACGGAGACTTAGGTGAGATGCACTTCTCGAGATGACCCATAGCCAGCAGAGTCTCTTTCAGAGTATTGTACTGTATTTTCATTTTTATCCACTTGTATTCCGGACAGTCACTGTATTTTATTTCATTCCTATTAAATGCTCATGCACTTGTGACATCGGGTTCTGGGATGATTATGGGTGTCTTGTATTAGCTTCTTAACATTCTTATTTGATTTGAAACGATTATCTTTTACTGGTAAAATTGAAGGAAAATCATAATTTTCAAAATTATTAAAACGAGAATTTAATTAAGTATTTTGGTTGGCTTGCCTGATAGTGGTGTCCGGCGCCATCACGACCCTTAGTGGATTTTGGGTCGTAACAACATGGTATCAAAGCCCTAGGTTCTCTTAGGTCTCACGAGTCTTGAGCAAGTCTATTAGAGTCTTGCGGATCGGTACGGAGACATTTGTACTTATCTTTGAGAGGCTATAGGGCTGTTAGGAGCACTTCCCTTCTTAATTCCTCATCGTGCGATTTGATTCCTTGAGGCTTATGCCCTTGTTTCCTTCCTACTCAATCTTATGCGACGCAAACCGCTTGTTATAAATCGAGAATTGAAGAATTTTAATGGTACTACAGATGTGGTGCGGGATGTTTCTCCCGATATAGTTGGTCAGGCTATTGTCGTCACCTGGCAAAAGGATTTTTATATCGTTTCGGCTCGGTAGTTGTGCTTCTAAGAGCTTGGAGGCCATGCACAGGTTTCTATGATACTCACGATTGGTTATCGCATAGTATTGACTTGATGGTAGGATACTTGCCTATATGTTGGGGCGGCAAATGATTTGAAAGAAAGTCTACTCAGTGCACGATTTAGAGATCTGATATTTCTTTCCGGTGGAAGAAAAGCAATTAGCCTATGAATGTCCAGATTTAGGGTGATGGAGTAACGAGACTTGGTATTTTCAAGCGTGGTGGAATTTTCATCTGCGATGTAGTGTCGTCGTCCTCGATTGCATGTGTTAAGTTCGCGGGTGTTATGGTCTTCTACGATTCGCCTTTGGGGTAAGATATTGTAAAATAATATTGGAGAAACGGCTGTCAGAGTTCGCGGGGTGCGGTGGTTTAGGATTGAATCGGTGTTTCTAATGCTGATGGCTCGAGAAAAATGATCTTTGGAGAGGTTTAAAGTTAGTAGCGATTTGTGGGTTCAAGTGTTACGAAGAAAGATTTTTATTTATGGCAACAACTGAGCGGCAAAGGATGAGGAAGGACATGTGGGAAGTGTCAAGCGGTGGTTAAAATTTCTAAAAGGCCAGGTATAAGAATGCAAAGGTCGAGTAGTCGATTAAAGGGGTGAGTTCCATCAAAGTGGGAGAGTGGCGGAGTTGCATATGGGCTTTGTGGTAGGATAACTACACACCTTAAGGGGGGCTTGGAATAATTTGGGAATTTTAGTGATTGGTAATTGGGGTCTACGGATGTAATTTGAAGTACTGGCTATTACGTGGTGGGAGATCGGATACGACGAAAGAGATTTGCTTGATATGAAGAAGGATGCAACATAACTTTGAATTCGAAGATATTGTCGCACATTCGGTTGATGTCTATGAGGAGTGAATGGACTTCTGCAGCTAGAGAGTGAGCTCAGACTCAGGATAGGTTATTGATGTCGTAGTGATTGTACCCCGTGTAGCAGCGTCGGAAGATGTCGGCACGTAAATTCCGCAGGTGGGTTATCTCTAGTGAGTAGATCAGCGGTCGCATGGTTGGCGAAGCTTCTGCAAAGAATTCTATTGGTTATACATCAAAGAGATCAGTTGTGCGAATGTGGTTGATGATTCAGAGTATAAGAAGGGGTTTTACAAAAAGATTCCGAGAATTTTGGCAGTTGATCGTGCAAGGTTATGTCAATAAGAGATAAGGAATCCTAGTGAATTCCAGAGTTGTGTAATAGTAGCTTCAAGCTAAGTGGGAGAGTCCCACCGCCTATGATTGGGTTGCATGGTTAACTACTTGCAAGGTTTCTGGTTATTAGCATATTGATGGGTTATTTCAGCTACGGGAAAAGAACATAAGTGGTAATTTGAGAAAAGGAATTGTTAAAGGTGTGCTATGGTTGGCCTTATTGGCTCATGTTCAGACTTGGGAAAGGATTCGGGATTTATGCCTGTACAGATGCGAGTTTCAAGGGAAGTGATTCTGTCGGGTGCTTCATTGAGAGGGTATTCATGCGCTAGAAGATTCATGGAGTTAATTATATTCGGGGCCAAGTCAGAGTGGGTGGCTCTCAACAACGGTTCTAGTGGATTCATAGGGGTAAAAGTGTGGTGCCTAATGATTTCGAGCCTATAGGTACGGTTAAGAATCAAGCTTTGTAGCAGCTTATGAGAAAAGGCCCACAATGTTCTATGATATTTGACTTGCAGTGTAGCATTTGGGAGGTATGAAATGGTTCGTGGGATTTGAGACAGCATGGTCTCGTGATTCAAGGTCACTCGGGATGAGTGAGGATGGAGTGTGTTATGTGTTGAATGGAGTTATCATTATTTCTAAGGCAATCAAGGATAAATTGGGAGAAGATAGACTGGTTAGCCATAGTTGAGTTGGCATATTGGTGGTAGTGATCAGTTCCTTCAGCGTGATTAGTTATGCAAGTGAATTGTGACGGTACGTGTGAGGCTTGTCAGCCGTTGTAATTGATATTATTCTGAAATATTCTTCTACTATGGCCTGTCATGTGTAGGCGGCTCTCGGAAGGGCTATGGTGGCTTAAACCACTACTTAAAGGTTTGTATATTTTATGGTTATGAGAATTTACATGTGTGTTGTTGTGGTTCTCCTGAAGTGAGTTAAGTGAAATGTTGTTATATGATGAAGTGTTAATCTATTAGTGGTTCCGGAGTTATGATGAAAATCGTGTTCTATCGTATATTGGCATGTTGGGTGCAGTGAGTGGTTTGGAATTTGAAGTGAGGATCAAGGTCGCAGTTCGGTGTTGACAAGGATGTCACGAGCTCGGATGAGCAAGAAAGGAGTTTCGATATTTAAGGTAAGTTGGTATTGTCTTCAGCGTCACCTTAGATTGGTGTTTTATGAAAAAGGCTTTGCATCCTGGTTAAGGATTCTTGATCACTTTCAGCATTAGTGCGGCTGGTGGTTTGGATGTACAGACCTGTTATCTGTTACGGAAGGTTGTGGGAGCGTGCCCTACAGGAAGGTTGTATTAGTGTGGCATGTAGCCACTTGATTGATTGAAGGGTTAAATCAAGTATGAGGATTGTAGTGATGTCGTTAAATTGAGAATTGATGCCTGGAGGGCACACGGTTTATTTGGTTGCGGATTGTGGAGGATTACTCCTGTTATGATGGTTGCTCTTGTGTGTTATGAGAAAAAGGGGGTGATTATGGACCTTTGAGAGATTATTAGCCTGGTTCAGTGCGATCAGAATCAGCTTGTAGGTCTATGGATGGATTTAAATGTGAATGGGCTCTATATCAGGCCAGATGTGTTCATTTCAGCCATGCGCTCCTTATGAAATAGTAGTCGGGGTACTATTTCGTCGTCAGCTATTTCATGTAATGATATATTGCGCCATATGAGTTGCGAGACGGCTTGGTAAATTTCTTATGTGTTGAGGTTCCGCGCAGAGATGATGTTATATGAGCAAGATGGCTCTCGAGATTCAGATCGTATATTGCACCTCAGTTGTGCTTGAGTTTTGTAGCCTATGGCGCTATATGTCTCCCCATGGATGGTATTATGCACTTAGTGTGCTTGTGACCGATATTCGGTATTTTGTTGTAATGAGCAATCTGGCTCGTTGTGTAACTCCTTTATGAATTTTATGTATAGATCGGGTGGCACGCCGCCATGGGTATGTTGTTTGGATCAGGTTGCGCACCGCAATAGTGTAATGTTGAGTACAGATTCCTATATTTGTTTTTTTTATGTGTTTTGTTTCCTATCTTTCTAAGGAAAACTCATACTAGCTGTGTGCCCGCGTCGCATGTATGATTCACGAGCGGGGTGTTTGTTTAATTATGTTGACCGCGTCGTAGGTATGATTAGCGAGCGAGGCAATTGGATTTCCTTTTTCGAGTTCGTTTTCCTTTGTATCACGTTCGAATTTGTAGCTTATTGGCACATTGTGGCATCATATGAGATTTTTGATCATGTCCCGGATCGCTTATTGCCTGAGCAGTTCGTACTGGGTGAGATGAGATCATTGGATTTAGGAGCAGTGCAATCTGATTATATGAAGTATATTAAGGAGCTAAGACCATTATTTGGTTCAGAATGAGGTGATAGTTCCTGTCAGGAGTATAGACCCAATGATTGTTGATTCGGTAGTTAGTTATGAATTTCTACACATCTCTTCCGTCATGGCGGTATTGTAAGAGTTAGAGCAAGACCTATGTATGTCATGAGGTGCAATGGGAGCATCAGATTCATGGAATTTCGACTAAATTGATCAGAGAATATTATTGTGGTCCTGTGAGTAAAGTGGTGCAAGGTGTGAATTCAGATAAGGTATGCAGTCATGTTTTGGTGTTGCGTGTAGTTATTGATTCGGTAAGTGAATGTTGGAATAGGACTGGCAGAGAATTCCGGATGTTGGAATTGGGCTCTAAGGCTTATTTGCCTAAGTGAAAAAGGGTATCTTCAGATTGATCGAGCTAGGGTGCCTAGCTGAGTTGTGGTAGCAAGGGTAGGTGCTCGAGGTGTTAAATAGTGATTTCGAACAACTCCAACACAGTTCTTAGCATGTTTGAGGAAGAACGTATGTTTAAGTAGGAGAGAATGTAATGACCCGACCGGTCGTTTTGAGCTCTAGCGCGTCGTTCAGTAGTTTGAGGTCATGAGCAGTTTTACTTCATGTATTATGACTTGTGCGCACGATCGAAATTGAATTCTGGGAAGTTCGGAGTTGATTTGGAAAGAGAATTCTCATTTCGGAAGCTTTAAGTTGAAAGACTTGACTAAGGTTGGATTTTTGAGTAAACCACCTCAGAATCAGGATTCGAAGATTCCAGCAGGTTCGTATGATGATTTCGGACATGGGCGTATGTTCGGACTGGGTTTTGGAAGACCTGGGAATATTTCGGCGCCTAATGTAGAAATTAGCATTTTGAAGGAATTTTATAAGTTTGGGTTGAAGCGCATTTCAGTGTTATCGATGTCCATTTGAGATTCTGAGTCTGGGAATAGCTCCGTATGGTGATTCTGGTATTGGGAGCACCATCGGAAGTAAATTCGGAGGTCCGTAGGTCATTTTGGGGTCATTTGGCTAAAGATAGAAATTTGAAGATTTTTGGGAAGTTTGACCAAGAGTTGACTTTTTGATATCGGGGTCGGATTCCGATTCCGAAAGTTAGAATAGGTCTGTAATGGCGAATATGACTTGTGTGCAAAATTTGAGGTCAATCGGACGTGATTTGATAGGTTTAAACATCGAAAGTAGAAGTTTGAAATTTTAGAGTTCATTAAGCTTGAATTGGAGTGCGATTCGTGGTTTTAGCATTGTTTGATATGATTTGAGGCCTCCAACAAGTCTGTAATGTGTTTTGGGACTGGTTGGCATGATTGGTTGGGGTCTCAGGTGGATTACGGATGGTTAACGGATCAAATTTGGAGTTTGAAGAAGGGCTTCAGCAGCTGATATCTAGTGTAACCGCACCTGCAGGTTTTTGGCCGCAGGTGCGGAGCCGCAGAAGCGACCAAAGGAGCGCAGATGCGGTTGAGAAGGGAGAAGGCTGGTACCGCAGATGCGGTCAAGTCGTGCAGAAGCAGGACCGCACATGCGGAAGAAGGAGCGCAGAAGCGGAAATATGGGGCTTGGGAAGGACCGCAGATGCGGTAGTGGCGCCGCACCTGCGGAACCGCAGAAGCGATCGTGTGACCGCAGGTGCGAAAGTGCTGGAGGCAGTAAGATCATTATAAAATTGAGAGGTTGGTCAGTTTCCCCCATTTTTCATTTGATGTGGACGATTTTGGGGAGCTTCAAGTGGGGTTTTTCATCATCAACGACAAGGTAAGCTAACCCCACCTATCTTGAGTTAAATACATTGATTATGTGCGAATTTGAGCATGAAAATTTGGTAAAAACTTGGGGTTTGGGGGAAAACCTATAAAATGGACATTTTGGATTTTGACCATGATTTTGAGTATGAAATTGAGAGTAAAGCATATATTTTAGTTCGTGAGTTCATGGGTAAGCTTTTTCTTCTGGAAATTTTGAAATCCGGGCACGTGGGCCCGAGGGCACTTTTGTCAATTTTTCGATCGGGGTTAGGAATTGTTCTAAATTGGATTGTAATGAGTAATTAAACATATATTAATGGATTTGCATAATTATTGGCTTGTTTTGGAGCATTGTGCATCAATTCGAGTCTTCGAAAGAGCGTGGAATGCCAGTTATGGATCTTCGGAGCGAGGTGAGTCTCTTTTCTAACCTTGTAAGAGGGAATTGTCCCCATAGGTGAAATAATTGGTTATGTGCTCCTATTTGTGGGGGCTACATACGCACGAGGTGACGAGAGTCCGTGCGTAGCAACTAATATGTGTAAGTCCAGGTAGTCTAGGACCCAAAAGCATGATATACTTGAAATATTTATAATCTTATTGACATTTGAATTGCTTAAATCCTATCGAATTGGTAAATGAGTTTCTAAAAGGATTAAACTTCATTTTTCTTAAATCATTAAAAGGGAATTGGCTTTTATGTGGATAAACATTCCCCGATAAATTCTTAATTGGTTGTTTGACTGTGTGTATCTATGTGTGCCCGCATTGCATGTATGATTCGTGAGCGGGGTATTTGTTTATTTATGTTGACCGCATCGCATGGATGATTCGCGAGTGAGGTAATAGATGTATCTATGGTTCGCGTCGTTCAACCCTCGGCAGTGCACATTTTACATTTATGTTGGATCGGGCTGTACGACCTCGACATGATATGCGTATGCTTATATTGCTTGCTTGAGAATTTTAAATGTTGATACTTGCCTTTCCTGGCCAGAGATAAAATGATAAAGATAATAAAAAGTAAATCTTTGGAAATCCATCATTATTTGAGAAGTTGTTTACCTGTTTTCCGGCTTTATGAGTTTATAACTGCTTTATAAAATCCATGTTCTCCTCCATTTTATTTTTACGAATATTATTATTGGACCACCAATAAGTGTCGAAGTCGACATCCCGTCTCTACTTCTTCGAGATTAGACGGGATATTCATTGGGTACACGTTGTTTTCGTACTCATACTACACTTGTTGTGTATTTTTGTTGCATAGGCACATGCATCTCTAGTGGCCTAGTGGGCGTAGCAGCATGGTTGATACGGAGACTTAGGTGAGCTGCACTTCTCGAGACGACCCGCAGCCAGCAGAGTTTCCTTCAGAGTATTTGTTACTGTATTTTCATTTCTGTCCACTTGTATTCCGGATAGTCACTATATTTTATTTCATTCCTAGTAAATGCGCATGCACTTGTGACACCGAGTTCTGGAATGATTATGGGGTGTCTTTTATTAACTTCTTAACATTCTTATTTGATTTGAAACGATTATCTTTACTGGTAAAATTGAAGGAAAATCATAGTTTTCAAAATTATTAAAACGAGAATTTAATTAAGTATTTTGGTTGGCTTGCGTGGCAGTGGTGTCCGGCGCCATCACGACCCTTAGTGGATTTTGGGTCGTGACACAACCAAGACTCATAGATAGGAATCTTGTAATTCATAGCTGATATGCTTGTTTATTTTTTTTTTAGATTTTGATTATGATGTAATAATAGGAACAGCGGATCAGAACCTCGACGGAACCGAACCTCACTCGACTCTCTCATCCTCTTCACATACTCCATCACTTCATCGACCTCTGAACTACACGTGGTCTGATTCCTTTATAGCCAAGGATATGTAGGTAGCTCAGATACCAGGGTTCGGTCACAATCTTTCATCCATATTTCTTTTCTTTTGAATAAGTGTCGGGTCAGAAATCAATTACGTCGCTTACTTGTTTTTTGCTCAAAAACACTTCGTGTTTTCAAGCAAAGAGGGGCAGCTGTAAGCACGTAATTTTTGACCGGCACAATTTTTAAGTTAGTTGTAGTATGTTAAATATTTACTTAGTTATTATAGATTTTTAATCCATATTTTTACTACCACTTTATTAGTTTAATTTTATTATTTTAATATTTAAAAATTAAAAGAAAATAAAAAAATAGTTTCAATTTTTATATTTAGTTTTATTTTAGTAGTTTATTTTATTAATTAAGATGTGATTTTTATATTTTATAAGTATATTACATTGTTTTAGTCTCCCTACTATATTTAAGTCCAACAAGACAAATGTCCATTGTTGTCAACTCATTAGTCCACTTAAGTGCAAGATTTAATCCTAGCCATTTATTTCCTTCTAATCCAATAATCATCATCCCTTCTCACCTCCATATAAAATACTCAATTACAGAAACTGCCTAAATTCCAATTGCTTAAAAAAAAGCTAAGAAAAACGACACACTCTAAGTTGACGGCAGCCATCTCCATTGATGTGGAAAAGGGATCGAGGATTCTCACTCTTTCACAGGCAACATAGATAGTAACTACATTTCTCAAATTTTCATTATTTGACAATGGCTTCTTCAACAACAGTGGTGCCGCCGTGATCCTTATTTGACAATGGCTTGAGGTTTTAAAATCTGCCATATGCATGTGACGACAAGATGACCAAGTTTTTTGTATTAGAAAAATGAATAACCAAGTTTAAATTATCAAAAGCGACTACAAAATGACTGAATTGAAGTTATAATCTTTCAATTGTATCAATCACAAAGTAGAAAAAGACACTTTGTCTATAGTTGCTGGATCTTTTGACTGCTCGCAGCGAAAGTCACTCCAGTGAAGCCTCATTTTTTTCAAACCCATTAACCAGGTTTCAAGCAGGGTCCGTTGTCAGATATTTGGAGGTTTTAATTTATCGTCTGACTGAGGTCGATTTGGGTTTCGAGCTTTTCGGTGTCGATTCGAGGTTTCGGTTTGTAATTTCGGTGTTTCGGTCTAAGGATTGTTGCTTTGTTTAGCCCGATTGACTTGCAATTTTCAACATCGTTCACCAATAAAAGGTTCATTTCTCAATTTTCATTCTCATTTTTCTTGTGTTATAATAGATTGATGCGCGTGTTGGTTGATTTGTGATTCTACATTGTTTGAGTAGCATGTTTTAGTTTTTAATTAAATTGTTTTAATTAATTTTTACTTCGATTGTGATGCATGTAGTCTTGGGATCTTGAATAAATGTTTTTAATCGGGTAGATGGAAGAATTGGAGTTGTTTCTTTCTTGACAAGGAATAAGAATGGGTCATAAGGCAGGCCTTGGACCATAAGGAATCTGACCAAGTAATAGATCATGTTAGCTAGCCTATTTACCCCAATAATGTCTTGTTCGTAAATTTGGTATCACAATAATCTCAAAATTTAGGAAGAATAATGAACACTGTTAGAGTGTTTTGGGCGCGTTTTGAATTTATCGTCGTGATTGTGTACACGTTCACGTGACATAATTACGATTTTTAAAATAAATCGAGGTATGCGTTCGCGTAACTTCAGACAAACTTTCTTAATAATAATAAAGCGTGATTAATCGTGAACACGTATGCGTAACATGATTTTTGACGAGTCAAACGAAATGAGCACACGTACGTGTGACTCATTTTAGGATAACCCCTTAATTACGAATAATCTAGCCAGCACTTTACAATGTAAAAACGTTCTGTTTAGGAACTAGTTTATACCATAAAATTTTGTGATCTTAGTAATTACTACTATTAATTATTTGACTATATTACATCTCAAGTACGTAATTTCTTTTGCAGAAATATGATTTTATATACTTTCTGAAGTTCATAACATCATGTCTAAAGAGGCAAATGTTCATAGGTTCTAAAAATACGTAATTAAACAATTTAATTAAGCCAGGTATGATCAAAGTGACCGTGCTAGAACCACGGAACTCAGGAATGCCTAACACCTTCTCCCAGGTTAACAGAATTCCTTACTCGGATTTCTCTGTTCGCAGACCGCAAATAGAGTCAAATTTCCTCGATTCAGAATTTTAAACAGGTAACTTGGGATACCATAAATTATCTCAAGTGGCGACTCTGAATTTAATATAGATAATCTCGTTTCGATTGTCACTTAAATTGGAAAAACTCCTTTATATCCCCTATCGGGTGGTTAAAAAGGAGGTGTGACACATACAGCCCAATGTGGAATTGCCAGAAGGGTACAAACCTCCTAAGTTCGAAATGTTCGTGGTACAGATGATCCTAGGGTCCACCTAAGGACCTACTGTGACAAGCTTGTCGGGGTTGGAAAAGATGAAAAAATTTGAATGAAGCTCTTTATGAGGAGCCTTACTAGGGACGTGTTATCTTGGTATATCAACCAGAATCCCAAGAAATTGTCCAATTGGGTAAGCATGGCGTCAGATTTCATGGGCCGGTTCAGTTCAACACAGAAAATGCACCTGATGTCTTCCACATTCAGAATCTCAAGAAGAAACCTACTGAGACTTTCCGCGAATATGCTACTCGTTGGAGGTTGGAAGCCGCCAAGGTCAGGCCCGCTTTGGACGAAGAACAGATGAATAAATTCTTCGTTAGAACATAGGATCCACAATATTATGAGAGACTGATGGTCATCGAAAATCACAAATTCTCCGATATCATCAAGCTCGGGGAAAGGATCGAGGAAGGAATCAAGAGCGGGATGGTAACAAATTTTGAGGCACTGCAAGCCACTAATAAGGCACCCCAATCAGGTGGCATATCGAAGAAAAGACATATTGGGGCAGTAATAGTGGCTCACAGCCCAAAAACTCCACTCACATATTAAACACCTCTACCGACATACCAGACACCTCCACCCTCATACCAGACACCTCCACCGACATACCAAACACCTCCACCCACATATCAAGCATCGCCACCTATATATCAACCTTCCTCTCCCAGATATTCCCAACCAGTCGTTGTCCATCATACCTATAATTCCCAACCATCCCACTTCCAATCACCACCAAATCGCCAAAACTATCCAAGACCAAGACCAAACTTCGATCGCAAGCCACCCAGACAATACACCGCCATTGCTGAGCCCACCGACCAATTGTATGAAAGGTTAAAGGCCGCAGGTTACGTCACTCCTATTCCCGCCGTGGCACTAGAAAATCCATCCAAATGGGTCAATCCGAACAAAACTTGCGCATACCACTCCGGTATGAAAGGGCACACCACTGCTAAGAACCGAACATTGAAGGATAAGATCCAGACACTCATTGACAACAAGGTCATACAAGCGAAGGAAGCCGCACCTAACATCCGCAACAATCTCATCTCTGATCATAGAGGTGACGGTGTACATGTTATAGAAACAAATAAGGAATAGGACCCTAAGGGGTCAATCGGGCTTATCCGAGAAGACGATGACTTTAAGGTTGCAGTTACACTCACTCCTATCGTGGTTCAGACCCAGGCACCTATTGACGTTGAGGTAACTGCATCAGTTCCATTCGAGGTGGAAGTAGCTCCGCTCGTAGCCACCTCCGCTCCATTTGAAGTAGAAGTGGTCACACCTTTCACTCTGACGGTGTCAACCACACCCCCATTCAACTCAAAAGTGATACCATGGGATTATGTCGGCGATGCTCGACGAAAAGGGAAGACTAAGATAGAGGAATCTAATGCCGCACAAGGGATGACTAGAACTGGAAGAGTCTACACACTTGAACACCTGGGAGGTTCAAGTAAGGATGCCACTGCTAGGCAGCCTGTCATTGAGACCGGGTCGGATGACCTGTGGAGGAAAGTACAGGCGAAAGAGTATTATGTTGTTGATCACCTGAACAAATTCCCTGCTCAGATATCTATCCTGTCGCTATTACAGAATTCAGAGGCACACAAGAACTCCTTGATGAAAGTATTGAGCAAGGCTAATGTACCAAATAATATCACTGGTGGAGAAATGGCCAACATGGTCGGTCATAAGATTATCTTCCACGAAGATGAGCTGCCGCCCGAAGGTTTAAATCACAATCGAGCATTGCACATTACGGTACAATTTGAAGACAAGTTCATTGCTAGGGTCCTGGTTGATAGAGGTTCAAGTCTAAACATTTGTCCGTTGGACACCGTGAAAAGGTTGGATAAAGGTTTCCATGAAATACGGACCGGAAGCATGAATGTGAAGGCTTTCGATGGGTCTTAGAGGGCCACGATCGGGGAAATCAACTTTTGCTTGCAGATGGGACCAACTTGGTTAGACATTGAATTCCAAGTGCTTGACATACCAGCCTCATATAATCTTTTGTTGGGCCACCCATGGATCCATGCTGCTGGAGTCGTGACCTCCACATTACATCAAGTTGTAAAATTTGAATGGAACCGTCGAGAGGTAATCATTCATGGAGATGGGAGTAACCCCACCTACACTAGTCAAACCATCCCGGCCATTGGACATAGAAGGAGGCTAGGAGGGGAAATCTATCATCACATTGAACGGGTCAATGCCATCGAGAAGTATAAGTGGTGGAGTAATAAAATAGAAAGCATACTAGCATGGTCTGGATACGAACCCGGCAAAGGGTTGGGAAATAACCTCCAGGGTATCACCAAGCTGGTACGGCTGAAAAATCATAGCACCACCTTTGGGCTCGGGTACCAGTATACATGGAAAGAGTACAGGGAGTGGTTGCCTCCATAGCGTGGACCATACTACCCTCTTGAGCAGCCAGTGCCACTTTTGGAACAAGCCTTTCACCAGGCTGACACAATATGGGGAACTGCAGAGGAAAAAGCACTTACTGGGTTGAAAAATTTGTTTTTGGAAGATGAGGACATGGACTGATGTGCCATAATTAAGGAGGAGGAGGAAGAAGTCCTCACTATTCAGACTGTGGCAAAGGGAGTTGTTCTCATAAACTGGACCGCCACACTATCCCAGGCCCGTAGAATCCCTGGGTAACTTGGCAGGATTTACCTTTATAGCCATTTTAGGCACTTAAAAATTCCTGTAGTTTCGTTTTAATCTTTACTTGTTTCAAAATAAATGCTCGATTCATCGAGCCCTGATATGTCTGAACAATTTCTTAAGTTTTAATCAAATGCATTTGCTCTTTATTATTCACTACTATCTTTACACTTTTTCTTTCCACATCGCTATTATTACTTTTTCTGATGAACCAGTGACAGTGACATGTAATGAGGCAACGCAACATGAGAATAGTGACTCAGAGGAAGAAGATGAGATACCCGAGGATATTGTTAGGGAGGTTGAGAATTTTGAGAGCAAGCCTAAGTCCAACTTGGACGAAATAGAAACAGTAAATTTGGGTGACGCCGAGACCGTCAAGGAGACCCGCATCAGCATTCACTTGTCACCAACAGAAAAGGAAGAGTACATTTGTTTCCTAAAGGAATATGAGGACATTTTCGCCTGGTCATATGATGACATGACTGGTTTGAGCACTTCCATAGTAGCTCACAAGTTGCCTACTAATCCCATGTGTTCGCCGGTCAAGCAGAAACTCAGAAAATTCAAACCAGACATGAGTCTGAAAATCAAGAAGGAAGTTACCAAGTAGATCAAAGCCAAGGTTCTCAGGGTGGTTGAATATCCAACCTGGTTAGCTAATATCGTGCCAGTTCCAAAGAAAGACAGGAAGGTCAAGGTATGTGTTGACTATCGGGATTTAAACAGAGCAAGTCCCAAAGATGATTTTCCATTGCCAAATATATACATCCTGATCGATAATTGCGCCAAGCATGAACTCCAATACTTTGTAGATTGCTTCGCGGGTTATCAACAGATTTGGATGGATGAAGAAGATATAGAGAAGACAGCTTTTATTACACCATGGGGTGTATATTGTTACAAGATGATACTATTCGATTTGAAGAATGCTGGGGCCACTTACATGAGGGCCATGACAGCCATCTTTCATGATATGATACACAAGTAAATAGAGGTATATATGGACGATGTCATTATCAAATCCAAGAGGGCCGCGGATCACATAGCAGACTTGAGAAAATTATACGACAGGCTCATGAGGTACAATTTGAAGTTGAACCCCGCAAAGTGTGCATTCGGGGTCCCTGCAGGAATGTTATTGGGATTCATTGTCAGTCGCCGAGGGATCGAGCTAGATCCGACTAAAGTCAAAGATATTCAGGAGTTACCACCACCCAAAAGCAAAAAGGACGTAATGAGCTTCCTGGGACAGCTCAAATACATCAGTCGATTCATAGAACAGTCCACAGTAATATGTGAACCCATCTTCAAGATGTTAAGAAAGGATGCCGAGACAAGTTAGACCTAGGATTGTCAGAAAGCTTTTGACAAGATCAAGGAATACCTGTCCACACCGCCAGTTCTGGTCCCGCCAGAACCAGGACGACCTCTGCTACTTTATCTATCCGTATTAGATGGAGACTTCGGATGTATCTTGGGACAACATTATAAGACAGGAAGAAAGGATCAAGCCATATATTATCTAAGTAAGAAATTCACACCTTATGAAGCACGGTATTCTCTGCTTGAACGCACTTGTTGTGCTTTGACCTGGATAGCCCAGAAATTGAGGTATTATTTATGTGCCTACACTACCTACCTCATATCCAGGATGGATCCTCTGAAGTACATATTTCAGAAGCCCATACCTACTAGGAAGTTGGCTAAATGGCAGATACTACTGAGTGAGTTCGACATCGTCTATGTAACTCAAAAGGCAGTCAAGGGACAAGCATTGGCAGATCACCTCGCTGAAAATCTGATGGGAGGAGAATACAAACCCTTGAAAACGTATTTTCCTGATGAAGAAGTATCATTCGTAGGAGAAGACATTACTTAAGCATATGACGGTTGGAGGATGTTCTTTGACGGAGCCAAAAATTTCAAATGAGTAGGCATTGGAGCAGTTTTGGTCTCGAAAATGGGTCAGCATTATCCAGTAGCTACCAAACTCATATTTTCCTTTACCAACAACATGGCAGAATATGAATCCTACATACTAAGGCTCAACATGGCAACCGACATGAAAATTCAGGAGTTGTTGGTGATCAGCGATTCAAACTTGCTTGTACACCAGGTGCAAGGAGAATGGGCTACCAAGAATTCCAAGATATTACCATATCTGCACCATGTGCAGGAATTGAAAATGAGGTTCACGAAGATAGAATTCCGACATGTGCCCAAAATTCAGAATGAGTTCGCCGATGCATTAGCCACTTTATCATCAATGATACAACATCCAGATAAGAACTATATTGATCCCATTCCGGTGAGGATCCATAATCAGCCGGCATATTGTGCTCATGTCGAGGAAGAAGCAGATGGAAAGCCTTGGTTCCATGATATCAAGGAGTACTTATCCAAAGGAGAATACGCAGAGCATGCAAATCACACTCAGAAACGCATGCTCCAAAGATTGTCAAATCACTTCTTCCACAGCGGAGGGAACTTGTACAGAAGAACTCCGGATTTGGGTTTACTGAGGTGTGTCAACGCAAAGGAAACTTCTAAGCTACTTGAGGAGGTGCATGCTGGGACATGTGGTCCGCACATGAATGGTTTTGTTCTGGCCAAGAAGATACTCAGGGCAGGTTACTTTTGGATGACCATGGAGACGGATTATATTCAGTATGTCCGCAAATGCTTTCAATGTCAAGTGCATGCCGATATGATAAAGTTGCCGCCAAGTGAGCTCAATGCAACAAGCTCACCTTGTCCATTCATCGCCTGGGGAATGGATGTTATTGGTCTGATTGAACCCCTTACTTCAAAACGGACACCGGTTTATCCTGGTAGCCATTGATTACTACACAAAATGGGTAGAAGTTGCATCTTACAAAGCTGTAACCAAGAAAGTTGTTGCAGATTTTATCAAGGATTGTATTGTCTATCAATTCGGAGTTCCTGAGTCCATTATTACTGACAATGCCGCCAACCTCAATAGTGACCTGATGAAAGCTATATGTGAAGCTTCCAAAATCAAGCACAAGAATGCCACCGCCTACAAACCTCAGATGAATGGAGCCGTAGAAGTAGCCAACAAAAACATTAAGAAGATACTAAGAAAAATGGTAGAGAATCACAAGTGGTGGCATGAGAAGTTACCCTTTGCTCTGTTAGGGTACCACACCACAGTTCGCATGACAACCGGGGCAACCCCCTACATGCTGGTTTATGGTACTGAGGCTGTCATCCCAGCCGAGGTAGAGATTCCTTCTTTAATAGTCATACAGAAAGCTGAGCTCAGCGATGCAAAATGGATAAGGAGCCACTATGAACAATTGGCCCTTATCGATGGAAAGAGAATGAACACAGTATGTCACGTCCAACTTTATCAGAACAGAATGACCAGAGCCTTCAATAAAAGGGTCAAACCAAGGCAGTTTGCACCAGGGCAGCTGGTATTGAAGAAGATTTTCCCACACCAAAGTGAAGCCAAAGGGAAATTCTCTCCCAACTGGCAAGGTTCGTATATGGTTCACAGAGTACTAACAGGAGGAGCACTCATACTTGCAGAGATGGATGGAGAGATCTGGCCAAAACCAATCAATTCAGATGCAGTCAAGAGATACTATGCCAAGATTACTTCACATTTTCTTTTCTAATGTAATTGAACTATGCTTGACATGATTCCCATTTAAGAGGGGATACGTAGGCGGCCTTATGGGTTTGGTCATATCATAATAAATTCTCATTTCCCCAAAAGCAGAAACTGGGGCAGAATTTTGAGGAGGGTCCTCAAAATTCCAGAGCGAGTCCAGCCAGCGCCATCACATGCCAGGAAGTCAGTTGTCAGTCAAGAACTGGGGCAGAATTTTGAGAAAAATTATCAAAATTTTGAAGAAGATTCAGCAAGGTCCGCCATCCATAAACGGTTAAAAATCATCTGCCAAACTGGGGCAGAATTTTGAGGAGGACCCTCAAAATTCCAACATAAGAGAGCTGCAATGCCTTTGAAATGTGTCACAGTCGCTAGTTCATCAAAAATTACTTGATATATCAATACGCTTCCAAAACGATTCTATTTTATCAATGAATGCATATTTTTCGAAAATTCTATTTTTCATAACGGTCAGGTACTACTTAGGGGAACTCGAAAGGGGGGCTTCCAGAGTGGAGCAAAGCAAGACCGGCATACGAAGCAAGAACCAACCTCCCCTCATGAAACTTATGATTTTTCTTTGAACGCGGGCACATTTAATGATAGCATTCGCACACAAAGCAAATTCACCATCCATCCGGCCATTAGACGCTGAACATATCCTAGCTAAGATATACTCTACCCTTATCTGCTATTTTCTCTTTGCATGAGTCTTATCTCTGACTCCACATTTGCATGAGTCTATTCCTTGACTCCATATTTGCATGAGTCTAATCTCTAACTCCACATTTGCATGAGACTAAGCCCTGTCTCCAATCTTGCATGAGTCTAAGCCCTGACTCCATATCTACATAAGGCTAAGCTTTGCCTTCCATTTTGCATGGGACAAAGCCCTGTCCCGAATCTTGCATGAGGCTAAGCCCTGCCTCCATTTTGCATAAGGCTAAGCACTGCCTTCTCTTTGCATGAGTCTAATCTCTGACTCCACATTTGCATAAGGTTGATCCTTGCCTCCATACCTGCATGAATCTAAGCCCTGACTCCATATTTGCATGAGTCTAATTCCGGACTCCATATTTGCATAAGGCTAAGCACTGCCTTCTCTCTGCATGAGTCTAAGCCCTGACTCTATATTTGCATGAGGCTGATCCTTGCCTCCATAACTTCATGAGTCTAAGCCCTGACTCCATATTTGCATGAGGCTGATCCTTGCCTCCATACCTGCATGAGTCTAATCCCTGACTCCATATTTGCATGAGGCTAATCCTTGCCTCCCGATTTGCATAAGGCTAATCCTTACCTCCCCATTTACATAAGGCTAATCCTTGCCTCCCCACTTGCATGGGACTAAGCATTGTCCCTCTTTGCACCAATATTGCTTTATTTTCTACTACCATCTACCTACTTTTCAATCAGGCTAAGCTCTGATCTCTACTTCGCAAGACTAAATCTTGTCTTGTTACATCATGTCATGGGCTGAAACATTGACAATCTGTCCAAAGGTGTCATAGTCTAAAGGCACCATCCTCATAGCCGGAAGACATCATACCATGGCCTGAGGATCTCTCAAATTTGCATATCATTATTCAAAGGCGTCATGGTTAGGAGGCACCATTTTCATGGCCTGAGAACATCATTTCATGGCCTGCGAATCCCTCATTAAAAAATTCATGGCCCAGGACGTCATGGTCCAAGGACGTCATCTTTAACCGTCCAAAGACAACTTTCATGGTCCAAAGGGAATTTGCATCATGTTTAAATTTTCGCAAATACATTTGTAGCGTCTTTTATTTGCAGGTAATTAGTAAACAATTGCTATCCTAGCAGCAGCGATCTCGCTCCAGTTCCCTCCGACCATCTCGAGCCTTAACCGCTCATCGTAGCTGCTTCCACATCTCGTGTCCGTTCTTACAATAATTTCATCGGCATATTCCGCAGATGAATCAAGAACTACACATGGTTTGCTTCCTATAAAACCAAGGATATATAGGCAACTCGAAAATCGGAGTTCGACCTCTGTCTTTTGAAACATCCCATCCGGTCAAAATTGGCCATCATTTCTTTACTCGAAAACTCTTTCATCCTTCCCGGGTAAAGACAGCTGTTGATACCCAATTTTTTCCTATATATTTTAGATATGCATAAATACCTTCAAAATAGCATATATATATATATGCATATATAAGCATGCACAAGGTTTTTATAATTTTTTCCATAATTTTAATGGTTTAAATTGATTTATTTCCTCCCTTTTTATCCATAAAATCCCCAATAATTATTTTCTAAATTATTATTATAATGATTTATTCATTTAATTTCTATACTTATTCCGAAATATAGCTAATGCATTTTTATAATTATATTTAGTATTTTTTACGCTAAATTGCATATAATTGCAATGTTAATTTTAAGGTATAATTATATTTTATATGCGTAAAATTGGTCCCTATATTTTTAATATGTTAACTATGTATTTTAAGTCATTTTGGCACGTTAAATTATTTTCCAGAAATTACCTATTATTTATTGTAAATTAAAATAGGGAAAGTGGTTATTTAAATAATAGCCAGATTTGGCTTTCAATTGTAGCCCAAATCGGACCCAATCCCCAGCCCAGTTTCCTATTAAATAAACCCACCCAGACCCTATAAACCCTTACCCAAACCCGAAACCCACCTACCCGGTTGAATCCTGACCGTTGATCTCCCAGATCAACGGTCCACACACACCCTTTCCTTTTTAATTCCTAAACGACCCCCTAACCCTACTCATTTACAAACCCCCACCGCCTTCAGATGCTCGTGTCTCTCTTCTCTCTCAACCTAACCCTAATCATTCTTCAACCACTTCCTCCTTCTCCGGTCATCTCTGGCGACTACCTTTCAACCCCAAGACTCCAATGGTCACTCCACCGCCTTGCTCATCATCTCTAAGGCCTTCAAGGGTCCTGTGCCATGCCGATTTAGATCTAGGGTTTCTGTTTCTGTTATTCATGGCTTCTCCGGTGTGATTTTGGGCAAAATCACACCTTATATGTTTCGATCGGTGAAGTTTACAATAGGTTCTTTCGTTTCTAACTGGGTTTCCTTTGAAACCCTAACTCTCGTCTGAATCTCTCAGATCTGTGCTATTTTTATGCTTTAAGTCTGTTTCTTCCTATGTTTTGCACTATTCTCGAACTTCTTCTGAATGATCCTCAGCTTTAAACCGTTTTACTTTCTTTAAAATTAGGGTTTCTCGGAGTTCCTTCTACACTTGTTTTAACCGATTTTCTTTATGATTAAACCTCTTTCCTTACTTGTTTTGACTAATCTTATGTTCCTACTGGTTTTTAACTCGCCTATGTTAAAAAGCCCTAATTTTTTAAGACCTTCTTTGCTTTGGTTCTGTGTGTTAACCATGACTACTTGATTTTGCTAATTTTCTGTTGGTTACCATGCTTCGAATAGGTTTTCTACTGAGTTTTTATCCTACATATGTCACTTTTGTATGATTGTGTTCATCTCTTGCTTCTTTCTGTCGATATGGCTAACCTTGCCTGTTGCTACACCTGTTCATTCCCCTCTATTTATATGTTGAAGTACAGAATCATGACTCCCTCTTGATTGATTCTAATTTCCTTAATTTATAGTTTGATTGCAAGATTTCCTTTCAAAACCCTAAAATTCTACTCGTCTGTTTAAATTGATTGATTCCATTTCCTTATTTGATGTGATACTTCATTATTACTGAATCCTTTCCTTAATTGGTATATTCTGTACTTAGATCCAATCATATGCTCTATTCTTTTACTACCCCTTATATGGTAAAAATCAGTCTTTCTCAATTGATTTTCTTTCCTTGGTTATCCCTGTTGGTATCCGTTTAAGCTGTGATTCCTTGATTAAAGGGGAGTACTTGTATTAATTGGATTCTAATTATGATTGTTGATACCCAATTTTTCCCTATATATTTTAAATATGCATAAATACCTTCAAAATAGCATATATATGCATATATAAGCATGCACAAGGTTTTTATTATTTTTCCCATAATTTTAAGGGTTTAAATTGATTCATTTTCTCCCCTTTTATTCATAAAATCCCCAATAATTATTTCCTAAATTATTGTTATGATGAAATATTCATTTAATTTCTATACTTATGCCAAAATATGGCTAATATATCTTTCATGCATTTTTATAATTATATTTAGTATTTTTTAAGCTAAATTGCATATAATTGCAATGTTAGCCCATTTTAAGGTATAATTATATTTTAAATGCATAAAATTGGTTCCTATATTTTTAAAATGTTAATTATTTATTTTACATCATTTTGGCACCTTAAATTATTTTTCAGAAATTACCTATTATTTATTATAAATTAAAATAAGGAAAATTGGCTATTTAAATCATAGCCAGATTTGGCTTTCAATTTTAGCCTAATTTGGACCCCTCCCCAGCCCAATCTCCTATTAAAAAAACCGACCTAGGCCCCAAACACTTCCTACCCGACCCAAACCCATCAAATCTTGATCAACGGCCCCTTTTGTTCTTTCCTTTTTTAATTCATACACCCCCCTAAACCCTAAACCATTTTCTAAATCCGCTGCCTTCAAATCCTCTCGTCTTCTCTCTTCTCTCAACCTAACCCTAGAATCTGTCAATCGCCTCCCTTCTCCGGTCATCTTCGGCGACTACCTTTCAATCCCAAGCCTCCAATGGTCACTCCACCGCCTTGCTCATCATCTCTAAGGCCTTCAAGGGTCTTGGGTCATGCTGATTTGGATCTAGGGTTTCTGTTTCTATTACTCATGGCTTCTCCAGTGTGATTTTGGACAAAATCACACCTTATATGTTACGATTAGTGAAGTTTACAACAGGTTCTTTTGTTTCTATCCGGGTTCCCTTTGAAACCCTAACTCTCGTTTGAATCTCTTAGATATGTGTTATTTTTAACGCTTTAAGTATGTTTCTTCCTATGATTTGCACTATTCTCGAACTTCTTCTGAAAGATCCTCAACTTTAAACCTTTTTTACTTTCTTTAAAAAAATTAGGGTTTTCTCGGAGTTCTTTTTACACTTGTTTAACCGATTTTCTTTATGATTAAACTTCTTTCCTTGCTTATTTTGATCGATCTTATGTTCTTACTGCTTTTAATTCACCTATGTCAAAAGCCCTAATTTCTAAGATTTTCTTTGCTTTGGTTCTGTGTGTTAGCCCTGTTTACTTGATTCTTGTTAATCTTCCGTGGTTACCATGCTTCAAATGTGTTTTACTGAATCATTATCCTACTTATGTCACTTCTGTATGACTATGCTCATTTTTTTTGTTCATCTCTTTCTTCTTTCTGTCACTATGGCTAACCTTGCATGTTTGCTACGTCTGTTTGATCTTCTCTATTTATATGTTGAAAATACAGAATCATGACTCCCTCCTAATTGATTTTGATTCCCTTAATTGATGGTGATTGAAAGATTTTCTTTTAAAATCCCTAAAAGCTTTACCCCGTCAGTCAATTACCTTTACTTCTTGTGTTCTTACCATCCTATGAGTCCCTAAATCCTATTAGCCCTTTTCTATGTGTTCTTCCTGACTGGTTTGTGAGTATGCCAGTATCAACTATTTCTGAGCATGTCCAAACCAGTCCTAAGACCCTTGCTGGGTTATGTGTTTGCAGTCAAATGCCTGTGTATCCCAAACCCCTTGACCCCTATGTGACTACTGAATTCATTTGGATTCTATAGACTAGTTGTGTGTGATCATATCTTAAGGTGTTTGAGCTTTGTTTACTACTTCAACTTCTTTTCAAACAATCTTTGTTGCTTTGCTAATTGGTTTCAAAATAGACTTTCAAATTCGGTCTTTAATAAACCTCTTTCAACTTGTGTCCTGCACTTTCACTTCACTCTTAGTCAATAAGTTATGCCTCCTCTAGTATGTATACTGCCTTGGGATCCTCTTGAGAGCCCTCTAAACTCTGGCATACTGAGGCTGGCCTTTCCACACTGCACTGGTTCAACTCTTGATTACTAAGTCTAGGTGTAAGCATTGCTCGGGGTCCTTGAGACCCTTAGGGAACTTTGATGCACCTAGACTCTGATTTGTCTATGGGAATGAGGCTTGTGAGACCATTGGAGGCTTTGGGAAACTTGGGCCTAATTGCAGGCTCCCTATAGAATAGCTTCTTGATTGCTATTTCTACTTATGTAATTCATTCATTGGCCTGTAATAATTTGTAAACAGATATTTGGGGTATTTAGTAAAAGGGTGGGTAGATGTATGTTTTAAAGGGTATACGGGTAGAAATCCTGCACTTAGGACCTTATTTTTGAAGTCTGCCTGCTTTACTCAATAGAAAACATGCTCATATGGTTTTCCTCTTTTAAATCTGATTGCTTTGTCTAATAGAAAGCATGCCTATAGGATCTCACTTCCAATTTCGTTTGCATCAGGTAGAAATTATGTTCATAAGGTTCTGCATTTTCTCATGTTAGAGATCATGCTTATAGGTCCCAAACAATCGTGTTTAAATCAGTTCAAATATAGATGACATGCCTATAGGACTCAGCTCCGATTCATTATAATAAGTCTTTCTGTATGTTGCTGCAAATTGTCTTAAATCAGTAATACACCTAGATATCATGCCTATAGGGATCCCTGCTCGCAATTCTATCTGGTAATTTAATTAGCCTAATGAATCAACTTCATTACGCCTAGTTCATTTTTTAAAACTGGTCTTATTAAGTGTCAAATATTTCCTGAAATAAGTTCTTTCAAAATTGCTTCAATTCATTAGATATCATGCCTATAGGTATTAAAGGGGTCTATTTCGAAAACTTGTTTGTTCCTGCATTAACATAGACACAGTCTACTGCATATAGGCAAGCCTTAGGGCATTTTTCAAAAATAATTGTATTTCCCTGAAGCTGCTTCTGTCGTTTAACATTTTTTATTCTAATAAGCTTTTAAAAGGAGTCCCTAGGCAACTACTAGGTTATAACTTCTAGGTATAAAAAGGTTTGTTTGTTTCTGCATATTCACTTAGATATCCTGCTTTAGAACTTTGATTAATAAAGACCTTAATTGAGTTCGAGTTGTGCTGCTTGTATGTTTGTTTTTTATGAGGAAACTTTGAGCCTCTTAATTGCTCCTATTATGTGAAAGTCCTAAATGTTTTGACTGTTGCCTTAGAGTTTTCTCCTTTATAAACCTTAGGGGTACGTCTATAACTACCTATAGGTAGAGGTCCTAACTCCTTCCGGGACCATTAAGAAGGGACGGATAGCAGCACGCAATAGGTATCAGTGACCAAACACTCGCTTTGCATGACTAATAAGGGGATGGGAAAGGTAGACATGAGATATGATGACTACGCGTTAATGTCACGTGTAGCCCCTCATCAAGGAGTGTTTACCGGACATTGCGTGGGGTGATCCTATAGGACAAACAACCTAGGACCCCACTTTACCAAATCCTTTCTCTATTCAAAACTTTTCGTCTTTTACAACTTATTCTTACTGCTTGAACTATCCAACGTGCTTTACTTGAAACTTATATGATTCAACTGTTTATATGGACTAATTTGTAAAAATAAGTTCGGGCGGGACCCACAGTTGTGGACCAAGAGGGGTGCCTAACACCTTCCCCTCGAGGTTACTTCGAGCCCTTACCCTAATCTCTAGTAATGCAAACCAACCCAAGAGTTAATCACTCTAGGTGTCCTAACGCACCACAATCTATTAGGTGGCGACTCTTCAAATACCAAATTCCCAAAAGGGAAATGAGTCATTACACTCCATGAATGTCAAAACCCGGACTTTCTCCGTAGAGGAAAAAGGGGGCACGACAGTGATTACTTCCATAATTGTGCTAAACCTTTACTTGTTACCTCATTTTCTGCCTATTTTCAAAACTATAAATACCCTAAGTCTTTCATTAACGAACACTTGGTTTTCAAAACTACCTCTCTTACTAAAAATCTCTGCTCTCCCCTCTCTCTAGTGCTATTTGCTGCTATTAGCCGGCTGCAAGCCAAGGCTAATCATTTGTGCTCTCTTGTTCTTTTATTCTGCTTACTTCTCTCTTCACTGGTATATCCTAGTTTTAATTTAAAGCCTCAACATTAACATGTTTCTCTTATTGTTTCAGTTTCTCTTATTTCTAGTCTGCTTCTATTTGTGGTTCTGTTGTGAAGCTTGTAGTTAAGTTATATTCAGCATGTTGTTATGTGTCCCCTTCCCTCTAGATTAATGTATTCCTTTATGTGTGTTTCAAAGCATGCCTTGTCAACTGTCTTTTACTTATTGTGTACTTACCATCTTATGAATCCCCAAATCCCTATCCCCCTCTATGTGTTTGTGTTCTTCCTGACTGGTTTGTGATTATGCCAGTGTCAACTATTTCTGAGCATGTCCAAACCAGTCTTAAGACCCTTGCTGGGTTATGTGTTTGCAGTCAAATGTCTATGTGTCCCAAACCCCTTGACCCCTGTGTGACTACTTAATTCATTTGGATTCTGGAGACTAGCTGTGTGTAATCCTATCTCAAAGTGTTTGAGCTTTGTTCACTACTCAAACTTTTTTTCAAACAATCTCTGTTGCTTTACTAATTGCTTTCAAAAATAGACTTTCTGATCCAGTCCTTAATAAACTTTTTTTTTCAACTTGTGTCCTGCACTTCCACTTTACTCTTAGTCAATAAGTTTTGACCCCTCTAGTATGTGTACTTCCTTGGGATCCTTTTGAGATCCCTCTGAACTCTGGCATACTGAGGCTGGCCTTTCCACACTGCACTGGTTCAATTCTTGATTGCTAAGTCTAGGTGTAAGCATTACCCGGGGACCTTGAGACCCTTAGGGAACTTTGATGCACCTAGACTCTGATTTGTCTATGGAATTGAGGCTTATGAGACCATTGGAGGCTTTGGGGAAACTTGGGCCTAATTGCAGGCTCTCTATAGAATAGCTTCTTGATTTTCTATTTTACTTATGTAATTCATTCATTGGCCTGTAATAATTTATAAACAGATATTTGGGGTATTTAGTAAAAGGGTGGGTAGATGTATACTTTATGGGGTAATATGGGTAGAAATCCTGCTCTTAGGATCTTATTTTTAAAATCTACCTGCTTTACTCAATGGAAAACATGCTCATAGGGTTTTACTCTTTTAAAACTGACTGCTTTGCCTAATAGAAATAATGCCTATAGGATCTCATTTCTAATTTCGTTTGCATCAAGTAGAAATCATGTTTCTAAGGTTCTGCATTTTGTCATATTAGAAACCATGTTTATAGGTTCCAAACAATCATGTCTTAAATCAGTAGATGTCATGCCTATAGGACTCAATTCCAATTCAGTAATGAACATTCATGTATGTTGCTGCAAATCAATTAAAATCAATAATCCACCTAAACATTATGCCTATAGGGATTCTGCTCGCAATACTGTCTGATAATTTAATTCCTGCTTTAGGACATTAATTAATAAAGACCTTAATTGTGTTTGAGTCATGCTGCTTGTATGTTTCTTGAGGAGGAAACTGTGAGCCTCTTATTTGCTCCCATTATGTGTGAAAGTCCTAAATGTTTTGACTGTCGCTTTAGAGTTTTTGCCTTTCTAAACTTTAGGGGTACGTCTAGAACTACCTATAGGTATAGGTCCTAATCCCCTCTGGGACGATTAAGAAGGGACGGGTAGCAGCACGCAATAGGAATCAGTGACCAAACACTCCCTTTGCATGACCAATAATGGGTTGGAAGGGTAGACATGGGATATGATGACTACGCGTTAATGTCACATGTAGCCCCTCATTGAGGAGTGTTTACCGGACATTACGTGAGGTGATCCTATAGGATAAACAACCTAGGACCCCTCTTTACCAAATCCTCTTTCTCTATTTAAGCTTGCTCAAACATTTATCTTGCCTCTTGAGTTATCTAACGTGCTTTACTTGCAACTTATTTGATTCAACTGTTTATATGGACTAATATGTAAATATAGGTTCAGCCGAGACCCACAGTTGTGGACCAAGAGGGGTGCCTAACATCTTCCCCTCTAGGTTACTTTGAACCCTTACCCTAATCTCTGGTAATGCAAACCAACTCAGAGTTAATCGCTCTAGGTGCCCTAACGCACCATAACCCGTTAGGTGGAGACTCTTCAAATACCCAATTCCCAAAAGGAAATGAGTCATTACATCCCGTGAATGTCGAAACCCGGACCTCTTCCCTGTCAAAAAAGGAAGGGAAAAAGGGGGTGCGATACTAGCTAGTCTTGGAGTTTGATTACTGGGCTTAGGTGATATTGGAATTACTCTTCAGGATACAGCAACATCCTCTTTAGTAACTGAAGTAAAGGAACGCCAGTACGAGGATCATATGCTAGTTCATTATAGGGATACCACTCTTTAGAAGGAGAAGACACCGTTTGAAATTACAGAAGATGGGGTCCTCAGATATCAAGGGCAATTATGTGTGCCTAATGTTGTAGAGCTGCATCGGTAGGTTGTGGGAGAAACTCACTATTCTCGTTATTCTATCCATCCAGGAGCAACAAAGATGTATCATGATATCAGGGAAGTGTATTGGTGGGACAGAATGAAAAAGGATATAGTAGAATTTGTTGCTCAGTGTCCTAACTGTCAGCAGGTTAAGATTGAGCATCAAAAACCCAGTGGATTATTGCAGGCTATGGAGATTCCAACTTGGAAATGGGAAGTAATCAATATGGACTTCATCGTAGGCTTACCTCGTACCCAGCGTAAGTTCGATTCAATATGGGTGATTGTTTATAGGCTTACTAAGTCATCTCATTTTCTGCCCATTAGAACTACATATTCATCAGAGGATTATGCAAGGCTTTATATTAAGGAGATAGTACGACTGCATGGTGTCCCTGTATCTATTATCTCGGATAGAGGAGCTCAATTCACAGCTAACTTCTGGAGGTCTTTCCAAAAAGGATTGGGGACTCAAGTAAGTCTTAGTACGGCATTTCATCCCCATACAGACGGACAGGCTGAGCGTACTATTCAAACACTGTAGGATATGTTACGAGCTTGTGTAATAGACTTCAAAGGTAGCTGGGATGATCATCTGTCGCTTATCGAGTTCGCATATAATAATAGTTACCATTCCAGTATTCAGATGGCTACAAATGAAGCTCCTTATGGACGGAAGTGTAGGTCGCCTATAGGGTGGTTCGATGTTGGGGAAAACTACGTTAGTAGGACCAAAATTAGTATAGCAGGCAATCGAGAGAATTAAGCTTATACAGGAAAGGTTATTGGCAGCTCAAAGCCGTCAGAAGGCTTATGTAGATAATCGATGACGAGACTCGGAATTTCAGGTGGGCGACTGGGTATTCCAAAAAGGTATCACCGATGAAAGTCGTCATGAGGTTCAGAAAGAAAGGCAAACTTAGCCCACGATATATTGGGCCTTATAGGATCATTCGGAGAGTGGGCCAAGTAGCTTATGAGTTAGAATTGCCCTCGGAATTTGAGCTTGTCCCTCCGGTTTTTCACGTATCTATGTTACAGAAGTGCATTGGCGATCCTACCCGAGTGATGCCCACGAATGATGTACAGATTACAGAGGACTTCTTATACGAGGAAATTCTGGTTGCCATTCTAGACCGACAAATCCGCAATCTACAGAATAAGGAGGTAACCTCCGTGAAAGTACTTTGGAGGAACAACAATGTGGAAGAAATGACTTGGGAGGCCGAGGAAGACATGAATTCTAGATATCCCTACCTATTTCCTCCTCCAGAGAAGGGTCCGACTGAGACGTCATAACCTCAAGGTGCGTGTACGAATTCTTGTGCTAGCTATTGTTATTGATCGTGTGAGGCCGTCATTGTTATTAATGATTGTGGTCCTATATGGAGTTAAATTACTGGGTTTCTACAAGAAGAATTGGTAGTAGCATTGTTACAAAGGCGACTCTACCAAGGTTATATAAATCCTGAAGAGTTAAACATTCGAGGATGAATGTTTCTAAGGGGGAAGGATGTTACATCTCGCGTTTTCGTACGTTAAAATTTCATTTTCAGTTAACCGATGTAGACTCGAGGATGATATTATCTTGACGTTAACGTACTTATGTTATTTATAACAAGCGATAAATAAGTGTTATGAAGGATAAAGGGATACACGGATTAAAGAAAACGAGTTACGTTGAAAGTAGCCAATTTGGAATAAAATACGGGTCGAGCGATAATATCCGATAATTATGAACTAGTATCGTGCAAGGTGCCATATGACCACGGTAGTATAATATATAAAGTATATATGAAGTATTTTAAAAATAAATAGAATTTTAAGTAATTTGCAGCAATTTTTAAATTATGCGGGTAATTGATTAATTACCGGGTAACAGGACATTACCCGGTTAACTAATAAGTGAATAAGATAAATCCCTCCCCCAAAAAACGTGGCAGAAGGTCACTACTTAAGAAATGACTCATATTGAATTATAAGTAGGTGGCTACCAAAGACTTATTTGAAATATTAACAAAGTAGTAACTAAAGTCAAAGTCTAAAAGACTATTACTCTTTAACACAATTTGACTTTGGCTTGTAAAAGCTTCAAAACATCAAGATACTTTTGGCTTAAAGCCAAGAATGTGAGAAAGCAGAATCATTTTCGTTCAAAATTTCAAGCATTCAACAATTCAGCTCCTTAGCCAACATTTCATTCAAAAACGTTAGAAGCAGAATAAATTCATCCAAGATTTCAAGTTCGTCCAAGTGTGAATTTCGTCCATATTTCGTAGAAGCAGGTTCGATCAAATAATTCAAGGAACAGGTATGTTAAGGTCATCCCTTCTTTCTTTTGGTATGGTCCAAGTTATACAGAAGAAATGAGCAAACGCACAGTTTCCATAAATTACTCTATTCATAGAAATGCTAGGGGTGTCTATATTCTTGATTCTCCATGAGAATTATTATTATCTTCTGTTCATGGGTATCAGAATAATACGCAGTTGAAAAAGGTTATCCGGAAGGAATATTGAGATTATTACATATTTTTCATGCATTTCACCTATTTATACATGTGCATTGACCCATGACCAGATGGCATTATATACGCGTATATATGTATATTATATTATGGGATAGGGAAAAAAGGTTACGGCGTTATATATGCACCACCACCTGATCAACTGGTATATGATGATGATGTTTCCCACAGTGGCTGAAATATGACTCAGACAGCGTTATATACGTGTATATATGTATGTATATGTATATGGGATATGGGAAAAGGTTATGGCATTATATACGCAACACCACTTGATCAGTTGGTATATATTGATGATGTACCCACAATGGCCTAGACGATATGATGGCTTGCCCTCAGTGGCTTGATGATATTATGTACACATATACCTATGCATGATACAATATTTATACGCATGTGCATGATGTTATAAACGTTTAAGAATTTACAAAGTTATTCATATTTAAAGACGTGTTTCTATATTCCATGTTTCATTTATGTCTGTTACGTACTAATTTTCATGCCTTACATACTCAGTACATTTTTCGTACTGGCGCCCTATTTCACGAGGCTTGCGTTTCATGCTTGCAGGTGCAGGTAGGCAAGCTGACGGTCCCCCTTCTTAGGATCCCTGATCAGCGAGAGTTGGCATGCTCCATTTGATCCGGAGCTGCTTTTGATTTTAGTACGATACGTTTGTGTGTGTGTGTATATATATATATATATATGGGTATGACGTGGCTCAGTCCCATCTTTGTACAGTTATGTTTCTGTTAGAGGTCTGTGGACAGTATGTCTAGTTGGGTTGCATGTGGCCTTGACAGCTTTCAGTTTTAGATATATATAGTTGTCTATAACAGCCTTGCTGGCTCGCCCACTGTATCCTACATGTATACGTACATATGCCTTAATGGCAGGTTTCCTTCATGTATGTTATTTTCGTAATGCAGCAGATGTTATTCAGGTTCATATCTTAGACACATGCCTAGGGGTGTTTGACAGGTAGGACTCAGGCACCCGTCGCGGCCCATCGGTTTGGGTCGTGACAAAACCCAACCATTAAGGAACCATCATGAGAGGTATTATTCATATTAAAGAAGAGTTTGATTTGGGGATCTTGTCTCCCGAATCGAGCTATAAATAGAAGAATTTATATTCATTATAGGACACGAACATCTGTACGCAAAAAAAGGCAAAACATGCTCTTATTCTACTAACAATATTTTCTCTTTATGTTCTAGAGATTGTTCTTATTATTGCTTCCAGAGAAGCTCATCCCATAGTCATGCTTGTATTTTATTCAAGTCTGTTTAATCAATTTATTTTTGTTCTTAGTTATTTTATATTATTGGATCAAATTAGTTCACGTATCTATAAACCATGTTACAGATTTAAGTGTACTGTTTTACCGGCAAACAAGTCTTTCAGTGAATTTTGGATACAAAATTATTACACTAAAAAAATGTCAGCCATTGTTTTCCATAATTATACCGAGGTTTGAATTTTAGATTAAGTGGCCAGCGACCACCTTCAAACTCCTAACCACGAGTTTGATTCTAAAAAATGGTTACTTTTTAAAATTAGTTCCACAAAAATGGCCTAAGAGGTGATCAATTTTGTATCATGTTTGGAAAAGTTCATTATAGATTTAGCTGAGATGTAAACTTAGTTAGCTAACATACATCTTTAGGTACATTTTGAATGGGCAATGTATCGTTAACATGGTTTAATGTTTTTTTTCTCCTCAAATTCCAAACTATCCCAAGGTAGAAACTTAAAAAATATATTTCGGAAGCACAATGGAGTTATGTTTATTTTTTTCCGCCAATGTTTGGTATATGCTTTTCAGCTCGACTAATCTAGATTTGCACCAGAAGTTCTACTTTGAAAATAAAATGCTTCATACGAAAGGTAGCTTCATTTTCAGAACTCGAACTTAAACCCTTTGGTCTAGGAAGAAGATTAGCTTTTCGTAACACAATCATAAGATTTCAAGCAAGCATGTCGAATCTTCTTCTCATTTTTACTTTAAGTATCAAATGAATAAAAAACAAGTTATAGTAGCATTAATAGTTGCTTAATATTATTTATTTTTCTCAAATCGAGTGCATCTTATAGCTCATTAATGTGTGCCGATTCAGGGAGGGGATAATTGAAATGGGTGAATAATGAGAAAAAGGGTATTATGAAAATGGATGAAATAGAAGAAAACCCTAACAAATTAAGGGGTATTATATTTCGCTTCTACTTCTTAAAAAATTGATTCTCAAATTTAAAATATCACATATTTGTAAGGTGGAAAATACGTAAAATTGCACTCGAATGACCTTCTCAGCCACCAAACGCCACCTTAATACGGAGATTATTTGATAGTCAGAGAATTTTAAAATATATTTATGAAAGATTTATTGGAATCACGTCCTCCCAAGACAAAAATTTAGTTTTACATTTGTTGGTGTTATTAATCTTGATAATGCAAAGCCAAAGATTTCATTGCGGTCCATTTTTCTTCTTTACTTTTTTGTCTTTTGTGAAAGACAAAGTGTCCCTCATTGGTAGTGGAAAGTATTTTCCTTCCCTTTATATTAAATTGCTCTTTATTGGGTTTGTAAAGAGCTAGTAAAAGGGAGTGGTGTCGCTCACATGAGAAATTGGTCCTGAACCCAAAATGGGTCGATTTGGCCCCCTGCGCGAGATATATGTGAGGCCTATTCCCAATTTGGTTTTACTAAAATTATTTCTTTATTTTTTAGCTTACCAGAATATGTCTAAATTCATTCTCTTTGAATTGAATTTTGTAACGTTCCATTTATTTTTTTGTAACTGTCATGCTTTAATTTCTGTAACAGCTATGTTTAATTCTTGTAACAGCTGTGATTAATTTTCCAACAGCTCCATTTTAATTTCTGTAATAGCTACAGATTAATTCCTTCATCTGTAACTGTCCAATAGCTTTGCCTATAAAAGGCAGTCATCTTTGTGAATTATCCAACACATGAAAAATACATCTGTCTCTCTTCTTCTTCAACCGAACTCTGAGCAACTATTTTATGCAAATTCCAAACTTCCAGCCATGAGTGCACGTGTTTGAAGGTGTTGTGGAACCTTGGGGAGCGACCGGTCTTAATGATTTGCATCCAGTTGGGCCGAAATCGCTTTCAAGAAAGTGACTTGCCACGACACAGTATTTCTCGATAAGTTGTTCTTATTTCCGTCTTTTTCCTTGTCAATATTATTTACTCATTTTACTTATAATTTGAAAGCGATTTTATATAATATTGACTAATGGCTACCACTTTGAACAAAACACTTCCTGATTTGTCATAGTTTGAGCCTTTAGATGGAAACAATTATAAGCGTTGGTTCTAGAAACTTTTAATTTTCTTTGAACAATTAGAATTTGATTACATTTTGTTTAATGATCCTCCTGTTGATGTTGTTGCTAATAGTTCTAATGTTGCTACTGTTATTGTTGTTGATGATGTTGCTAAGAAGAAATTTGAAAAGGATAATAAAGTTGTTCGAGGGCATCTACTTAACCATATGACTAACCCTCTCTTTGATTTGTTTATAAACTATAAATCTGCTAAACTCATATGGGATAGTTTGGAGAAGAAATATAGTACAGATGACTCGGCAAAAAAGAAGTATGCGGTTGAAAAGCGGATCAAGTTTCAGATGGTTGATGATAAGACGGTTATGGAGCAAGAATATGAGAACGTAACTGTTAATATTTTGAACGAGGGCATGGAGATGTGTGAGATTCTTCAGGCTAATGTTCTGCTTGAAAAGTTTCTACCTTCCTAGAGTGATTACAGGAATCAACTGAAACACAAGAAGAAAAACTTAACTCCTCAAGAACTGATCAGTCCCACGAGGACTAAGGAAGCAAACTGTCTCAAAGATGAGGAGTCTGAACAACTTAAGGATAAGATGAAATCTCTCTCTCTCTCTTAATTCTTCTGAAGCTAACCTTGTGGAATCTTCTAGTACTTTTGTGAAAGACATGATTAAAGGAAAACAGAAGAAAGGATATGTGAAGAAGCAAAATTACTTCAATAAGCTGGAGGGCCATATTCAAAAGTCGAAAGGACCTTGCTATGTCTGCGGCAAAATTGGTCACTAGGCTTTTCAATGCAACTAGAGACAAGGACAAAGCTCAAAGAATGAAGGAAAAGTTCTTGTACAAGCTAACCTTACTGAGGGTGGTGATGTCATTGTTGCTGTGGTTGTTGAGGCGAACATGGTGGCTAACAAGACTGACTGGATACTGGACACAGGCGCTTTAAGACACCTTTGCGCCAACAAGGAACTATTTCACAACTTTGAGGAATCTGCTGATGGCAAGTGTGTCTACATAGGTAACTCTACTACAACTGGAGTTATGGGTGAAGGAAAAATTCTCCTTAAATTAACTTCTGGAAAACCCTTAGGTTTGAACAATGTTCTGTATGTACCCTCCCTTCGTAGAAACTTAGATTCTGGAGCACTTCTCAACAACGCAGGCCTTAAACTTATTTTTGAATCTGATGAAGTTATTATTTTTCGTGGGGGAGACTTTGTTGGGAAGGGTTACTTTAGTGTAGGTTTATTTGTACTAAACATCGCTCAAGAGATTACTAATAATGCTAATACTTTTAATTCTGCTTATATTGATGAGTCTATTGATTTGTGGTATGGTAGACTAGGTCATGTTAATATTGCTTCTATTAAAAGACTTAAAAAATGTAATTAATTCTTGTAGTTAACGTTGATAATTTTTCTAAGTGTCATGTTTGTGTAGAATCAAAACATACCAAAAAAAACTTTTAAGAATGTAACTAGTAGAAAGATAGAATTGTTTGAACTAGCGCATTCAGACTTAGCAGATTTCAAGAACACTGTTAGTAAGGGTGGAAAGAAATACTACATCACTTTTGTAAATGACTTTTCTAGATATACTAAAGTATATCTTCTTAAGTCCAAAGATGAGGCTGAAAGTATGTTTTTGAAATACAAGGCAAAAGTAGAAAATCAATTAGATAGAAAAATCAAGATACTTAGGTCTGACAGGGGGTGGTGAATATAGTACTAATACTCTAGAATCTTTTTGTGAGCAAAATGGTATTATACATGTGGTTAGTGCTCCCTATACTCCCCAACAAAAAGGTGTAACCGAACGAAAAAATAGTACCCTTAAGGAAATGATGAATTATATGCTTTTGAGTTCAGTTTTATCTGATAATATGTGGGGGAGCTGTTTTATCTACATGTTATGTTCTTAATAAAGTCCCTCATAAGAAGTTAGATAAAACCCTGTGTGAGTTATGGAAAGGGTTTGCCCCTAACTTGAAAATTCTGAAAGTGTGGGGGTGTTTGGCTAAAGTTGGTCTACCTAATTTTAAATAAGTAACTGTTGGACCCAAGACTTTTGATGCTATTTTTATTAGCTATGCTCAAAATAGTGTTGCGTATAGAGTTATGTCTTTGAATGATAGTTCTATATATGAATCTAGAGATGCACAATTTTTTGAGCATGTCTTTCCATTGAAAAATAATGTGCCTAGTGATGTGCCTAATAATGCTTTTACATGTAATGTCTGTTAATTCTCATATTGTACCTTCTTCTAGTGTTACTGCTAATGAGCATGAAAATGAACTTAGAAGGAGTGTAAAAGGCATAGAATTGAAGCTAGCTTTGGTCCTGACTTTATCACTACTTTAATGACTGAAAATATTAATCTCGATGTTTTGAATAATGAATTAGTGTCTATTTATTTAATAGAAGAAGACCTTAAGACTAATAATGAAGCAATAAGGTCAATAGATGCTAGTTTTTTGAAAGAGGCCATTAAAAGTGAATTAGACTCTATAGTTTCTAATCTCACTTGGGACTTGTCTGATTTGCCTAAAAGGTTGTAAACCCATAAGTAGCACGTGGATATTTAAGAAGAAATTGAGACCTGAGATACAATTGAGAAATATAAAGCTAAACTTGTTATTAGGGGTTTTAACCAAAAGAAAGACATTTATTACTTTGACATTTATTCTCCTGTGACTAAGATAGCGACTATTAGAACTTTTGTTGCTTTAGCCGCTATTCATGATTTAGTGATACATCAAATGAATGTTAAAACAACTTTCCTAAATGGTGATTTAGAGGAAGAGAGATATATATCTCAGCCTGAGGGATTTGTGATCCAAGTACAGGAGAATAAAGTATGCAAATTGAGAAAGTCTTTGTATGGTCTAAAGAAGGCACCTAAGCAATGGTATGAAAATTTTAATAGCACATTAGTGGGTTATGGTTTTGTTGTTAATGCATCTGATACTTGTGTTTATTCAAAGATGATAGGATCAGATTGTATGATTAGATGTTTGTATGTGAATGACATGTTAATATTTGGTCCTAGTGTGGATGTTGTTAAAGAGCTTAAGAATTTTTTGTCTTCTAAATTTGAAATGAAAGATCTTGGAGAAGCAGATATGATTTTAGGGTGTAACGACCCAACCGGTTGTTTCATGAATTACCGCTCTGTTTCCCCCATTCCTACTTTTTTATATGTTGTTCAGCTATATTTCATCGCATCGTGTTGGATAGTTTGAGTTCAGAGTGGTTTTGTAGAGAAATGAGACACTTAGTCTCTTAAGTTGACCTTTTAGTTGGAAACGTCAACCGGAAGTTGACAGTTGAATTGTGAGTAAACGATATCAGAATTTGTTTTTTATGATTCGGATAGCTTCGGGAGTTGATTTGGGACTTAGGAGCATGACCGGAAGGAGTTTTCGAGGTCCAGGGTAGATTTAGGCTTGAATTGGCGAAATTAGAATTTTGGCGTTTTCCGGTTGGTAATGAAGATTTTGATATCGGGGTCAGAATGGAATTCCAAAAATTGGAGTAGGTCCATTGTGTCATTTGTGATGTGTGTGCAAAATTTCAGGTCATTCGGATGAGGTTTGATAGACTTGTTGATCAAAAGAAGAATTTGGAAATTTTAGAATTTCTTAGGCTTGAATCCGATGATGATTTGATGTTTTGATGTTGTTTTGGGCATTTTGAATGTTGGAACAAGTTCTAATGATGTTATGGGATGTGTTGGCATGTTTGATTGAGGTCCCTAGGGCCTCGGGTGAGTTTCGGGTGGTTAAACGGACCAAATTCTTGTTTTAAAAGTTGCAGATTTCTTCAGTTCCGTGATGCAGAGTTTTGCTCTTCGCGTTTGCGAGAGGGTCCTCGCGTTCGTGAAGAGATATTGAGTGAGGCAGAAGAATTTCCCTTCGCATTCGTGATTTTGGTCCCGTGTTCGCGAAGGGTGAGGTAGAGTGTGAATCGCGAACGCGAAGTAGGTCCCGCGTTCGCGTAGAGTAATTGGAGTAGCTGGGTCCCCAGGATTTCGTGCTTCACATTTGCATAGGTATAGTCGCGTTCGCGAAGGCTTGTATAGTTGAAGCATCACGTTCGCATGGAGTATGTCGCATGCGCGAAGGAGGAATAAGTGGTCAATGGATTTTTGTGATTCGTGAACGCAAGGCTTTGACCGCGTTCGTGAAGAAGGACTTATTGCCTGGGCAGAATGTTTAAATAGCCATCTTCGTGATTTTTGATCTATTTTCCACCATTGTTGGGCAATTTTGAAGCTTTTTGAGAGGGATTGAAGAGGGAATCGAAGGGAAACACTTGGAGGTAAGATTTTTGAACTCAATACTCGATTCTAGGGTGATTTCTACCTAATTAGACATGAAATTTATGGGATTTAAAGCCTAAAATTGGGGAATTAGGGCTTGAAATTGGAGACTTTGATTTGAGGATTTGAGGGGTCATTTGTGGTCGGATTTTGATGTATTTGGTATATATGAACTCGTGAGAGTGTAAGGATTCTAGTTTATGATTTTTATCGGAATCCGAGACGTAAGCCCGAGGGTCAGGTTTGACCAATTTTGGTATATTTGATGTAAATCGATTATTTTTGCTTGGGCTTTGTTCGTTCAGCGCGTATTAATAGTATGGTACTGTTTTTTCTTAGATTTGGAGCATCCAGAGGCCGAGTCGAGAGGCAAAGACATCGCGAGCTAGAGTTTGGGCCGGGTTGAGGTAAGTGATGATTGTAAATGTTGTCCTGAGGGTATGAAACCCCGGATTTCACATCGTTGTGCTACTTTGAGGTGACGCGCACACTAGATGTTGAGCGTGGGGTAATGCACCGTTGGGATTGCGACTTAGTCCGTCCCGTACGACTGTTAAGTCGCGTATTTGATTGAAAACTGTTTGATATCATTGTGTTTTGGAAAGTATTACCATGTTTTGTTCTGGATGTCATATTTGGGCCTCATGCCAACAGTTTTGGACCCTTAGGGTTTTTTACTACTAATCCTCACTGTTTTGACTTAATATTTGTACTCAGTCATGTTGTATTCTACTATTTTCATAACTCGGCCGTATTTACTCTGTTTTGATATTTCTAAATGACATTTTGGCCTGAGCATCATGTTTTACTGTTGCCTAAAAGGTTGAGAGATTTCTGACTGAGTGAGGCCGAGGGCCTGTATTGTGAGGATATTATGGGATCGGGATATGCGTCACAGCATGTGTACTGATTGTGATATATGAGAGGCTGATGGCCTGATTTGTTATGCCACGAGATGGCTTGTTATAGCGCTTAGGCTGTAGGAGCCCATTTAGAGTTTAAACACCCCCAGTGAGCGCGGGTACCTAGCGTGAGATGTGATATTTCCCGATGGGCTGTTATTATTTCATGTTATTGCCTGAGGGGATAATTACGAGTGATTATGAGGTAGCCCAAGGGGCTGGTTCTGTTGATATTTTTGCCCAAGGGGTGATTGTGGTACATGTTTTGCCCGAGGGGCTATTTACGTTTCTATACTTTACTCAAGGTTTTACTGAACTAAGTTGTTTACGAGTTTTATTGCTTTACTGCATTGTTCTGGGCTTATATTGTTTTGTTGTAGCGTTATGACGTGATTTACGTGTTTTCTTACTGCTCAAATGCCTTTACTTTTATTACTCACTGAGTTGGCTTACTCATATTACTCCCTGCACCTTGTGTGCAGATCCAGGAGTCTCGGGTCGCGATAGCGAGTGCTGATCAGCCTTCCAGCAGGTCTCCGGAGTTGACTAGGTAGATGTTTGGCGTTCGTAGCCTAGTTCTTCTCCTTCCTATCTTATTCAGCTTTGATTAGCATTTGTTTTCAGAGTATGTTGTCCTTTCTTATTCCTAGACGAGTTGTAGTTGCTCATGACTGGTGACACCCCGATATCGGGCTTGTGTTTTGTTTCCGCACTGTTATTTTAACTTATGCTATGGGATTTTAGCTAATTACTAGCTTTAAATGACTTATTATGAATTTTTGGTTGGTGTTGGGGTTTGTGTCGGCTGGCTTAGTTTCACGTTAGGCACCATCACGACCGGGTCAGTTTTAGGGTCGTGACAAGTTGGTATCAGAGCTTAGGTTACATAGGTCTCACGAGTCATGAGCAGGTTTAGTAGAGTCTCGTGGATCGGTACGGAGATGTCTGTATTTTTCCTCGAGAGGCTGCAGAACCTTTAGGAAAACTTCATATTCTTGAATTCCTGTCGTGCGAATCTATTGATTCTAGTACTGAACTTCTGTTATTCTATTCTCTCACAGATGGTGAGGACACGTGCTACTGGTTAGGATGGACGACGATTAGTACCATCAGCTGGGGCCACCAGAGGTCGAGGACGCAGTCCAGACCATGGTAGGGGCAGGGATGTAGCCCGTACAGCAGCTAGGGAAGCACTTGCAAATCCACCAGCCGCCCCGGTTCATGATGAGGTTCCAATTATGGACGCTCCAGCAGCACCAGCTCAGGCACCGGCTGTGCCTACTATGATTTCATGCCTTCAGGAGGCCTTGGCCCAGATTCTATCAGTGTGCACTAGCCTAGCTCAGGCGATCTCAGTTACTACAGTCGCAGCTACTTCTCAGGCCGGGGAAGGCACTCATACTCTTGCCGCTCGCATACCTGAGCAGGTCATGCAGGGACTTCAAACACCGGGGGAACCTCCAGCCTCGCCGGTTGTAGCTGCTCAGGACTGTGTAGCTCCTATTATGCCATAGGACGAGCAGCGTAGGCTGGAGAAGTTTGGTAGGCTTCAGCCTCCGACTTTCAGTGGTGTAAAGGGCGAGGATGCCCAGGGTTTCTTGGACAAGTGTCAGAGGATGCTTCGGACCACGGGTATTCTAGAGACTAGTGGGGTCTCATTCACTACTTTCCAGTTCTCCGGGGCTGCAAAATTAGTTAGTGGGAGGCTTACGAGAGGCGTAGGCCGATTGGCGTAGCCCCTTTCTTAGCAGCAGTTCTTTGTTCTCTTTCTGGAGAAGTTTGTACCTGAGTCTTGCCAAGAGGAGCTGCATAGGCAGTTCGAGCAGCTTCGTTAGGGTGACAGATCTATTACACAGTATGAGATCCTGTTCTCTGAGTTGGCTCGTCATGCAGTCTAGTTGGTTCCCACAGATCGAGAGAGGATCAGGAGGTTTATAGATGGCCTCGATTTTAAGCTCCGGTTGCTTATGACTAGAGAGAGAGTATCTAGTGCTACCTTTGATTAGGTTGTTGACATAGCTCGACAGATTGAGATGGTTTGTGGTCAGGAGAGGATTGAGAGAGAGGCTAAGAGGCCTCGTGGTCAAGGTGGATTTAGAGGTACTCCTTATGGGGGTCAGTTTCAGAACGATAGAGGCCGTCCATTCAGGCATGCTCAGTCAGCTCGCCCAGGATATCATGGGGCATCATCGGGCCATGGTTCTCACAATTCTCAGTAGGGACACTCATCACTCGGTGCCCTTCTAGCCCAGAGTTCGTCCCATGCTCCATCAGTTTAGGGCTCTTTTATGCCAGGTTCTTTTGCTAGTCATCCCAGTGCTAAGGGTTCCCTTCAGTCCCCGTCTCTAACACCAGGGGTTGTTATGAGTGTGGAGAGTTGGGTCACATGTGGAGGCAGTGTCCTTATCGTCTTGGGGGTTCATCTCAGAAGAGGAGTCAGCCATCGACTTCAGCACCAGTTACCTCACTACCCACCAGCCAGCTAGGGGTGGAGGACAGTCAGCTAGGGGTCGCCCTAGAGGGGGAGGTCGATCAGGTGGTGGTCAGGCCTGTTTCTATGCACTCCCAGCTCGACCCGATGCTATTGCTTCAGATGCTATAATTACAGGAATTGTTTCAGTCTGCCACAGAGATGCCTCTGTGTTATTTGATCCCGGTTCCACTTTTTCATATGTTTCATTATATTTTGCTCGTTATTTAGATATGCCCCTTGAGTCTCTTGTTTCATCTGTTCATGTATCTACTCCAGTGGGCAATACTATTATTGTGGACCGCGTATATCGGTTGTGTATGGTGACTATTAGGGGTTTGGAGACCCGAGTGGACCTTTTGTTGCTTTGTATAGTGGACTTTGATGTGATATTGGGCATGGATTGGCTATCTTTGTGTCGTGCTATATTGGACTGTCATGCTAAATAGTGACGCTGGCTATGCCGGGTGTGCCACGGATTGAGTGGCGAGGTTCAACTAATTTTGTTCCCAGTAGGGTGATTTCGTTCTTGAAGTCCCAGCGGGTGTTTGGGAAAGGTTGTCTTTCATACTTAGCCTTTGTGAGGGATGTCAGTGTAGAGACTCCTAGTATTGATTTTGTTCCTGTAGTGAGGGTATTTCCCCATGTGCTTCATGCCACCGGACATGGATATTGATTTTGGTAATGATCTGATGCCGGCCCTCAGCCCATTTCTATTCCTCCATATCGTATGGCACTAGCAGAGTTGAAGAAGCAGCTTCAAGAACTCCCTGATAAGGGGTTTATTTGGCCTATTGTGTCGCCTTGGGGTGCGCCTGTTCTATTCGTGAAGAAGAAGGATGGCACGATGAGTATGTGTATTGATTACAGGCAGTTGAACAAAGTTACAATCAAGTACAAGTACTCTTTGCCTCGTATCAATGATTTATTTGACCAGCCTCAAAGAGCGAGAGTGTTCTCCAAGATTGATCTTAGTTCAGGTTATCACCAGTTGAAGATCAGGGACTCGAATATTCTTAAGACAGCTTTCAGGACCCAATATGGTCATTATGAGTTCCTTGTGATGTCTTTTGGGCTGACGAATGCCCCAACAGCGTTCATGCATTTGATGAACAGCGTGTTTCGGCCTTATCTCGACTCATTTGTGATTGTTTTCATTGATGATATTCTGTTGTACTCGTGTAATCAGGAGGAGCACGTGGAGCATTTGAGAGTTGTGTTGCAAAGATTGAGGGAGGAGAAGCTTTATGCAAAGTTCTCCAAATGTGAATTTTGGCTCAGTTCAGTTGCTTTCTTGGGGCACATGGTGTCCAGTGAGGGTATTCAGGTTGATCCGAAGAAGATAAAGGCAGTTTAGAGTTGGCCCAAACCGTCCTCAACCACAGAGATTTATAGCTTTCTTGGTTTGGCGGGCTATTACCGTCGGTTCATTTAGGGATTTTCATCTATAGCATCACCCTTGACCAAATTTACTCAAAAGGGTGCTCCATTCAGGTGGTCAGATGAGCGTGAGGTGAGCTTTCAGAAGTTCAAGACTGCCTTAACCACAACTCCAGTATTAGTTTTGCCATCAACTTCAGGTTCATATACAGTGTATTGTGATGCTTCGAGAGTGGGTATTGGGTGTGTGTTGATGCAGGAGGGTAGAGTTATTGCTTATGCTTCTCGTCAGTTGAAGCACCATGAGAAGAACTACCCTGTTCACAATCTACAGTTGGCTGCTATTATTCATGCGTTGAAGATTTGGAGGCATTATCTTTATGGTGTGTCTTGTAAGGTGTTTACTGATCATCGTAGCCTCCAGCACTTGTTCAAGCAGAAGGATCTCAATTTGAGGCAGTGAAGATGGTTGGAGCTGCTAAAGGACTATGATATTACCATCTTGTACCATCCAGGGAAGGCTAATGTAGTGGTCGATGCTTTGAGTAGGAAGGCGATAAGTATGGGCAGTCTTGCATTTATTCCTGTTGGGGAGAGACCTCTTGCATTTGATGTTCATGCCTTGGCCAATCAGTTTGTGAGGTTGGATATTTCAGAGCCCAGTCGGGTCTTAGCTTGTGTGGTTTCTCGGTATTCCTTGTTTGATCGCATTAGAAAGCGCTAGTATGATGATCCCCATTTTCTTGTCCTTAAGGATAGATTTCAGCACGATTATGCCAGAGATGTGACTATTGGTGATGATGGGGTATTGAGGATACAGGGCCAGATATGCGTGCCCAATGTAGATGGGCTTTGTGAGTTGATCCTGGAGGAGGCTCATAGCTCGTGGTATTCCATCCATCCGGGTGCCACGAAGATGTATCAGGATCTGAGATAACATTATTGGTGGAGGAGGATGAAGAAGGATATTGTGGGATTTATAACTCGATGTCTTAATTGTCAGCAGGTGAAATATGAGCATCAAAGACCGGAAGGCTTGCTTCAGTAGATAGATATTCCAGAGTGTAAGTGGGAGCAGATCACCATGGATTTTGTAGTTGGGCTCCCACGGACTTTGAAGAAGTTCGATGCCATTTGGGTGATTGTGGATCGACTGACCAAGCCCGCGCACTTCATTCCTGTGTGTACTACCTATTCTTCAGAGCGGTTGGCAGAGATCTATATCCGAGAGGTTGTTCATTTGCACGGTGTCCAAGTTTCCATCATTTCGTGTAGAGGTACTCAGTTTACTTTGCAGTTTTGGAGAGTTGTGCAGAGAGAGTTGGGCACTCAGGTTGAGTTGAGCACAGCTTTTCACCCTCAGACGGACGGGCAGTCCGAGCGCACTATTTAGATATTGGAGGACATGTTGCATGCTTGTGTCATTGATTTTGGAGGGTCATGGGATCAGTTTCTACTGCTCGCGGGGTTTGCTTATAACAACAGTTATCAGTCAATAATTCAGATGTCTCCATATGAGGCTTTGTATGGGAGACAGTGTAGATCTCCAATTGGTTAGTTTGAGCTGGGTGAGGCCAGGCTTTTGGGTACAGACTTGGTGCAGGATGCTTTGGACAAGGTGAAAGTGATCCAGGAGTGGCTTCGTACAGTGAAATCGAGACAAAAGAGTTATGCTGACAGGAAGGTTCGTGTTTTGTCCTACATGGTTGGGGAGAAGGTTCGATTGAAGGTTTCACCCATAAAGGGTGTTATGAGATTTGGGAAGAAGGGAAAATTGAGTCATCGTTTCATTGGGCCTTTTGAGGTGCTTTAGAGGATTGGGGAGGTGGCTTATGAGCTTGCTTTTCCACCTAGTTTATCGAGTGTGCATCCGGTATTTCATGTTTCTATGCTCCGGAAGTATATTCGTGATCCGTCTCATGTTTTGGATTTCAGCACGGTCCAGTTAGATGATGATTTGACTTATGATGTGGAGCCAGTGGCTATTTTGGAGCGTCAGGTTCGAAAGTTGAGATCAAAGGATATAGCTTCAGTGAAAGTGCAATGAAGAGGTCCGCCCATGGAGGAGGCTACCTGGGAGATCGAGCGGGAGATGCGGAGTAGATATCCTCACCTATTTAAGGCTTCATTAACTTTCTTGACTCGTTCGAGGACGAACGTTTGCTTAAGAGGGGGAGGAGGTAACGACCCGGCCAGTCGTTTCATGAATTACCGCTCCGTTTCCCCCATTCCTACTTCTTTATATGTTGTTCAGCTGTATTTTATTGCATCGTGTTGGTTAGTTTGAGTTCAGAGTGGTTTTGTAGAGAAATGAGACACTTAGTCTCTTAAGTTGGTCTTTTAGTTGGAAAAGTCAACCGGAAGTTGACGTTGACTTGTGAGTAAATGATATCGGAATTTGTTTTTATGATTTGGATAGCTTCGGGAGGTTATTTGGGACTTAGGAGAGTGATTGGAATAGGTTTTGCAGGTCCGTGGTAGATTTCGGCTTGAATTGGCGAAATTGAAATTTTGGTATTTTCATTTGGTAGTGGAGATTTTGATATCGGGGTCAGAATGGAATTCTGGAAATTGGAGTAGGTTCGTTGTGTCATTTGTGACATGTGTGCAAAATTTCAGGTCATTCGGACGAGGTTTGATAGACTTTTTGATCAAAAGCGAAATTTGGAAGTTTTGGAATTTCTTAGGCTTGAATCCGATGATGATTTGATGTTTTGATGTTGTTTTGGGCATTCCGAAGGTTGGAACAAGTTTGAATGATGTTATGGGATGTGTTGGAATGTTTTTTTGAGGTCCCGAGGGTCTCGGGTGAGTTTCGGGTGGTTAAACGAATCAAATTCTTGTTTAGAAAGTTGCAGATTTCTTCAGTTCTGTGTTGCAGAGTTTTGCTCTTCGCGTTCGCAAGAGGGTCCTCGTGTTCGAGAAGAGATATTGAGTGAGTCAGGAGAATTTCCCTTCGGGTTTGCGATGTTGGTCCTGCAATCGCGAAGGTGAGGTAGAGTGTGAATCGCGAACGTGAAGTAGGTCCCACGTTCGCATAGAGTAATTGGAGCAGCAGGGTCCCCAGAATTTTGTGCTTCGCGTTCGCGTAGGTATAGTCGCGTTCGCGAAGGCTTGGATGGTTGAAGCATCGCGTTCGCGTGGAGTATGTCGCGTTAGCGAAGGAGGAATAAGTGGTCAATGGATTTTTGTGCTTCGCGAACGCGAGGCTTTGACCGCGTTCGCGAAGAAGGAATTATTGCCTGGGCAGAATGTTTAAACAGTCATCTTCGTGATTTTTGGTATATTTTCCACTATTGTTGGGCGATTTTGAAGCATTATGAGAGGTATTGAAGAGGGAATCAAAGGGAAACACTTGGAGGTAAGATTTTTCAACTCAATAATTGATTCTACGTTGATTTCTACCTAATTAGACATGAAATTTATGGGATTTAAAGCCTAAAATTGGGGAATTAGGGCTTGAAATTGGAGACTTTGATTTGAGGATTTGATGGGTCGTTTGTGGTCGGATTTTCATGTATTTGGTATGTATGAACTCGTGAGAGTGCAAGGATTCTAGTTTTATGATTTTTATCGGAATCCGAGACGTGGGCTCGGGGGTCGAGTTTGACCAATTTCAGGATTTTTGATGTAAATTAGTTACGTATTAATGGTATGGTACTGTTTTTTGTTAGATTTGGAGCATCCGAAGGCGGAGTCGAGAGGCAAAGGCATCGCGGACTAGAGTTTGGACCGGATTGAGCTAAGTAATGATTGTAAATATTGTCCAGAGGGTATAAAATCCCAGATTTCACATTGTTGTGCTACTTTGAGGTGACACTCACGCTAGATGATAAGCGCGGGGTTGTGCATCGTTGTGGATTGTGACTTAGTCCATTTCGTACCACTGTTAAGTCGCGTATTTGATTGAAAACTGTTTAATATCATTGTGTTTTGGAAAGTATTACCATGTTTTGGGTTGAATGCCATATTTGGGCCTCGTGCCAACTGTTTTGGACCCTTAGGGGCTTTTTACTATTATTTTTTACTATTTTGACTTAATATTTGTACTCAGTCATGTTGTATTCTACTGTTTTCGTAAATCAGCCATATTTACTCCGTTTTGATAGTTCTAAATGACATTTTGGGCTGAGCATCATGTTTTACTATTGCTCGAGGGGCTTGAGAGATTTCTGATTGAGTGAAGCTGAGGGCCTGTATTTTGAGGATATCATGGGATCGGGCTACGCGCCGCAGCATTTGTACTGATTGTGATATATGAGAGGCCGAGGGCCTGATTTGTTATGCCACGAGATGGCTTGTTATAGCGCTTGGGCTATAGGAGCCCCTCCGGAGTTTGAACACCCCCAGTGAGCGCGAGTACCCAGTGTGAGATGTGATATAGCCCTAGGGGCTATTGTTGTTTCATGTTATTGCCCGAGGGGATAATTACGAGTGATTGTAAGGTAGCCCGAGGGGCTGGTTCTATTGATATTTTTGCCCGAGAGGCGGTTGTGGTACATGTTTTTCCCGAGGGGCTATTTACGTGTCTATCCTTTACTCACTATTTTCATCACTCGTTTGAAACTATTGAAAGATGTTTTAAAAGGTTTTACTGAACTGAGTTGTTTTTACGAGTTTTATTGCTTTACTGCATTGTTCTGGGCTTATATTGTTTTGTTGTAGCGTTATGACGTGGTTTACGTGTTTTCTTACTGCTCAGTTGCCTTTACTTTTGTTACTTACTGAGTTGGCATACTCACATTACTCCCTGCACCTTGTGTCCAGATCCAGGAGACTCGAATCGCGATAGCGAGTGCTGATCAGCCTTCCACCAGGTCTTCGGAGTTGACTAGGTAGATGTTTGGCGTTCGCAGCCCAGTGCTTCTCATTCCTATCTTATTCAGGTTTGTATTAGCATTTGTTTTCAGACTATGTTGTCTTATTCCTAGACGAGTTGTAGTTGCTCATGACTGGTGACACCCCAATGTCGGGCTTGTGTTATATTTCTGCACTGTTATTTTAACTTATGCTATGGGATTTTAGCTAATTACTAGCTTTAAATGACTTATTATGAATTTTTGGTTGGTGTTGGGGTTTGTATAGGCTAGCCTAGTTTCACGTTAGGCGCCATCACGATCGGGTTAGTTTTAGGGTCATGGCATAGGGATAAAAAATCAAAAGAACTTCTAGTGGTTTTTCGTTGTCGCCGTCTCATTATATTGAGAAAATGTTGAAAAGGTTTAATTGTTTTAATGTAGCTCCTGTGAAAACTCCTTATGATCCTAGCATATACTCTAGAAAGAATAAGGAATCCAGTATTTCTCAAACTGAATATGCTAAGATAATTGATAGTATGATATTTCTCATGAATTGTACACGACTTGATATTGCTTATGTTGTTAGTAGATTGAGTAGATATAATCGCAACCCTAGTGGTGAACACTGGAATGCTCTTCATCATTTCTTAAGGTATTTGAGAGGTACTATGGATTGATGTTTGCATTTTAATAAATTTTCTAATGTTTTAGAAGGATTTTATGATGCAAATTAGGTTACTAACAATGATGAAGTTAGCTCCACTATGTATTTACTTTGGGTGTTGTTGATACCCAATTTTTCCCTATATATTTTCAAAATAGTATATATATGCATATGTAAGCATATCAAAATGTTTTATTATTTTTCTTAATTTTTTAAAGGTTTTCAAATTAATTTATTTCCATCTTTATCTATAAACAATCCAATAATTATTTTTAAAATTATTATTTTGGTAATTTATTTGTTGGACTTTTATATTTATGCTAAGATATAGCTAAGGTAATTTTTTCATATTTTTTACAAATTTATTTATTATTTTTAAGCTAAATTGCATATAATTGCAATATTAGCCATTTTTAAGTTTAATTGTGTCTTATATTCATAAAATTAACTCCTATATTTTTAAATTGTCAATTATATGTATAAATTATTTTAGTGCTTTCAATTTATTTCCAGAAATTTATTTACTATTTTTATAAATTTAAAAGGGAAACATTGGCTATTTAAATAATAGTGCAATTACATTTCAATTATAGCCTAAATCTAACCCCAATTTAAACCCAATTTCCCAGCCCAATTCCATTTTAAACCCGACCCCCAACTCATTTTAAACGACACCCAACCCGGATTCCCCACCTAATCCATTTAATCCTAGCCGTTGATCATTTAGATCAACGGCCACCGTCCTCCCTTTCCTTTTTTAACCTTAAACGACCCCTAAACCTACCTCATTTTTCACCAACCGCCGCCCTTGAATCCCCCTTATCTCTCAACTCTCTCTGAAACCCCTCATGAACCCTAGCCGCCGCCATCTAACCCCACCCTAATCCACCTCAACCCCTGCCTAATCCATGGCCTCTCATGGTCATTTGAGATATGTATCAGCCTCATATGGCTCCTGGGTGTTTGTTCCTATGGTTTCATGGCCAGACCTCGAAGGGATCTGGTCCAGTCCTTGCTCGACTTCAGTTCATGGCCTTTCTCCGGCCATCCAGGACCTTTCTCCGGCCATTCATGGCTTTTCAAGGCAGATCCTTGAATTTGTTGGTTAGATCGGAAACTTTCAAGGTCTTTCTCACCTTTTCTAGGTTTTTCGAAACCCTAATCTTTAAGATCTTTTGATTTTTCTTTCAGATCTACAATAGATCTGTGCTTGCCATGAATGTCTTGAGTGTTTTCTCGAAAGTTCTTCAACTTTTCTTTCAAAACGACTCTTCATTAGGGTTTTCCTTTAAAGTTTTTCAAAAGAACTCTTCTCCGATTTTAATGTTGTTTGTGATTTTGCTATGTTTTGCTCATGTTATTCTTCTATCTGAGTCAGCATGTTGAAAAACCTAATTCCTTTTTGGTCTCATTCGAGTTCTGAAACTGTTTGTTTAAATGTATGCTTGTTCGATTAAGTTCTTCGTTCTTGTTTGACTTATTTGATTCCGAGTTTTACCATCTTTTAAACTCAATTATTGTGGAAAACCCTAGGTCATTTGGCCTGAAACTGTTTGTTTGAATGTATGCTTGACTCGATTAAAAGTTCTTTGTTTCAAACTCTCTTTTCTTTATGTGACTTATCTGATTCTGAGTTTTACTATCTTTTTAACTCCACTATTGTTGAAACCCTAACTTCTCAAAAGGTTTCCTCACCTATTACTGTGAGACCTTTACTTGTTTTTTGACTCTCTTCTTCGCTTTGGCTAATATGTGTGAGCCCTGACTATTTGACTCTATGAACTACTGAATCCTATGCTTATTTCTGCTACTATTGTATGTTGTTTCCTTGACAATGTGTTTGGCCTTGCATGTCTGACACTGTTGTTCATTATATTTATATAACGAAGTGCAGAACCATGTTTCTTTCTTGCTTGATTCTGATTCCCTCAATATTGAGACTGATTGCAAAAAGTTTTCTTACGATCCCTAATTTCTACTCATCTGTTTAAAGTTAATTGATTCCTTTCCTTTGCTATAATGTTTTACCTTACTGAATCATTTCCCTAAATAAGCATATTTTTGTACTTAGACTTGATTGTTTACTTCATGCTTTTACTGCCCCTTTTATGGCAATAATCAATCTGTCCCTAAATGGATTTTCTTTCCTTTATTAGACCAGCTGCTACCCATTAAACAGTGATTCCTTAGTTAAAGGGAATCACATGTGGTAATTGATTTTGACTTGTGATTGTTTCCATGTTTGTGTTAAGACTTTACTTATTACCTTATTCTTCACTTGTTTTCAAAATTATAAATACCCACCCTCTTTTCTTTCAGAGACACGAACCATCTGAGTTTAGAACACACACTTCACTCAAAACTCTCTCTTTTCTATTACTACGTGTGCTACTGCTTTGTCTAGCCGGCTGAAAGTCAAAGCTAGACTGTGGAATCTTGCTTATTTCTTTCTTTCTGCACTTTGCTTTTCTACGGGTATGTCCTAGTTAATCTTCAAGCATCAACAACAACATGTTTCTTTAGCTATTTCAGTTTCCTTCACTCGTGCCTGCTTCTGCTTATGTTTATGCAATCAAGTTACATTACTAAGCATGCTGTAATCTGCTCCCTCCCCTTCTAAATTAATTTTTTCCCTTATGTATGTACTCTGTGAGTCACTTATTATATGATTTGCTGACTTATGAATCCCAAACCCCCATATCCCCCTATATGTTTGTGTTCTCTGGCTGGTTTGTGGGCATGCCAGCATCATTTATAGGATATCACCAATACACACTTAGGCAAGCCTTAGGTAATAACAATAAAACTGAATCCTCCTTTGTTTAACTAGCAACTGCTACAACCAGCAGACAGGCCTGATTCGGACTTCTTATCTGAGTTATGTAATAAATTGGTTTGCTTCAACAATTAAAACTCCCCTGTCTTAGTACTTTAAATTTTGATCCTAGATATGTTTAAGTCATGCTATTTATGTGCTTTACTTGAGGAGGTATATATGAACCCTTTAGTTGTTTATATGTTTCCCCTAATATGCAATCCTACGTGTTTTGAATGTCGCCTTAGTCTTTTGACCTTTAAAAACCCAAGAGTCAGCCTAAAATCCTCCCTCTTATAGGAATAGTAGTCCTAAATTCCTCCAGAACTGATAGGAATGAGACGGGTAATATCATGCAATAGAGGTCGAGACCAATCCGTGCTTTAATACCTTAACGGGGTGGGAAGGGTAGATATGGATATGATGATCGGTGTGCTAATACCGCGTGTATCCCCTCTTCTGAGGAGTGTCATACCAGGTATTGCATTGATGTGATCCATATTATAAATAAACCTAGGACCCCCCTCCTTTTATATTCTAATGTATTTGTAGAACTATAATTCATTTTTAAAATTCGCCTTTTAATTGCTTTCAAACTCTTGTGTGTTCAAACTTAAATCCCCTACTATTTGAGCCTATATTTGTTTATCTGCTAATTGTACAAAATTCACAAAACTATCTGGCCGGGAACCACACTAGTGGATCCTGAGGGATGCCCAACACCTTCCCCTTGGGATAATTTCAAGCTCTTACCCTATCTCTAGTTATCAAACAAACTTAGAAATGAATCCTATAGGTGTCCTAATGCACCTTAAATCATTAGGTGACGACTCTTCAAATGCAAAACCTAGTTCCCAAAAGGAATGAGTTTTCCTATACCCAAAATATCATAAACCCGATTTTTCGATGCAGAGAGGGAAAAAGGGGCACAACAGCATGGCGACTCTACTGGGGATCTTAGGCTTGTACTATTTCAGACTGTTCTTGTGAATCTGTACCTCCCTTATGTGCAATAACTTGTTTAAATCTCTTTAAGCATTTAATTTCTTTTTCAAGATGCAAAACTAACTTATCTTCCTTGTTTCCTTCCTTTATTACTGCTTTAAATTATGAAACTACTGTACTTATCGCTTTCTTAACGTACAAATACGTTCCAACATGTTTAATTATTTCATAATCATGCTCAACATCATACTCCACTCGTGCCAAACAAATATCATAACAATGCTTTTAATGAGTGGTTGCGCTCTTCCTATATCATTACCCCCTAAATTCGGAAAGGCATATTTGCGGTAAAACCAGTCGATCAGTGGTGTAGTCGAAGGTTCTATGCCTTCCCCCTTGAGTTGTCCGCTCAAGGGTACCAGTCTAAAACCCCATAGAAACCTTACTCTGTTCAAATTGTGCTTGCATTATGGTCAAACCTAGTCGGGTCAGTTATGTTGTCCACATAATGATCCTTTAAGATAGCCTTGTCCAAAGTCCACTGGGTTTCCCTAAACCCAAACGGACATTATCATGTTCTGTGCATTTATTTGGAGAACTAAATGCTTCATGCTAATTGTTGGTATTAAATACTCGAGTCTGGTGGGGGTAAGGGCCTAACCTTATTTGTCTTGTAGAAATATGAAGAACGAGGTCCCCAGCTTTGGTATGGTTAGCACACCCTCACTCTTGCTAGACTGGTGGAGGAATCTTCCGTCAAATGACCAAATCAATGAATGGAAAGAGAGGGCCGCCAAATCCAGCGAAAAGCTAGAATATCTGAAATACAGCTTGCTGGAATTGGAAGGAAAGTAGGAAGAGAGTCACCTACTGCTAGAACGCTGAAGGAAATGAAGGAGAACACCTGGCAAAGGCATTTTTACCGGTGAACCTACGCGAGCTGGAGGATTTGATCAATGATAGCATTCAACCTGAGGAAGGTCCTTCTAGGACCAAATAGATAGGAGTTTATCTTTTCGCTTTATAAAATGTAATAAGGTCAAGGGCCATTAGTGACTTTTTATTTCCTGTCAATTTGGGATTAGTCTACTTTTTATCAATAAAATGAGGCATTTAGCATCCTAAGTTCTCCAAATCAATTTGTCGCTAGGCCCACCTCAGGCATAAAGAGGTCCCCAAATTAGGATGCGATTTACATTCTCGCACTATGTGTTTAAATACTGCAATACCTTTTATGATCCTCACTAACTTGGTTACCTTTTATTTTATTCTTTGTTTTTGTCTTTATTATTCCCTTCCCCAAAGGTTAGTTCGTGCACTCTGGCAACATCATCCTATTCCACGAGATCCAGGGGCCCTCCACCCACTCCTCCTCTTAGTCTTGTCAAAAACAAGAACAAAGGCAAAATGGAAGATTTGAACAACATTAGAAAGGAGAATTCAACTGAATGGGTAGAGGCCACCAATGGCCATGGTACTCAGGTTCCTAAGGAAAATGTATCCCAACTTGAACAGAAATTGCTGAAATTCCAAGAAGAGCTCAATCAGGTTCGGAATCTAGCAAGCCTATCATTTTCCCTCCGCACCCCAGATATCACCTTTCCCAATACTCAAAACCCTACACCACCTCAAAACATCCCAAAACAACAGAATCATCCTGCCCCTCACACTATTCCACCAAAGACCCAATGCAACACCTGTCATACCCCAAACAACACTCCACTACTCATCCCAACACTCCAAAAATTCACAAAGGACCACTCTCACACCCACCATAACACCCCTATCTACGTGATGAAAAGGATCTACTTATCAGAAACCTGGCTGAGGAACTTAAGAAATTGACTAGCCAGATTCAGGGCATTGAGGGAAACAAAGGAATCGAGGGGCTGAACTATGAAGATCTTTGCATACAACCAGATGTCGAACTGCCCGAGGGGTACAAACCTCCGAAGTTCGAAATGTTTGATGGTACAGGGGATCCAAGGGTCCAATTGAGAACATACTGTGACAAGCTGGTTGGAGTAGGGAAAGACGAGAGAATCCGCATGAAGTTGTTCATGAGGAGTTTGAAAGGAGATGCGTTGTTTTGGTACATCAGCCAAGATCTAAAGAAGTGGTCAAGATGGGTAAGCATGGCGTCTGACTTTATGGATAGGTTCAGGTTTAACACAGAGAATGCACCGGATGTGTTCTATATTAAGAATCTAAAGAAGAAGCCTATAGAAATGTTTTGTGAGTACGCTACTCATTGGAGGTCTGCATTAGAGGAGAAATAGATGAACAAATTCTTTGTCCGGGCTTAGGACCCGCAGTACTACGAACGATTGATGATGATCGAGAACCACAAATTCTCTGACATTATCAAACTAGGTGAAAGAATTGAAGAGGGTATCAAAAGCGGTACGGTTACGAACTTCGAAGCCTTGCAAGCTACAAATAAGGCTTTACAGTCCGGTGGTGTGTCCAAGAAAGGGACGTAGGGGACGTGATGGTTGCACAAAGGACCAAATCTCCCCTCAAATACCAAACTTACCCAACACCTCCACTCATATATCAGCCAACCCCAAATTACCAAGTACCTTCACCCTCATACCAAGCTCCACCACCCACTTATCAATCACCTCCACCTCCCACATATTAACCTACTTCGCCTAGATATTCCCAACCCGCTCATGTCTACCAAACCTATAATGCTCAACCATCCCACTATCAATCACCTCCCGTACATCAAAACTTTCCTAGACCCCGACCTAATTTTGATCGCAGGCGTCCAAAACAATATACAGCCATTGCCGAACCTGTTGGCCAATTGTACAAAAGACTCAAAGCTGCTGGTTATGTCACCCATATCCCTGCTGCAACCCCTGAGAACCCTTCTCAATGGGTTAACCCAAAACAATCATGTGCATACCACTCCGTCATGAAAAGGCACACCATCGATGAATGTCATTCCTTGAAAGATAAGATCCAGACTTTAATTGATAACAAGATTATTGTAGCAAAGGAACCCGCTCCAAATGTCCGCAACAACCCCCTGCCAGACCATAAGGGTGGAGGTATCCACATGATTGAAATAGAGGATGATTGGGATCCCGAGAGATCAATTGGGTTGATCGCAAAAGGTGATGACCCAAAGAAGCCAATAGTTACTCTCAATCCAATTATAGTCCAGATTCAGCCATCTGAGGATGCTGAGGTGAACTTGTCTGTACCACTTAAATTTGAAGCAACATCATCCGCAAAGACACTAGCGCCAATTGAAGTCGAATTCGTGCCACCGACAAATGCACCTGCACCGTTTGAAGTTACAGTTTTACCACCCAAGGCACGTGCTTTGTTCGAAGTAAGGATAGCCATGCCGATCCCAGTGGCAATGTCGACCATGACACCATTCCATACAAAGGTCGTACCCTGGGATTATACAATCGAGGCGAGAAGGAAAGGCAAGGTCAGGTTCGAAGAGACTATTGCAGCACAGGGTATGATAAGAACTGGTAGAGTCTATACCCCTGAACATCTAGTTGAGTCAAGCAAGCAGGCCTCCAACCGGCCACCCATCATTAAGACAGGTCCAGACGACCTTTGAAGAAAGATACAGGCCAAGGAATACTCGGTCATCGACCAATTGAACAAAACACCAGCGCAAATCTCCATTCTTGCTTTGCTACAAAATTCTGAGGCACACAAGAATGCTTTGCTAAAGGTGTTGAGTGAAGCATACGTACCAAGCAACATCATTAGCGGGGAAAGGGCTAACATGGTAGAATAAGTGTTGGAGAGCCATAAGATCACTTTTCATGAGGACGAGCTGCCACCTAAAGGCTTGGGACATAACAAAGCACTGCACATCACCATGCAATGCGAGGATTATTTCATCACCAGAATCCTGATCGATGGAGGTTCCAGTCTTAACATTTGTCTGCTGGTAACACTCAAGAAGCTGGGTAAAGGACTGCACGAGATAAAGGATGGAGCAATCAATGTAAAAGCTTTTGATGGTTCTCAAAGGTCCACCATTGGTGAGATTAGCCTATGCCTGCAGATGGGACCAACATGGTTCGATGTCGATTTCCAAGTGATAGACGTGCCAGCATCTTACAACTTGCTGCTGGGACGGCCATGGATTCATGCTGTTGGGGTTGTAGCATCAACGCTGCATCAGGCAGTAAAGTTCGAATGGAATCACCAAGAGGTGATCATTCACAGTGACGGTAGCAATCCTATATACAATCGCCAGACCATTCCGGCAATCGAAGAAAGAAGGAAGTTGGGTGGAGAGACTTAGCACCACATTGAACGGGTCAATGATGTCGATAAAGACAAGTGGTGGGATAACAAAATTGAGAGTATACTGAATTGGAGTGGGTACAAACCTGGCAAAGGGCTCGGCAAGAACCTCCAAGGAATCTCTAAGCCCATAAAACTCAAGAAGCATGGCACTACTTTCGGTTTGGGATATGATTACACCTGGGAAGAATTCAACAACTGGTCACCACCATGGCGCGGTCCTTACTATCCACTAGAGTAGTTAATACCACATTTGGAGCAGACTTTCCAACAGGCTGACATTATTTATGGGTCAGATGAAGAAGAAGCACTTGCAGCGGTGAAGAACTTGTTCCTAGAAGATAATGATATGGACTGTTGTGTTGTTCTCAAGGAGGATGGGGAGGAAAGCCCTTCCATACAGGCTGTAAGCAGAGGGGCACGCCTCAATAACTAGACCATCAGGACAACCAGAGCCCGACGAACCTCGGGGTAGCAAGGCTAAAACAAGCATAATGTACTGTTTTATTTACTAAATAATTTTCTTTTCGCATTTTTCAATTCCCGCAATAAGATATCTAATGTTCAAAACAGTTATGCAATTTATCAAAGCATTTTGACTTTTCTTATGAATCAACACTCATTATTATTTTTCTCCCATCACTTTACTTATACAGCATTACTATTACTTATCTCGATGAACCAATGATTGTGACATGCAATGAGATAATGCAACAAACGGATATTGATTCAGAGGAAGATGACATACCAGATGAGATTGTCAAGGAAGTTGAGAACTTTGAGAACAGACCTAAGTCCAACCTGGATGAGACAGAAATTGTTAACTTGGGAGATGTAGAAAACGTCAAGGAAACACGAATCAGCGTTCACTTATCTCCATAAAAAAAGGAATACACAGAATTCCTAAAGGAATATGAGGACGTATTCGCCTGGTCGTATGATGACATGACTGGTCTAAGTACATTTAGTGTGGCTCACAAATTGCCAACCGATCCAACATGTCCGCCGGTAAAGCAAAAGCTCAGAAAGTTCAAGCCTGATATGAGTTTGAAAATCAAGGAAAAAGTCACTAAGCAAGTCAAAGCTAAGGTTCTCAGAGTAGTAGAATACCCGACCTGGTTGGCCAACATCGTGCCAGTACTAAAGAAGGACGGGAAGGTCAGAGTCTATGTCGACTACCGGGATCTCAACCGGGCCAGTCCGAAAGACGACTTCCCTTTGCCGAATATACACATCCTGATTGACAATTGCGCCAAGCATGAGCTGCAGTCATTTGTAGATTGTTTCACGAGTTATCATTAGATCTGGATGGACAAAGAAGATGCTGAGAAAATGGCTTTCATTACGCCGTAGGGGATGTACTGTTATAAGATGATGTTGTTCGGCCTAAAGAATGCAGGGGCCACCTACATGAGGGCCATGACTATCATTTTTCATGATATGATACATAAGGAGATTGAGGTATATGTAGATGATGTCATCATCAAGTCCAAGAAGGCCATTGATCACATTGAAGATCTGAGGAAGTTCTTCAATAGATTGTGAAGGTACAACCTGAAACTAAATCCCACGAAGTGCGCATTTGGGGTTCCTGCTGGAAAATTGCTTGGGTTCATTATGAGTCGCTGAGGAATAGAACTGGATCCATCAAAAGTCAAAGCGATTCAAGAATTGCCACCGCCAAGGAACAAGAAGGATGTGATGAGTTTCTTGGGAAGACTTAACTACATCAGTCGGTTCATAACATAGTCTATAGTTATCTGTGAGCCAATCTTTAAGATATTGAAGAAGGACGCCGCCACCAAATAGACCGATGACTGCCAAAAGGCCTTCGACAGAATCAAGGAGTACCTGTCAACACCACCAGTCTTGGTTCCGCCCGAGCCAGGTAGACCCTTATTACTCTACCCTGCAGTATTGGATGGAGCTTTCGGTTGCATTCTGGGTTAGCATGATGAAACAAGGAGGAAAGAGAAGGCCATATATTATCTCAGTAAGAAGTTCACCCCGTACGAGGCCCGGTATTCTCTGTTAGAGCGCACCTGTTGTGCTTTGACTTGGGTAGCTCAGAAGCTAAGGCATTATTTCTATGCCTATACCACATATCTCATATCAACAATAGATCATTTGAAGTACATCTTTCAGAGGCCCATGCTCACTGGTAAGCTATCCAAGTGGCAAATCCTGTTGAGTGAGTTCGACATTGTTTACGTAACTCAGAAAGCGGTCAAGGGACAAGCACTAGCAGACCACCTTGCTGAGAATCTCATGGATGGAGAATATGAACCCCTGAAAACGTATTTTCCTGATGAAGAAGTATCATTCATAGGAGAAGACATTGCAAAATCCTATGACGGTTGGAGAATGTTTTTCGATGGAGCAGCAAATTTCAAAGGAGTTGGCATAGGAGCAGTCCTAGTATCAGAAACCGGTCAGCATTATCCGGTGTCCACCAAACTTAGGTTCCCGTGCACCAACAATATGGACGAGTACGAAGCCTGCATCTTAGGGCTCAAGATTTCCATTGACATGAACGTACAAGAGTTGCTAATTTAAACTACGCCTGACCTGATTCCCATTTACGAGAAGAATGGGCAACCAAGAACTCCAATATACTCCTGTATTTGCATCATGTACAGGAACTGAGGAAAAGGTTCGTGAAGACGGAGTTCTAACATGTTCCTAGAGTCCAAAACGAGTTCGCCGATGCATTGGCCACCCTATCATCTATGATATGTCATCCAAACAAAAATTTCATCGATCCCATTCTAGTAAAGATCCATGATCAACCAGCTTATTGTGCACATGTCGAAGAAGAAGCAGATGGAAAGTCTTGGTTTCATGATATCAAGGAATATCTGGCAAAAGGAGAGTACCCAGAGCTTGCAAATCCTACTCTGAAATGCACACTTCGAAGATTGTCCAACAACTTCTTTCACAGCGGAGGAATCCTGTATATGAGGACTCCTGATTTGGGATTATTAAGGTGTGTCGATGCAAAAGAAGCATCTAGGCTACTAGAGGAAATTCATGCTGGGACCTGCGGGCCACATATGAACGGTTTTGTCTTAGCAAAGAATATACTCCGGGCTGGTTACTTTTGGATGACCATGGAAATGGATTGCATCCAGTATGTCCGGAAATGCCACCGCTATCAGATACATGCAAACATGATAAAGGTACCTCTAAATGAGCTTAATGCAACAAGCTCAGCATGCCCATTCGCCGCCTGGGGAATGGATATTATTGGATAGATCAAGCCTACCGCTTCAAACGGGCATCAGTTTATCCTAGTAGCAATCGACTATTTCACCAAATGGGTCGAAGCAGCATCTTACAAAGCAGTAACTAAGAAAGTCGTGGCAGACTTTGTCCGCGACCTCATTGTTTGTCGATTCGGGATTCCAGAGTCGATCATTACTGATAATGGCTCCAACCTCAACAGTGACTTGATGAAAGCTATGTGTGAAACCTTCAGGATCAAACACAAGAATTCCACAGCCTATAGGCCTCAGATGAATGGAGCTGTAGAGGCCATCAATAAGAATATCAAGAAGATATTGAGGAAAATGATATAGAAACATAAATAGTGGCACGAGAAGTTATCATTTGCTCTATTGGGGTATCGCACCACCGTCCGCACATTAATCGAGGCAACCCCCTATATGCTGGTTTATAGTACAGAGACTGTCATTCTTGCTGAGGTAGAAACTCCTTCCCTATGGATCATACAAGAAGCTGAGCTCGACAACGCAGAGTAGGTAAAACGTCTTTATGAGCAACTAGCCCTTATAGATGGAAAAAGAATGAATGCAGTTTGCCATGGTCAACTCTATTAGAACAGAATGTCTAGAGCCTTCAACAAAAGAGTCAAGCCAAGACAGTTCACACCAGGGCAGCTGGTGTTAAAGAAAATTTTTTCACATCAAGACGAAGCCAAAGGGAAGTTCTCTCCCAACTGGCAGGGTCCATACATGGTTCACCGAGTTCTGACAGGAGGATCCCTCATACTTGCAGAAATGGACATAGAAGTCAGGCCAAAGCCGATTAATTCAGATGCAGTCAAGCATTACTATGTGTAATTTTTATGCTTCCCTTATATGATGTAAATTAAACTACGCCTGACATGATTCCCGTTTAAGGGGGGATACGTAGGCAACCCTATGGGTTCAGTCACAATTCAATAAAATTTCATTTCCCCCCGCAGTTGGAAACTGGGGCAGAATTTTGAGGAGGACTCTCAAAATTCCGAAGTAATTTCAGCCGATCATCGCAGGCAACAGTCAGAAGCGTCAACCCATTAAACTGGGGCAAAATTTTGAGGAGGACCTTCAAAATTCTGTAGCAAGAGAGGTTGTAATGTCCCGAACTACGTCACAGTCATCGGTTCATCTAAAAGCTTTTTTATTATACTCTTATGTCATATTTTTACAAAATCATGCATGTTTATTATCGAAACTGCTTTGTTTAGCAATGCTACCTCAATGATACAGACAGTATCACCAGATCAAAGTCGAGCAGGTCAAGCAAAGCCAGCAGGGATACGAACAAACCTCTCCCCTTTACTAAACTCACGATTTTTCTTTGGATGCAGACACTTGGATTGCGAAATCATCGAACACACTATATACCTATGGGACAAACATTATTCGAGAATACGACTCTATGAATCGTTGCACTTGCCAATATTTACTATCATCACACACAAGCAATGCTCCGTAATCATAATGCTCCCAGTAATCACGATGCCACAACCAGCTATCAGCTAAGAAAATTTGCTATCATTTGTATTTTACTTCTTGCATAAGGCTACCTTTCTACCTTCCGAGACTAAACGTTGTCTCCATTTGCAACTGCATTGCATAAGGCTACTATTCTGCCTACTAACTTGCATAAGTCTACCATTCTGCCTTCCGAGGTTAAGCTCTACCTCCATCTGCATTCCTGCATAAAGCTACCATTCTGCCTTCCGAGGTTAAGCTCTACCTCTACCGGCATTTGCATTGCCTAAGGCAACTATTCTGCCTTCCAACTTGCATAATGCTACCATTCTACCTTCCGAGGTTAAGCTCTACCTCCATATGCATTCCTGCATAAGGCTATCATTCTACCTTCTGAGGCTAAGCTCTGCCTCCATCTGCATTCCTGCATAAGGCTACCATTCTGCCTTCTGAGGTTAAGCTCTACCTCTATCTGTATTCCTGCATAAGGCTACCATTCTGCCTTCCGAGGTTAAGCTCTACCTCCATTGGCATCTTTGCATAAGGCTATCATTCTGCCTTCCGAGGCTAAGCTCCGCCTCCAATTTCCTTTGAAACTAAGAACTATCTCAAGCATCGTTTATTTCGGGCTAAGATTTGCCCTTCAATTTGCAAGACTAAGCTCTGTCTTGTCCGCATCATGCTACTGCATCTCATGGCTGAAAGATCACCTCATATTGCATCTCATGGGCTGAAAGATCGCCAAATACTGCATCTTATGGCTGAAAGATCGCCTCATACTACATCTCATGGGCTGAAAGATCGTCAAATACTATATCTCATGGCTGAAAGATCGCCTCATACTGCATCTCATGGGCTGAAAGATTGCCAAATACTGCATCTCATGGGCTGAAAGATCGCCAAATTATCCAAAGGCGTCATCGTTCGGAGGCACCATCTTCATAGCCCGAGAACACCATGTCATGGCCTGAGGATCCCTTTTAATCTTTTGCATATCATTATTCAAAGGCATCATGGTTCGGAGGTACCATCCTCATAGCCCGAGAGCATCATTTCATGGCATGCGAATCCTTTATTGTACGTTTCATGGCCCAGGACGTCATGGCCTAAGGACATCATCCTAACCATCCGAAGACAACACCCATGGTCCGACGGGAATTTACATCATGTTTAAATTTACGTTCGATATACGCTTGTATTATTTCTAATTGCAGGTACACCGGCGAGCAACGGCCATCCCGGTAGGAGCGATCCCGCTCCAGTTCCCACAGCCATATCGAACCTAACCATTTCCGTAACCTTTCACTCACCCGACCCTAGATATTGCGTTCGTTCTTGAAAAGTCCCAGTCGGCCTACTCCGCCAATGGATCTTGAACTACATATGGCTTGATTCCCATAAAACTAGGGATATGTAGGCAGCTCAAAAGCCAGGGTGCGGCCTATCTTCTTCAAACCGTTTCGCTCGGTCAAAATTGGCCATCATATCTTTACCCGACAACTCTTTCATCCTTCCCGGGTAAAGAGGGGCAGTTGTTGATATCCAATATTTCCCTATATATTTTAAAAATAGCATATATATGCATATGTAAGCATATCCAAATGTTTTATTATTTTTTCATAATTTTTTAAAGGTTTTCAAATCAATTTATTTCCATCTTTTATCCATAAAAACCCCAATAATTATTTTTAAAATTATTATTTTGGTAATTCATTTGTTGGAATTTTATATTTATGCTAATATATAGCTAAGGTAATTGTTTGCATATTTTTTACAAATTTATTTAGTATTTTTAAGCAAAATTGCATATAATTGCAATATTAGCCCTTTTTAGATTTAATTGTGTCTTATATTCATAAAATTAAGTCCTGTATTTTTAAATTGTCAATTATATGTTATAAATCATTTTAGTGCTTTCAATTTATTTCCAAAAATTAATTTACTATTTTTATAAATTTAAAAGGGAAAAATTGGCTATTTAAGTAATAGCCCAATTATATTTCAATTATAGCCTCAATCTAAACCCAATTTAAACCCAATTTCCCATCCCATCTGTTTTAAACCCGACCCCCAACCCAATTTAAACGACCCAACCCGGATTCCCTACTTAACCCCTTTAATCCTAGCCGTTGATCATTTAGATCAACGGCCACCGTCCTCTCTTTCCTTTTTTAACCTTAAACGACCCTTAAACCTACCTCATTTTTCACCAATTGTCGCCCTTGAATACACCTTCTCTCTCAACTCTCTCTGAAATCCCTCATGAACCCTAGCCGCCGCCATCTAACCCCACCCTAATCCACCTCAACCCCTGCCTAATCCATGGCCTCTCATGGTCATTTGAGATATGTATCAGCCTCTTATGGCTCCTGGGTGTTTGTTCCTGTGGTTTCATGGCCAGACCTCGAAGGGATCTGGTCCAGTCCTTGCTCGACTTCAGTTCATGGCCTTTCTCTGGCCATCCATGACCTTTCTCCGGCCATTCATGGCCTTTCAAGGCAGATCCTTGACTTTCCTGGTTAGAACGGAAAATTTCAAGGTCTTTCTCACCTTTCCTGGGTTTTCCGAAACCCTATTCTTTAAAATCTTTTGATTTTTCTTTCAGATCTATCATAGATTTGTGCTTACCATGAATGCCTTGAGTGTTTTCTCAAAAGTTCTTCAACTTTTCTTTCAAAATGACTCTTTATTAGGGTTTTCCTTTAAAGTTTTTCAAAAGAAATCTTCTCCGATTTTAATGTTGTTTGTGATTTGCTATGTTTTTCTCATGTTGTTCTTCTATCTGAGTCAGCATGTTGAAAACCCGAATTCCTTTTTGGTCTCATTCGAGTTCTGAAACTGTTTGTTTAAATGTATGCTTGTTCGATTAAGTTCTTTGTTCTTGTTTGACTTATTTGATTCCAAGTTTTACCATCTTTTAAACTCGATTATTGTGGAAAACCCTAGGTCTTTTGGTCTGAAACTGCTTCTTTGAATGTATGCTTGACTCGATTAAAGTTCCTTGTTTCACACTCTCTTTTCTTTATGTGACTTATCTGATTCTGAGTTTTACTATCTTTTTAACTCGACTATTGTTGAAACCCTAACTTCTCAAAAGGTTTCCTCACCTGTTACTGTGAGATCTTTACTTGTTTTTTGACTCTCTTCTTCGCTTTGGCTAATATGTGTGAGCCCTGACTATTTGACTCGGTGCACTACTGAATCCTATGCTTATTTCTGCTACTATTATATGTTGTTTCCTTGACAATGTGTTTGGCCTTGCATGTCTGACACTGCTGTTCATTCTATTTATATGACAAAGTGCGGAACCATGTTTCTTTCTTGCTTGATTTTGATTCCCTCAATATTGATACTGATTGCAAAAAGTTTTCTTACGATCCCTAATTTCTACTCATCTGTTTAAAGTTAATTGATTCCTTTCCTTTGGTATGATGTTTTACCTTACTAAATCCTTTCCCCAAATAAGCATATTTTTGTATTTAGACTTGATTGTTTACTTCATGCTTTTACTACCCCTTTTGTGGTAATAATTAATCTGTCCCCAAACGGATTTTCTTTCCTTAATTAGACCTGCTGCTACCCATTAAACAGTGATTCCTTAGTTAAAGGGAATCACTTGTGGTAATTGATTCTGACTTGTGATTGTTTTCATGTTTGTGTTAAGACTTTACTTATTACCTTATTCTTCACCTGTTTTCAAAACTATAAATGCCCATCCTCTTTTCTTTCAGAGACACGAACCATCTGAGTTCAGAACACACATTTCACTCAAAACTCTCTCTTTTCTATTACTACTTGTGCTACTGCTTTGTCTAGCCGGCTGAAAGCCAAAGCTAGACTATGGAATCTTTCTTATTTCTTTCTTTCTGCACTTTGCTTCTCTACTGGTATGTCCTAGTTAATCTTCAAACATCAACAACAACATGTTTCTTTAGTTGTTTCAGTTTCCTTTACTCTTGCCTGCTTCTGCTTATGTTTATGCAATCAAGTTATATTACTAAGCATGTTGTAATCTGCTCCCTCCCCTTCTAAATTAATGTTTTCCCTTATGTATGTACTCTGTCAGTCACTTGTTATGTGATTTGCTGACTTATGAATCCCAAACCCCCATATCCCCCTATATGTTTGTGTTCTCTGGCTGGTTTGTGGGCATGCTAACATCATCTATTGATGTACATGACCAAACCTGACCTTTTCTGGGGTCATAGGCTTCGTGCAATGTAATCCCAAAACCCCTGACCCCTTTGTGTAACTGCTGATTATGTGTAGTTTAAGTTTTACTACTACAGTTTTCAAATCACCCTTACCCCTTACTATTCTCAACCTAGTTTTAAATAAATCTCTGTTTCTGCACTTCCACTATACTTTTAGAACCTAGGTTCTGCCCCTCTTGTGTGATCCTTGCCTTGGGACCCTTGAGCTCCCTCTGAACTTGGACACATAAAGGATGGCCCTTCCACACTACACTCAACTCTATCTAGTTATGTAAACTTGGGTGTAAGTACTACTCGGGGTCCCTTGAGAACCTTAAGGAACTTTGACACGCCCAGCTCTGATAAAGGTTTTGAACATCATTGGCATTTGAGGTGGTTTATTCCATAACTCAGAGAGGAAGTCAGAATTAGGCTTACTATGGTTGTAACTTCTTATTTTACACTTTTCTGATATAATTCAGTATTGGGTCTGTAATAATTTGTAACAAATATTAGGGTTGGCTAGTGAAAAAGGATGGGGTAATTATGCATGTTTTAGCTATTAGGAGGGTAGATACCATGCCTATAGGATCTGTTTTTAAATTCTGCATGTTTAATTTCTACACTTAGATGACATGCCTATAGGATCTGTTTAATAAACTCTGCATGTTTCACTTCCACGCTTAGATACCACGCCTATCGGATCTAAATGGCTATAATCAGACATCATGTCTATCAAATTAAAATTAGTATTTTTATAGAAATCATGCCTATAGGAATTTCGTGTAAATCCTACCTGCTTCATTTCATGTTCAATTAAATACCATGCCTATAGGACCAAAATCAGTCTTTGGTACTTAGATACCATGTCTATAGGATCTAAAACCAGTTTAATAAAAATCAGTTTGACTCGTACTGTTCTGAATCAGTTTAAACAACCTCCTCCTTTTATTATTACGGTTTAGAAAGCATGCCTATAGGATCCAAATCGCCTGTTTAAAATTAACCACTGCTTTACTGCATTCCTAATTAGTAATAGACATCATGCTTATATGACATCACCAATACACACTTAGGCAAGCCTTAGGTAATAACGATAAAACTAAATCCGCCTTTGTTTAATTAGCAACTGCTACAACCAGCAGGCATGCCTGATTCGGACTTCTTATCTGAGTTATGTGATAAATTGGTTTGCTTCAACAATTAAAACTCCCATATCTTAGTACTTTAAATTCTGACCCTAAATGTGTTTAAGTCATGCTATTTATGTGCTTTACTTGATGAGGTATATATGAACCTCTTAGTTGTTTATATGTTTCACCTAATATGCAGTCCTACGTGTTTTGAGTGTTGCCTTAGTCTTTTTACTTTTAAAAACCCAAGAGTTAGCCTAAAATCCTCCCTCTTATAGGAATAGTAGTCCTAAATTCTTCCAGAACTGATAGGAATGGGACGGGTAATAGCATGCAATAGAGGTCGAGACCAATCCGTGCTTTAATACCTTAACGGGGTGGGAAGGATAGATATGGATATGATGACCGGTGTGCTAATACCATGTGTATCCCCTCTTCTGAGGAGTGTCATACCGGGTATCGCATTGATGTGATCCATATTATAAATAAATCTAGGACCCCCCTCCTTTTATATTCTAAATTATTTGTAGAACTATAACTCATTTTCAAAATTTGCCTTTTAATTGTTTTCAAACACTTGTGTGTTCAAACTTAAATCCCCTACTATTTGAGCCTATATTTGTTTATCTGCTAATTGTACAAAATTCACAAAACTGTCTGGCCGGGAACCACACTAGTGGATCCTGAGGGATGCCTAACACCTTCCCCTTGGGATAATTTCAAGTCCTTACCCTATCTCTGGTTATCAAACAAACTTAGAAATGAATCCTATAGGTGTCCTAATACACCTTAAATCATTAGGTAGCGACTCTTCAAATGTAAAACCCAGTTCCCAAAAGGAATGAATTGTCCTATACCCAAAATATCATAAACCCGATTTTCCGATGCGAAGAGGGAAAAAGGGGGGCGTGACAGGTGCATGTGCTATTTCTTGGAAGTCTTCAAAACAAACTTGTATAGCACAATCAACTATAGAGTCTGAATTCATTGCTCTTAAGTTGGTAGGGCAAGAAGCCGAGTGGTTGAGAAAATTATTGGCAGACGTGCCTTTGTGGGGAAGACAAACTTCACCAGTGTCTTTACATTGTGACTCACAAGCGGCAATTGGAATTGCCAAAAATAGTGTGTACAATGGGAAAATAAGACATATTCGCATTAGACATGGTGAGGTGAAACAATTATTAAAACATAGTGTTATTTTCTTGGAATATGTAAGGTCCGAAAGAAATTTGGCGGATCCTTTAACCAAGGATTTGGCAAGGAGAGTTATTCTTGAAACGTCGAGGGGGATGGGGCTAAAGCCCATGGATTGAGGAAGTATGGTGGATACCCGTTTGTAGTCAAACAAAGCCATATGAGACCTCAATATGCACTACATTTCCTATCCCTATGGCGTGTGGTAGTGCTTTATAAGGTTGAGCTTATTTTGCTCTTAATGATTCCATGGCCTTAAGGTGGTCTATGTGTATATAGACTTGATGGTGTCACGACCCAAAACTAACCCTGTCGTGATGGCGCCTAACGTGGTACTAGACAAGCCGACACACTACCAAAACCAATCAATATTTTTATTTTTAAGACAAAACCAAAGCTATTTAACAATAAACCTGCATAAGGAGTTTAAATCAAAATAACACTGCGGGAAGAAAGCCGGACATCAGGGTGCCACTAGTCATGAGCATCTACTACAACCGTCTGACAACATCAAGACTAACATAGCCTGGAAATAACTGAATACAACTAAGGGAGGATAAGGAGGGAGAAAAGCAGGGCTGTGATCGCCAGGCAGCTACCTTACTAACTCCGATGGATCTGCCACTAAGTAATTAACACCCGTTACTGGGTTCAGAAATATCTGGATCTGCACAAAAGGTGCAGGGAGTAATGTGAGTACACCAACTCAGTAAGTAATAAAAGTAAATAGAGACTGAGCAGTAGTGACAAGCAATAAAACATATACAGTTCATATCATGAAATCTCAGTAAAATACGAGAGGATTTTAAAATCAGGGTTTTGAATCAACTCAGCTCATTTAAATCCAGTTTCAGTAAAACCATTTAAAACATCTTTTAACAGTTTTCAACAAAGTGATGAAACAGTGAGTAAAAATGATGAAAACATAAATAGCCCCTCAGGCAAACTCACTCTTATACAACCCCTCAGGCAAACTCACTCTTATACAGCCCCTCAGGCAAACATGAATCATAAACAGCCCCTCGAGCAAACCTCACAGTCACTCATATACAGTCCCTCCGGCATTATCTCATAATCGCTCGTAAACAGCCCCTCGGGCACAATATGAATCAAGAACAACCCCTCGAGCAAAACATCATATCACTCACTTAGGGTACCCGCACTCACTGGGGGTGTACAGACTCTGGAGGGGCTCCTACAGCCCAAGCATTATAATAAGCCACCTCGTGGCATAAATCAATCAGGCCCTCGACTTCATAACAAGCCACCTCATGGCATAAATCAATCAGGCTCGCGGCCTCATAAAAATCATGAATCAATAACAACATGATGCGGCGTGCAGCCCGATCCCATAATATCCTCACAACACAGGCCCTCAGCCTCACTTAGTCAAAAATCTCTCAAGCCACTCGGGCTATCAGTAAAACAGGGTGCTCAGCCCAAAATATCATTTTATGCATCAAAACGGAGTAATAAAGATTGATTTATGAAATCAGTAAATACAGCATGACTAAGTATAGATCTTAAATTAAAAATAGTGAGAGGATAATAAGAAAAAGCCCTTAAGGGTCCAAACAGCTCTGGAACAAGGCCCAAATATGACATTCAGCCCAATTTATAGAAAATTCTTTCTAAACATATAAGTATCATATAATTTAAGTCAAATACGCAACTTTATAGTTGCTACAAGACGAACCAAGTCACAATCCCAAACGGTGCACGCCACACGCCCGTCACCTAGCATGTGCGTCACCTCAAAATAGTAAAGCAATGTGAAATCTGGGGTTTCATACCCTCAGGACTAGATTTACAATCATTACTTACCTCAAACAAGTCAATTCCAATACCGAGCAAGCCAAGCGATGCTCTAAAAATGCCATCTCATGCGTTCCGACCTCCGAATGGCTCGAAACTAACCAAAAACAACTCAAATACATCAAACAATGCTAAGGCAACCAATCCCAATTGAAAAAGGTCGAATCTTTAATCGAAAGCCCAAAATCGACCAAAAATCCCAACCCGGGCCCGCATCTCGAAACTCGGCAAAACTCACAAAATCCGACAATTCATTCCATTATGAGTCCAACCATACTAGTTTCATCCAATTCCGACTCCGAATCGATGTTCAAAACTTAAAAATTCACTTTATGAAACTTTAGGCAAAACCCCCAAATTTCACTGTGAAATCATCAATCAAATACCAAAAACGAAGATGGATTCATGAAATATAGCCAAAATCAAGTAAAGAACACTTACCCCCCAATACATATGGTGAAAATCGCCTTCAAAATCGCCCAATTGCGAGCTCCCCAACTCAAAATATGATCAAATGAACAAACCTTTATTTTATATATTTTTCTGCCAGCTATTTTGCCTTGATTCTCGTGCCAAACAATCCCGAAACTCGCTTTTTATGCCTTCAATAGATTCCTTCTGAAATTTTAGTCAAGTTAGGCTATTAAATCACTCCATTTGACCTTATATTGAAGGAGATATGTTGGTTTCAATATTTGAAAATAATGCAGATTTTTAAATACGAATCCAGTGGCAATTTCATAATTAATCTGAAAAAAATCTCGCAACCCAATTCTTAGTAAAATGATCATAAAATCCTCATACGATGTCAAAATTCGATGATTCTTTTTGCTATTGCTCCGTAATTATGATACGGATCTAATGCTTCAATAAAAACAGAAATCGAAGCTCTTTTGCTTAATGTAGTACCATTTATGCTTGAAAAACGACGTCGAAACATAAAAAACGAGCGCAACACAACTCAATCCTATCTGAAACTCACCCGAGCCCTTTGGGACCCTGTTCGAACATACCAAAAAGTCTCATATCATAAAAAAGGGCCTACTTGAGGCCTCAAAACACACATAACAACATCGAAACGATGAATCACACCTCAATTCGAAATCAATGAACTTGAAACTTCAAACTTCCACAAATGATGCCGAAACCTATGAAATCATGTCCGATTGACCTCAAATTTTGCATGCAAGGACATTATAGACCTGCTCCAACTTCCGAAATCGGAATCCGACCCCTATAATAGAAAGTCCACTCCCGATCAAACTTTTCAAAATTCCAACTTTCTCTATTTCAAGCCAAATTCTACTACGGACCTCCAAATCACAATCCGGACGCGCTCCTAAGTCCAAAATCATCCAACAGAGCTAAATGAACCATCAAAAATCCAATCTGAGGTCAAATTCTAAAAAGTCAAAACTTGGTCAAACCTTTCAAATTTAAAGCTTCTAGCTGAGAATCATTCTTCTAAATTAATTCTGAATAACCTGAAAATCAAAACCGACGATTTACATAAGTCATAATACTTCCTACGGAGCTACTCATGCCCTCAAACAACCGAGCGAAGTGCAATTTCTCAAAATGACTGGTCGGGCCATTATAGATGGAATCACCTACGTGGGTGTAAAGGTGTGGTTGCCTTTTATGAAAGACTTGGGATGTCTTTCTAGAGCACTCATGAGACCCAAGGTATATGCATGACCATAAAAGCACTTTATTAGTATCGCTGAGTTTGCATAAAATTAAGGATATAGTATGTGTTGTGGGGTCTCAACTAATGTCCATTCAGTTCAAGAGTACTTCACTTTGTGGATATTAGTTATTACCTCATTTCACTACGTGTCAATTCAAATCGAAAAATATTGACTCTTAAGTACATGTTCCTTCTTTTGCCCAGAATTGTTCTTACTCTATTTTTGTCTTTGCATTAGTGGGGGATTGTTGGTATTATTAATCTTGATAATGCAAAGCCAAATATTTCATTGTGGTCCCTTTTTTCTTCTTTACCTCTTTATCTTTTGTGAAGGATAAAGTGTCCCTTGTTGGTGGTGGAAAGTTCATTCTCTTTATATTGAATTGCCCTTTGTTGGGATTTTAAAGAGCTAGTAAAAGGAAGTGGTCTAGCGCACATGAGAAATTGATCCTGAAGGTAAAACGGGTCGATTTATCCCACTGCGCGCGAGATATACATGAGGCCTATTCCAAATTTGGTTTTGCTAAAATTATTTCTTCATTTTTGAGCTTACCAAAATATGTCCAAATTCACTCCCTTTGAATTGAATTTTGTAACGTTCTTTCTTTGTAACTGCCATGCTATTTCTGTAACAACTGTATTTAATTCTTGTAACAGCTGTGGTTAATTTTCTAACAGCTCTATTTTAATTTTTGTAACAGTTATAGATTAATTCCTTCATCTGTAGCTGTCCAATAGCTTTGCCTATAAAAGGCAGTCTCTTTGTGAATTATCCAATACATGAAAAACACATTCGTCTCTCTCTTTATTCAACCGAATTCTGGGCAACTGTTTTGTGAAATTCCAAACTTCCTGCCACTAGTGCACGTGTTTGGAGGTGCTGCGGAACCTTGAGGAGCGAACAGGTCTTAACGATTTGCACCTAGTCGGACCGAAATCGCTTTCAAGGTAGTGGTTTGCCACGACATAGTATTTTTCGGTAAGTTATTTTTGTTTTCGTCTTTTTCCTCTTGAAAAATAACTTTTTGGAATTTTTTAAATTTTTTAAAAATTCCAAAATAATCTTTAAGTGAAAATTAGAAATTTTATGACCAAACACTAAATTTTGAAAGAAAAGAAATGAAAAATGTTCGAAAAAAATGAAAAAAAAAAGAAAAACAATTCATGGCCAAACGAGCTGTAAGTAAAAATTCCCTTTTGTTGTTCTACTATCTAATAAGGGGGAGTTAGCGCACAACTGGACATGTCTGCTTGGGGTTGTAAGGATAATTTGGTCATTTCAGCTAAAATGGAACATTATGGTAGGTTAAAAAGGAATATTACTGTAGCTGCTAAATTTTTGAGTACCTTGACTAAATTGACATTTGCTTATGTCATAGTCTGTCACTACGCACTTCTCACATCAACTTTACTTTGTACTCCTCTATGTGGACCCCCCCCCCCCCCCCGCCGCAACACCTAAACCGTCTCTCATCTTTACATTTTCCAACCCTTCGTATTATTACAATTGCCACTATTTACTAATTGTATATACCTATATTAATTTTTCTGTAATTGGTATATAGTTAATTACCACTATATGTAAATTATGTGACTAATTTTTTTGGAAAAGTTTATAAATTATTTTTTTTAAAAGATTAACAAGTTTTTTGTTAAATAACCACAAGTGGCGTAAATATTTCTATCTAATAAGGGGGAGTTAGCACACAGCTGGACGACATATCTGGTTGGGGGTGTAAGGATAATTTGGTCATTTCAGCTAAAATGGAACATTATGGTAGGTTAAAAAGAAATATTACTATAGCTGCTATATAAATTTTTGAGTACCTTGACTAAATTGACCTTTGCTTATGTCATAGTCTGTCATTGCACACTTCTCACATTAGCTTTACTTTGTACTCTCTTATGTGGACCCCGCTTCCACACCCTCTCCCCCTCAACACCTAAACCGTCTCTCATCTTTATATTTTCCAACCCTTCATATTATTACAACTAATATTACTACTCGCGCAATGTGCGAACATTATTAAAGAATATTAATCATATCAAACATTCATGATCTGATTTGTTTGGATACATTTTCACAAAATTGTAGTTATCGTCTTATCTCGATGTAAGTACTCTTATAATAAAAATATATGTAACTAAATTAAACAAATCATATAATCATCGTATAACTCTTTGATGATACTAAAATATCATACTCCTTTCTTTTCAATTTATCTGGCAATATTAGAGTTAGTAAAAAATAAAGAAAGACTTTTAAAATTTGTAGTCTAAAATAAATTGTATGCCTATAATCAATTCACTAAGGGGTAAAGTATAAATTCTACGGATAAATTATTTCTAAGTAAGGAAAGGTGACATTCTTTTTTAGAGACTAAAAAGGAAAAAAGTGTTGCATAATTAAGACGGGTGAAATCTCTATATATATATATATATATATAATTGAAGGCCATTAGCCCGGTGACGTGGCAATCTTAGCGAGCAGGATTTGCATTTATCTTTTCCTACATTTTTTCTCATTTTTTCCTTGACTTCAACCGTGAAAAAAATAAGTGATGACATATTGACACCGCTTGAGAAACACCACCGTCTCTTTATACGGGTGTTTAGTCCCTAAATTGATAATGAAAAAGCCCACCATGGAGAGACATCAAATACACCTGTTGATTCTTTCTTCTCTCTTCAATGAGAAAAGGTTATTTTCTCATCTTTTATCATGAAATTTTCATGTATTCCTGACTTCTAATTTTGATAAACTTCGCATTGTGCCCTTCCGTGTATTTGCTTTATAATTCATCAAGAGTTGATCTAACTGTCGAAAATCTATTTATGATACTATCAAAATTGCAGCACCGATAATCTGAATTTGGGATTCATACACTAAAGTTGGTAACTTTCTTCTTTTACCAAAAAGAAAAAAAACTCTTCGGTCGAAAACTAAAAGGTGCATTTCTCTTGAAACTTCTGATCCAAAATTTCTTCTTCAAATCTGATATTGTTCACTTTTTATTTTTATTATGTTGCTTCACCGTTGTTGAACTTATTGGTTTACTCTTTTCTCTGCTAATCTCTCTATTCTTTGAATGAACATTAAGACTCACAGCGCAAAAGCAAAATGAGGGAAGAAATACACTATTTAGCCTCTTTATTTAATCTCTCTATACTTTCCTCATATGCATTTTTATTTCATGTGTTCTAATTACTTAATTCTGGGGGAGGAACGAACAGGATATGCTTATTTTGGTGCCCATGATGTGTTCGACACAATGACCACACAGAAAAATTGCCCACTGCTTCTGTAAATGATGTTAACAAGTGCCCAGTTATTTAATTAATAGTGGTGAGTCAGTAACTCTTTCAGAAGAAATCTTTAGCATCTATGCCTTTTTTGCTTATATTACCCTCATTTTATTTAATAAAAAAGGATTAGTAAAAAGGAAAAAAAATTACGATAAACTAACGAAACCAAAACAAAACAAAAAAAAAAGGAAATCTTAAAAGACCATATTAACAAGTGAATGTTTGCGGCATGTAAAATTTACACCCTTTCAATTTAACAAGTGAATGTTTTTGCTAAATATATATATTTTAAATGAGTACGCTTATGGAACAAAAGATCATGAATAATTGGGGATGAGGGCCGAGAATAATTTAGACTCTTTATCAATTGCATCTTCCTGTTTTCCATCTATGGTTGAAGTAACTTCCCTATAAATTAAGTGTTAAAAGTGCATTCTTTATCATTGTTTGCTATTTATCTATGTAGGTGCTATTTATTTTTTCGTTTTACAATCAATAATATGAGAAATTGATTACGCCAGTTGTATTTTGTGGTGTTGTGAATGTTCCTTAATGCTTGACGAAAAAGAATAATCATAATGTCGCAACTTTTTAGTACGACTATACTATTGACATTTGCCAAAAATGAATACCCATATAGATGGATTTTTGACAGATAAAAGAAGTCCTCACATGGTAAAAGAAGCTCATGATAAGAATATCAAAAATTGTGGGATCTATTATCATATGACAATGCCTTAGAAAGCAGCATTGTTGTTGCAACAACACCTCAACTGTAGAGAGGCAACAGAAAATCATCTTCTTGCAAACACAAATCATGTCAACTCCATCTCAAATGCAGGGTAATCTTGCTATTACACCTTCCTTCTACTTCAGAAATATGTTAGAATATCGAATCTTCTATTTATTTCTTTCCTCATACATCATATATATGAATATAACAATGGTTATGCATGAAAACAATGGTATCCGTCCAACTTGCATGCTCTATCATAGGGGTGTACAAAGGAATCCGACAAACCGCACCAACCCGATAATCCGAGTCAAATCGGAAAAAAAAACCCGACTATGGTTTGATTTGGTTTGGTGTTGGAAAAAAAACCCGACCATAATTGGTTTGGTTTGGTTTTAACTAAAGAAAGTCAAACCGAAACTAAACCAACCCGACATTACATATATAGAAATTTTAGATTTATTTAATATATAAATATACTTATTGTGATGCAATTTATAAATATTTCTTAAAAAATTTCATAATTTTATCATTTAAGGTATTATTTCAAGGTTGGATTTAGAACTTTTGAATGTTCCAATAAGTTTTATAGCCATTAATATTAGTAAATTAAATAATGTTAACAAAAGCCCAAACCAAAATCAAATCAATACTAATACTAAGAAAAGACATTCAATTCAATATTACGAACGAGAATGTATTAAATATCTATTTTTTATTTTGCAATAATTTAGATAAAAATGCATAACCTATTTTTATTTTTCTTTAGCGTTTAGTCGTGTAATTAATACTCCCTTATTAGTCTATTTATTTTAGCATGATTTAGTAATTTTAGATTATGTTTCTTTTTATTATGGCTTTTTTAATTAGCAATATTTATATTATATAATTTTATTGTCTTTATTGTTGAATATTTCAGGATAATGCCATGACATATCTCATATTTTTTATTATTTTCTTGAAAATACTTTATATAGTTGTATCTTACTAGGATTAAAGAAGTATTTTGAGCATACATTATATGTTTTGTTATACGAAGATTTTACCGGAAAAAACCCGAAAAATCCGAAAACTCGAGAAAAATCGAGATTGAAAAATCCGAGTTTTATTGGTTTGGTTTGGTCTTTAGATTTAATAACCCGAAATAATTGGTTTGGTTTGGTAATTATAAAATCCGAACTAACCCGACCCCTACTCTATCAATTTAATTTTTTCCATGTGGTAGTACTTATTGTCGAGTTTTTCCCCCATCGGATTGATTTGACAAGGAATAATGTGGTTCATGCTTTTCAGTTTCTTTTTTAAGTTAAGCCCCAAAACTTTCCATGTGGTAGTACTGATTGTCGAGTTTTTTCCCCCATCGGATTGATTTGACAAGGAATAATGTGGTTCATGCTTTTTCAATTTTTTTTAAGTTAAGCCCCAAAACTGTAGTAATACTCATTGTCACACCTCTTTTTTCGCCTGCGCCACCTTAAAAGGGCGCGGAAGGGAGTTTTTTCCAATTAAAGGACAATCAAAACGGGATTTATTTATTTATTCAGAGTCGCCACTCGGAAGATTTAGGGTGTCCCAAGTCACCAATTTAATCCCGAATCGAGGAAAATATTCGACTTTCCAAATGAAGTCCGCGAACTAGAAATTCTAAGTAAGGAATTCTGTTGACTCGAGGGAAGGTGTTAGGCACCCCCAAATCCCATGGTTCTAGCACAGTCGCTTAAACTGTTGTAATGGCTAAAATATCTGAATTTTAATACCTGTTCAAAAACTATAGTGCAATTTCAACTTTTAACCGCTTTATTGTTATTATTATTTTTATAGAGAATTGCAACGTCGTGAGAATGTATCTCGAACCACGTCACATCAATGTACCCGTGGTTATCGACATATTTCGACTCTGTTGAGATTTGGATTTGGGTCACATAAATGTGCACCCGAGTTTTAAGAAAATTAAATTATTAAAGGCGCGCCTAAAGCGACTAGCGTATCATTTACTTTGGGTATGGCCGTGAGAGTTTGCTAAACGGTCCATTCCGAAGTCTAAGCAATTTTTAAAGTAAATATTTACCGAGGGCCCCACAATTTTTATATTTTTACTCGGCGAGGCTCATCTCATTCTTTTTAAAAGAAAGGTCCTAAAGCGACTACATTTCTATTTAGGTTGTTCTCTAAAATAAAAGAAAATGATCCTAGTTAATTACATGCTAAAAAAACGTGACATATTAATTGCTAGATTAAGACAAATGTTATTGGAAGAGAAGATTACTGAAATTGAAATTATAAATAAAATGCAACATCGACAAATAACATATTCAAAAAAAACTAATTAACCTATAGCTAGATTAAACTCGCATGGTTAGACGAATTGATTCATTGGGACTAAATGCTTTTCAACTATTTGAAACTAAACCCACCTTAATTACTGATGCTTACAAAAGTTTGTTGAAGCTAACTCGTTAACTTGGATAACCTATTGGATTAAGGTTCTTATCCTTTCTACATTGAATCGCACTTCAAATATGTCAAGCCTACAGATTCTATAAAATTAATGGCCTTTTTATTTCTGCCTAAAACTGGCGGAACTAAACCTATTCAAACAATTATCCCTTCAAACCAAACAAATCCCCTTTTTAAACAAACGAGCTGCCTGAACCAAACATTAATACCTAATTCACACAATTAGTCCAAATTTATGCCTTAACTAGGTTTATCAGCAGGTTCACGATTAACTTGTTATTTCAGACTGATGCCGGCTCCAATTAGGATTACCTAAACTTGTTTAATTCTAATAACTCAATATACTTAATTCGAAATAAAATAGAATTCTAACTAACATACACTGGAAAGCTATTAATAGTTTACAAATTACAGTTTATAATCAAAAGAAAATAGTTCTAGCCAAATATGAATTTCATCGTCCATGTTCTTAATTTGAATTACAAAGATAGATTATACATCTGCCTATCATTTGACTATTAAACATGCAAATACAAATTAAAGACTTGACTACTTGAGTATTTCTTTTCACTACAACAGCCGCATCCCAATGATTCGAAAGTGTACCTGATAGTAGAAACGGAAGAAGAAAGTGAAGATCAGTAACTAGTAGCTAACAACAACGACAATCAGCACCAAGCAGTACAACAACAACCAGTAAACCCAGCTCAAACGAAACTGAAAACTCAGCAGTACCAAAATGAAACATAGACAGATGCAAGGAAACAAAAGTTTTCTGATTTTCAAATACTTAGGAACAGCAGCCTGACAACTCTTAGTGCAAAAGTTCAAACTCAACACTCTAACTCTTAATCTAAAAGTTCTGATTTTTTTTCTGAATTTGTTTCCTCTCCTTTTCCAGTATTTCCAGATTTCTTCTTTCTTTTTTAGTCCCGTTTTTTTTTCTCTTTTTCAGTCTGCCCCCCTTTTTATACAATCTGCCCGGTCTTTTTCCCTTTCAAAAAAAATCAGAATTCCCCACTAAAAATCTGCTCTTTTTACTTTAAATCCCACTAAGGAAGCCTTTTCCCTGATTTTCAGCCCCCATTACCTCTCGTTCCCCATTAATGTATTAGTTAATACCCCCATTAACAAAGCACTAATACTAAAATATAAACTTAACTGTTTCAATCCCAAATTGCCCCTGAAAACCCTTAATATTACTGCCCTCCTAACATAAACACTATTGCATTACAACTTTTAAAATCTGAAATCTGTTTTCAACCTTAACAAAGATTTAAAATTTAAACCTGACTTTCAAATGTACCCAAACTTATTTCCGATTACTGAAGGACTAAAGTTAGAAATCAATTGGAACAAATGAACTTGGAATTAAATCAATCTAGACTTAACACAACATAGAACTTAACACAATCCCTAAAACTGAAATTGAAATATTTAATCAATATGCACATGAATGCAAACATCAGGAATGCAAGTTCATTGTCATTAGGATGACAATGCCCTGAAACCAAATGGCCACGAATCAAATATACACAACAATGTTTGACAAACTTTCTGTTTTAACAAACGAGAGTGAATTAATTGACGAAACTAATTAATGGACTGCTTACAACAACTGATACTAAACAATCAGACCCCAAACAATTAGGCAATTCACAGGCAATTTCAGTGGTATTGACAGAAACATAGATTAACTGGAAACTAATTAATCGACGCAACTCATTAATCGATTATACAAATTATAACACATAACAATCATATCGAACCTAAACAAATGATAGAATTGATCCTATTGAATATGAACAAGGTCAATTGACCAAAAGAAATTTTAAAATCAATACAGCAGATAAACAGATATGTAGAGAAGCAAATACGAAGGAAAGAAAAGGAAATACCTCATAATAACAGAATTATACGGACCCAGTCTTCGAAACTCTGATTCGGACACTTTGAGATCGAACAGACCTTAGTCGAAGTATTCTCAACTGAAAATACTTCGATTAAGGTCGATTAGACCCCAACATTTTATTAAATTTGGGCAGATTCCATGATTTGGAATTTTAGGGTTCTTGAAGGTCTAATTTGGGGCTTGATCATTTCTGGTCAGATTCGAACCAAACCAAGTTTGGTTTGGTTACAAGTAAGGTCAGGAGAGTGACTGGTGTGATTTTGGGGTACATTAGGGTAGTTTTAGATTTTGCTCGAATCTTCAAATGAAGATTCGAGCAGTTCCAGGAAGATTCTACCTAAACTACTACCGGATCTATGACTAGGATAGTCAGGAGAAGCTATGGTGTTAATTTGGTAGCCATCGGAAAGGGTTGGGTTTTCAGGCCAACCTTCAATCGAAGATTCGACGTTGGGGCCTGATTCGAGAGATATGGGTTATGGATTTGGAATGGGGAGGTTAAGAGGAGTCGAGGGTGTTAAGCTGGGGTCATTTGGACCACCGGAACCGCCGTGAGACGATTTCCGGTGGGCGGAAGACGGTGGTTGAAGGCGGCGGACATGTCTGATCTTTGAAGGTTCAAAGACGAAGAGGTGAAGGGGGGTATGGCTTTGGGGGGTGTGGGGTATGGTTTAGGACTTATATACGGGGTGAGGTAATTGATCCTGGTCGTTGGATGAGCTGGGATCGATGGCCAGGATCTTTCGTTAAGGGGGAAACGGTGCCGTTTGATTAAATGAGACTGGGTCGGTCTTTGGGATGAAGTGGGTCGGGTATAGAGGATTGATCGGGACCGTTGGATTAAAGGGAAAAGACGGCCCTGATTGATTGTGATCATACAGCGTCGTTTGGATTAATGAAAGAACTGAACTGGACCGTTAGATCTGACTGATCAATGGTCCAGATTGAAAGCATCCAAATGACGTCGTTTGGGAGACGGCTGAGAGACCTGGTCTTGGACTGGGTTATTACACACATTGGGCCTGCTCTTTTGGTTTAATTGTGAAGCCCAAATCCGATTTTTTCTTCAATTTTTTGCACTCTTTTCTTTAGAAAAAAATTCCTAATTAAATAACAACCAAAATTAAACTACATAGATATTAATTAACACTTAACGACAATTAACACACAAATTAAAACATTTAAAATCACACGATGACAACAAATAGAATAAAAATGCATATTTTTGTGATTTTCGCTTTTTAAAACCAAATTATGGTTTAATTAATTCTTAAAGGCTCAATTAATCCTATATATGCATGCAACAAGTATTTTTGTATTTTTAATTAAACTGCAACAAGGTAAACATTTACGAACAAAATAATTACTAAAATGTCACGCAAACTCTCAAGATTGTACCCGAAGGTAACTTGCTTTATTTTTCGATTTCTTTTGGAGTAATTATCGTGAAGCAAAAATCACGTGCTCACAGCTGCACCTCGTTGACCGAAAACATGAAAAGTTTTTGTACAAAGATAAAGTGAGCGGATACGAGCGATTTTTGCCCGTTGGAATACACCGTGTGAAGCATTTTTGAAAAGGATTTAACCGAACCTTTGCTTCAAAGGTTTCCTACATATCCCTGGCTAGAAGGGAATCAGGTTAATGTAGTTCGGGAAGTTTTGGTAGCTGGGACTTCCATGGAACTGCGTTTTGTTGTTATTGTTGTTGCTACTGCCTCCCGATCTCCTTATTACACCGTGCCAAAAGAAAATAAGAAGCTAGACTAAGCTAGGAATTACAAAATCTTATTTGTCTTCCCCTTGCTCTGGTTGCCTCGCTTTTATCAGCTTGTGTTTCCTCTGGTGCCTTTCTTTCGAAAATTGCTGGGGATGACACTGGCCTTTTGCCTTTTTGAGCATAAGTTTTATTATTCCGTTCTATCTGCTGGGGACACTGCTTCCTACATTAAAGCTTGTTATGTTGGGGATCTTTGTTGTACTCCTCCTTATTAATGACTTCTGTTTGATCTTAAAATGTACACCTCTGTTCTGCAGGCGGGCTCCTGACTTCAACATCTTCCTCAAAATTTTAACACCTCCATTCTCCAGGTGGGCTCCTGACTTCTTCAACTTCCCAAAATTATCCAGCCTCCATTCTCCAGGCGGGCTCCTGACTTCAATAACTTCTTAAATTCTAACACCTCCATTCTCCAGGCGGGCTCCTGACTTCTTCAATTTTCTCAAAATTTTATCACCTCCATTCTCCAAGCGAGCTCCTGACTTCTTTAACTTCCTCAAAATTTTAACACCTCCATTCTCCAGGCGGACTCCTGACTTCTTCGACTTAAATATAACGACCTCCATTCTACAAGCGGGCTCCTGACTTCAACAACTTCCTCAAAATTTTAACACCTTTATTCTCCAGGCGGGCTCCTGACTTCTTCAACTTCCTCAACATTTTAACACCTTCATTCTCCAGGCGAGCTCCTGACTTCAACAACTTTATCAAATAATTCAGCCTCCATTTTCCAGGCAGGCTCCTGACTTCAACAACAACTCCGAAAAATAACACCTCTATTCTCCAGGCGGGCTCCTGACTCCAACTTAAAATATAACAACCTCTGTTCTACAGGCGGGCTCCTGACTTCAACAACTGCTCAAAATAATTCAGCCTCCATTCTCCAGGCCGGCTCCTGACTTCAATAACTTCTTAAATTATAACACCTCCATTCTTTAGGCGGGCTCCTGACTTCTTCAATTTTCTCAAAATTTTATCACCTTCATTCTCCAGGCGGGCTCCTGACTTCTTCAATTTTCTCAAAATTTTATCACCTCTATTCTCCAGGCGGGCTTCTGACTTCTTCAACTTCTTCCTTCAAAATTGGTGTTTTATTCCTCTAAAAATTGCTGGGGATAACACCGATATTTTATTTCATCAATGTGTCATTTTCCTTCTTCGAAGACTATTTCCTTTAAAGCTGGTGCTTTCACTTCCCTGAAACCTGTCGGGAATAACACTGCTGGGGAATTATCTTTCTATTTTTAACAATGGTGGGGATGATACTAATTATATTGCTTCTTCCAAGATTGCTTTTCTCTTACAACTTGTATCTCCCTTCTCGTATACTGCTGGGGATTTTTCTTCCTTCAACACTTGTGTTATCTTCTCTCTTTCCCAAATGACTATCTGATTTTAAGAAAATTTTCGTAATGAGAGAAAATTTTCTGCCCCAGTTTGATAATCTTCTTTCTGACCCTGTCTTCCTGCAGTCAATAATATTTCCTTTCCCTGTTTCAAATCAAAGAAAAATTTGTTAGCTTAAAACGGGGCGAGTAGTCGTGCCACTTCTGTTGGGGATGATTTTTCCTTTTCTTTTCTCTGCTTTGCTATAAAAATTTCTGGGAGAATATTGATTGTTGGGGCTGGTATTCCTGCTGGGGATGGTTTTCATTTCTCTTCCTTCCCCGCTCCGTGTTGTCCTACCATTGTGGAGCTTGGTCGAGAATCTGTCGGAGTTGTTCCTGTATCTCGCAAATCTGTTGGGGATCATCTTGGAATTTGATCCATAACTTCCCTTGGAAAATTTGGGCCTCTTAGGATCTAAACCCATTCATCATTTGGTCTTGCGACAAACTTCTTTTCGCTTTGTCGCCTTATCTTTGGGTTGTCCTTTTCGTATTTTGCCTTGCACCATTTTGGCAACTGGTAATAAGCTCTGAAAATCCTTTTCAAAGATAAACTGTTGGGGAAATAAAATCTTTTAAACCAAAAAATGAAAGCGTGATAATTTTAAAGATAGAAAAAGAAGTCTTTCTGAACAAACGCTGGGGAAAAAGAAAAGAAAAGAACTTATCTGAATGATATAACCAATCTCAACGATCATGTCATGCATTCCGGATTGATCAACCCAGTCTATTTGTATCAATCAATCTTTCAGATGGCCTCATCTCGCTGGGGATAAATAAATACTCAACTTTTTCCAAAGGTGGACCTTTTCCGCCAATCTCGCCTTGTCGCCTCATAGTGACCTTCTAGGGGTTTTCACTAATAAGACTCTCTCATTTCTCTCAACTCATGTCGCCTCATGGTGCCTGTGAAGGTTTTCATCGATAAGACTCTCTCATTTTATTTTATTTTTCAGCTGGGGATTGGAGCGTTGTCGATATGACGCTCTTTGTTGGGGATTCTTTCGGCTATCAATTCATTTCCAGTTTATGATCCTCTTCCTTGCTGGGGATTAGAGTGTTGTTCCCGACTTCCACGTACATGAACATGGAACTTCTCAGATACTAATCGGGAGGTCTTTTTTGGACATCAATATGGTTTTTTGTGTATGGCTAAAAGGAAAAGGGGTATCAAAAGTTTAAAATAATTTGGAGGGGTGAAACAGTACAACTCTTGGAATCAAACTTTCTTTTCACAACTTCTGCCCCAGTTCTTCTTACTTGGGGATTTTTTATTTTTGTTGCACTATGACCGAGTCGTGAGGCGCCTACGTATCCTTCTTTGAGGAATCAGGTCAAACGTAGTTCCCGCTTCCTTTGTTTTTCTTATGATTTTGCTTTTGTCTTTATTATTGTTTTTCTCTCTTTTTATCTTTATTTTTAATTTCTGACTCCAAAAGAGGGATATGAAAGAATAAATAAGGCTCAAAAGGGTAAGCAAAGGTTAAAGTGTTTTGATAGAAGAAAGAATTGCCTCCGTCATTTCATTCTCCGATAAATGCCAACCACAAACAAATGACAATTACAATCAAAAGAGATCATACATAATATCTCTTAACTGCGTCGAAATTGATAGCCATGTCGACGCATTTCCTCTCGATATCTGTTAAACATAAAGCACCATTGGACAATACTCTAGTTACAATGAATGGTCCTTACCAATTCGGGGCGAACTTGCCCTTTGCTTCTGCTTGGTGTGGCAGGATTCGTTTCAACACTTGTTGCCCCACTTCAAATTTTCTGGGGCGCACCCTCTTGTTGTAGGCTCTTGCCATTCTCCTTTGATATAACTGGCCATGACACACAGCTGCCAATCTCTTTTCATCAATCAAGCTTAGATGCTCCAAACGGGTTTTGACCCACTCGTCATCATCAATCTCAGCTTCAGCAACAATCCGAAGGGATGGAATTTCAACTTCCGCTGGTATTACTGCTTCAGTTCCATATACCAACAAATAAGGGGTTGCACCTACTGAAGTCCGGACGGTAGTGCGATAACCCAACAATGCAAATGGTAATTTTTCATGCCATTGCCTGGATCCTTCTACCATCTTCCTCAGTATCTTCTTGATGTTCTTGTTGGCTGCTTCAACAGCTCCATTCGCCTTGGGACGATATAGTGTGGAGTTACGGTGTATAATCTTAAACTGTTCACAAACTTCTCTCATCAAATTGCTGTTAAGATTAGCACCATTGTCCATGATTATCACTTTCGGGATCCTAAATCTACAGATGATATGGGAATGGACAAAATCCACCACTGCCTTCTTGGTTACTGACTTGAAAGTTTTGGCTTCAACCCACTTAGTAAAATAATCGATGGCCACCAGAATGAACTTGTGACCGTTCGAAGCTGTCGGCTCAATAGGCCCAATGACATCCATGCCCCATGCCACAAATGGCCATGATACTGACATTGTGTGCAATTTCGTTGGTGGAGAATGAATCAGATCGTCGTGTATCTGACACTGATGGCATTTCCGCACGAAATTGATACAATCATGCTCCATAGTGAGCCAATAATACCCTGCTCGAAGAATCTTCTTCGCCAATACATATCCGCTCATATGTGGCCCACAAACTCCAGCATGTACCTCTGTCATAACTGTCGTGGCTTGACTGGCGTCTATACATCTCAGCAATCCCAAATCTAGGGTTCTTTTGTACAACACTCCTCCACTGAGGAAGAAACCACTTGACAATCGCCGAATGGCTATTTTTTGATCTCCGGTGGCCTGCTCCGGGTATATCCCCATCCTGAGGTACTCTTTGACGTCATAAAACCATGGCTCGCCATCCACTTCTTCCTCTATCATGTTGCAATAGGCATGCTGATCACAAACCTGGATGTGCAACGGGTCAACATGAATTTTTTCTGGGTGGTGCAACATTGATGCTAAAGTGGACAATGCATCGGCAACCTCATTGTGAACTCTTGGGATGTGTCTGAACTCCACTGATCGAAATTGCTTGCTCAGATCGTGCAAACATTGTCGATATGGTATGAGCTTCAAATCTTGTGTTTCCCATTCACCCTGAATCTGATGCACCAGGAGGTCCGAGTCCCCCAAGACCAAGATGTCATGGACATCCATGTCTGCCGCTAATCGCAAACCCAAAATGCATGCCTCATACTCAGCCATGTTGTTGGTACAATAGAAAAGTAGTTGAGCTATAACAGGATAATGATGTCCTGTTTCAGAAATAAGCACTGCTCCTATTCCAACTCCCTTCGCATTTGCGGCTCCATCAAAGAAAAGCTTCCAACCTGGTTCCTCAGGTAAGTCCAACTCATCTATATTCATTACTTCCTCATCAGGAAAATATGTCCTCAACGGCTCGTATTCTTCATCAACAAGATTCTCAGCTAAGTGATCTGCCAACGCTTGGGCCTTCATGGTTGTCCTCGTCACATAGACGATGTCAAACTCCGTGAGTAATATTTGCCATTTTGCTAACCTTCCTGTGGGCATAGGCTTCTGGAAAATATACTTTAATGGATCCAAACGGGAAATGAGATAAGTAGTATATGAGGATAAATAATGCTTCAATTTCTGGGCCACCCAGGTTAAGGCGCAACATGTCTTCTCGAGTTGAGTGTACTTAACTCATATACTGTAAACTTCTTGCTGAGATAATAGATGGCTTGCTCTTTTCTTCCTGTAATGTCGTGTTGTCCCAACACGCAACAAAACGAATTCTCCAAGACCGTTAGATAAAGAATTAATGGTCTTCCCGGCTCAGGGGGAACCAATACAGGTGGATTTGATAAATATTCTTTGATCTGGTCGAATGCCTTCTGGCATTCCTCCGTCCATCCTACCGCGGCATCCTTCTTCAACAGTCGAAAAATTGGTTCACAGGTTGCTGTGAGTTGAGCAATAAATCTGCTGATGTAATTCAACCTTCCCAACAAACTCATTACTTCTGTCTTGTTCTTCGGCGGTGGAAAATCTTGGATAGATTTGATCTTTGATGGATCCAGTTCAATACCTCGCCGACTGACGATGAATCCCAAAAGCTTCCCAGATGGAACACCAAATGCACATTTGGCCGGGTTGAGCTTAATATCATACCTTCAAAGTCTTTGAAAGAACTTCCTTAGTTCTGCTACGTGGTCTTCCTGATGCTTGGACTTTATGATCACATCGTCTACGTACACCTCAATTTCTTTGTGGATCATGTCATGAAACACAGTGGTCATTGCTCTCATGTACGTCGCCCCAGCATTCTTCAAACTAAATGGCATTACCCGGTAGCAATAAGTTCCCCACAGTGTAATGAAGGCTGTCTTTTCCGCATCTTCCTCATCCATCAAAATCTGATGATACCCAGCATAGCAATCCACAAAAGATCCGATCTCACGTCCGGCACAATTGTCGATCAAGATATGGATGTTGGGTAAAGGAAAGTTGTCTTTAGGGCTTGCCCTGTTCAAATTGCGGTAATCGACACACGCCCTGATCTTTCCATCTTTTTTTGGTACCGGCACCACATTAGCCAACCAATCAGGATATCGAGTGACACGAATAACCTTTGCTTGCAGCTGCTTGGTTACTTCTTCTTTAATCTTCACACTCATATCCATTTTGAACTTCCTCAATTTTTGCTTGACGGGAGGGCATGCCGGTTCAGTGGGCAATTTATGAACCATTAAATTTGTGCTTAACCCCGGCATATCATCATACGACAATGCAAAAACATCTTTGAACTTAATAAGTGTTTTGATCAATTCCTCCCTGATATTTGGTGCAATGTGGATGCTTATTTTAGTTTCTCTGATATCGCCGGCATCCCCTAAACTGATGGCTTCTGTGTCATTTAAATTGGGTTTGCATTTTTCTTCAAACTGGCTTAACTCCCTATTTATCTCCTCGAATGCTTCATCCTCATCGTATTCCGATTCATTATCATAATCGACCTCTTGTATGATTAGCTCAGAATCAGATTGACCTTTTTGACTAGGTTGAAGATCCGTTGTGCATGCCATGTCATTAGAACCAGTATGAAAAGAACTGTTCAGAAAAAGAAACGAAAGAAACAAAATTAAAAATAGTAACTTATAAAATAAAAAAAATAAAGAAGACACTTTTCATTTTATTGAATTATGGGGTAACAAGGTTTCACACTTTATTGAACACAATAAGAAGGAATCTGGATAACAACCCTGGAATAATCCAGAAAACAAACAAGGAAAATCAGAGCCAACTACCAGGACTCCCTCCAAGTAGGAAGAGGAGTAGCTATCCAATTGTTGACCTTGACCTTAGGACCCACAAACTGTATGTCTGCCTTACTGGAACCCTCTCCAGCTTCTATCATGTTGATATCGGCAAACACTCTTTCAAAGCTTTCATTCAAATCTCCATCTGGCCCCATCAGAGGTCCAAGAACTTTCGGGACCGGCGACTTTCTGCATCCTGCTTTGACAAATGATCTGGACAGGCGTGGGACTGGCTTAGGAAGGACCCAAACTCTTTTCTTTAATTTGCGGGCTCGCTTCACATCCTCTACGGTAGGCTTGAATCCCAACCCAAAAGTTTCCAGGTTCTTGGGCAAAGAAACTGGCTGGATCATTCCCTACAGATCAACCCCCAGACCTTTTCCTGGTACAAACCCATTATTCAACATTTATGATGCTATCATGAAGGTTGCAGCTGTGATTCTGGGAAGTGGAAGGCCCCCGCCCTTAGGAATTTTGTCTACTGAGACTGCGTCGAAAACCTGATAAACCCATGGGCCCTTATCATCGTCGATTTCTATGAAGGGCACAATAGCATCGCTGACGGCGTGTGTGCCGTCATCCCCGTGTACCACAATCTCTTGTCTATCCCATTCAAATTTGACCACTTGATGCAGTGTAGAAGGTACTGCTTTAGCTGCATGGATCCAGGGTCGTCCCAACAAAAGATTGTACGACACTGCCACATCTATTACTTGAAATACCATGGTGAACTCGACTGGACCAATGGTTAATTCCAGTACGATATCACCCATTGTGTTAGTGCCGCCCCCATCAAAACCTCGAACGTACACACTGTTCTTGTGGATCCTATCATCCGCAACCTTTAGTTTGTTTAGAGTGGCCAAAGGGCAGATATTGGCAATTGACCCATTATCAATTAGTGCTCGAGTGACCACCGATTCTTCGCATTTTACCGTCAGGTAGAGTGCTCTGTTGTGTTCAGTACCCTCTACCGGTAACTCATCGTCAGAGAATGTCACTCGGTTTACTTTGAAGATCATGTGCGCTACTTTCTCCAAATGGTTCACTGAGAGCTTTTCCGGGACATAGGCTTCGTTCAGAATCTTCATTAAGGCCTGACAATGATCGTTCGAATGGATTAACAAAGATAGCAACGAAATCTAGGCTGGGGTCTTTCTCAATTGCTCTATAATTGAGTAATTATGCGCCTTCATCTTCTTCAAAAATTCCTCTGTTTCTTCCTCTGTTACTGGTTTCTTTATTGTTTCAGGATTGACCCTTCTCAATTCTGCGGGAGCAAAACACCTTCCCGATCGAGTTAACCCATGTGCCTCGCATACGTCTTCCATAACCTCCTTCCCCTTATGCGTCACTGTCACTTGACTGTAACTCCACGACACAGCTTTCTCACTTGTTATCAGCAACTGTATGACCGGCTTGATAACAACTAGTTCCATGTGGACCCATTTTACTACCAACATTGGTTTGTTTGCTACTCCCTGCAACACTGCTCTAACTGACTCTGGCTTCTTCGCAGTAATAGACGATCCTTTCCCTGCTATCACAAAGGGCTTGTCATATACCTTTCCCGACTGTACCACTGCCTTTCCACTGGTCGACTCTTCATTAGCACTGGCGCGAATCATCAATACCGTTTGTGAGGGTGTTTTTGGTTTCCCTCCTTCGTGCACTAGTTCGATCATATGGGCTTCATGGTGCACCTGTAATGGATTTTCATTGATGTTGGGTGTCTCTGGTGCTTGAACCTCGATCCTATTTGTGTCAATAAGATCTTGTATGGCAGTCTTCAACTTCCAACATTTTTTAGTATCGTGCCCGGGAGCACCTGAACAATATTCGCAGCTTACTGAATGGTCCAGATTTCTGGGAAGGGGATTTGGCAATTTGGTTTCAACAGGACTTAGCAGGCCTATCTGCTTCAACTTGTGAAATAGAGTAGTATAGGTTTCTCCCAACGGAGTGAATGTTCTTGGCTTCTGCATTCTTTCGTTCCTGAAAGCCTGATTTCCGCGGAAGTTTGGCCCTGAAGGATTCCTGTAGGCCCTCGGTGGTGGATATGTGTTTTTTTGAGGTACATATGTATGTTGAGGAGCCTATACACACCATTGCGGACGAGCCGGAGGTTGGGTGTAAATTTGGGCGTGATGGACGGAAAAATGTTGTTCTTGTGGTGGGTAGTAGGGTTGCGGAGGGTTGTATGGATTGTGTGGGTAGTTTAGATGATGGGGTCTGGGTTGGTAATGAGGGGAAGGACCTTTAGATCTGGACCAATTGCTTGCCTCTATTGTCGTGACCTCCTCTCTCCTTTTCTTTCCGAGCGCACCCCCCGTGCCGCTCTGAATGGACTGAGTTGTTGCCTTAATTGCCGAGTAACTCGGGATCTTATTGGACTTAAGTCCCTCTTCTATCATACCTCCCATCTTCACCACTTCATTGAAGGATTTGCCAACTGACGTCACCAAGTGACCGAAGTAAGTCGGCTCTAGAGTTTGTAGAAAGTAATCTACCATTTCTCCCTCTCTCATTGGAGGATTAACTCTGGCTGCCTGTTCTCTCCATTGGAACCCAAATTCCCTGAAGCTCTCTCCGGGTTTCTTCTCGAGCTTTAGCAATGTGAGACGGTCTGGGACTATCTCAAGATTGTATTGGAAGTGTCCTGCGAAAGCCTGTGCCAAGTCATCCCAGGTGTACCACCTGCTCGGATCTTGTCTTATATACCACTCCAGTGCCGACCCGCTTAAACTCTGGCCAAAGTAAGCTATCAGTAGCTCATCTTTTCCCCTTGCTCCCCTTATTTTGCTACAAAACCCCGTAGATGTGCCATAGGATCGCCATGCCCTTCGTACAAATCGAACTTGGGCATCTTGAACGCTGCTGGTAATTGAACGTCAGGGAAAGGGCATAGATCCTTGTAGGCCACGCTGACCTGGTTGCCTAACCCGTGTATGTTCCTGAAGGACTGCTCCAGGCTTTTAAATTTCCGCATCACCTCGTCCTGCTCTGGGATCTTAGCCGACTTTTCAATCTCCGCCGGGACCTCAAAGTGGGGATTATAGGTATGTGGCTCGGGTGCTTTGAATGTGAGTTCAGGGGGTAATATTGTGTGTCGTGAGCCTGAAACAGCGGCTCACTAGATGATCTGTGCAATGGGGCTGGGGCAGGCGCCACAAAGACGGGAACATTTTGTGGAGGAGGATTTTGATTGGGTGGTGGAGCTTGGGGATCATAGGCCTCTCTTCCCTGATAGTAGTGATGGCTTGGGAAACTCGATGAAGGACTGGGAGAGGGGTATGCTGACGTGTGTCCTGGTTGGAGAGTAGGAGTAACAGGTAGTTCCTGCCCCTTTTGGGATCTAGCTAAGGCTATCTGCATTTCATTCATTTCCAGCCTTATCTTTTCCATTTTTTCCATGGCTTCCTTCAGCATCTGATTTGCCGTCTTTTTCGACTCAACATTGTTGTCTGAACCAGTCATGCTTTCTGGTATGGGCCCTTTTGATCTTGTTTGATAATAGTACGGTGCCAATACGCTTTAACAAACTAACTGATATTGATTGGAAAAACAACAAACTTGTCAGTGTTAGAGTCTTAACAGATATTGTATTTGCACGTTGGGGGGGATGCAATGTTCTTAGGCAGTTAATCATTTCTAACATGCTTTTACTCTGACCGCATGCATCATCCCGGCTTATTTTATCTGTGCCTTTTTCGAGTGTTTCAGGGACCTTTCTTTTCTTCTTCTCTCTTTTTTTTCTTTTTTTTAATTACGGTCGAATCCTATAGAGATTGCCTACGTATCGTGACCCCGCACGAATCAGACCAAGCGTAGTTCGTGCCATAAGTAAAATAAAGACCCAATTTTGCTTTTTATTACCCAAATATGCTATTACAAGCCATCATTTGAAAGAAAAACAAACGAAAATACAGACTCCATACTTTTTAAGAATGTTTGAAGAGAACATAAGGGTAGACAACAGACTCTGAAAAACAAACAAGTGCAGGATTTAACTAGGGATACATTAAAGCCTTGAATTTTGGTGCCCGCGAGGCATCATTCGGCCTTTCCGCGGGTTTTGGTGTTAGGCCTCTTTGCAAGCTTTTTAATTCCTCCATGATCTGGTGGACATAACCCATGACTGAGGCAAAAAGGATATCACGGGGCATTTCTTCACATGTTAGGCATTTCGTGGTGATGTTGCGCCCAATCTCATTGATCCTACCCCTGATTCTATCCCTCTCTATGCACAACTGTTCTATTCGTTGATTCTTTAGTCCCAATATTCGATTATTGTCAATGAGCTGATCTTGGAACCTCTTCATTTGTTCTTCCATTCGGGCTATTGACTCATAGCAGCGTTCCCTATCTGTTCTAGCATCCCGGGCTTGTTTAAGGACCCGATCACTGAGAGTGGAATTTATTTCTCTCAATGTTGTAACACTCATTTCGTAATCCCTTTTCACTTTCCATAGGTGCTTTCTCCGTGCTGCTGTAACTTTTGCCCACCTGGTCCGTAATCTTGCTATGCTAGCCTTGGATCTTTCCAAGTCTTTCTGGCCTTCAACGACCTGATTCCTTAACCCTGCTATCAACCTTTTATCAGCCCGGCTTCTCAGTTGGTTGTCGGCATCCATTTTCATCTTCCAGATCTGAGCTTTGAGGATCTCGCCTTCTCTGGCTAATCTGTTCTTTTCTCCCTTGTTGGCAGCAAACTGCACTTTGCTTTCAAATTTCAGATCCTGAATCTGTTGTTTCAGTTTGCCTATTTCGGCAAGATATTCCCGCTCTTTGGCCAACCAGTCCCAATGCTCTTGTGAGGACTTGAAAAATTCTTGAAGGTGAGATCTTTTAGTCGGCCTTCCAGACGACATTTCCCCTTTGTACCAAGCCTGATATCCAGGTGAAACTTCCCCTCTTGCCTGATTCAGCACACAAGTATTTGCCTCTAAGTATTGACATTGGCTCCAAATCTGGCGGACTCTTGCTTCAGGAAACTGACCATCGGAATTGATCTCAATTACCTGGGTACTTAGATCCTCATCTTTGGGCACTATCTAACACCTCCCTAGTTGCCTCAACACCCGATACAACGCATAAGGTTGAATGCTCTTAAGTCCCATCAAGAGAAAATGGGGCCTAGCTGTTGGCATGTATATGAATTCGTCGACCGGTAACCATCCCAGTGTCCATTGTATTTGACTGGCGTTGAGGGTCCGGAAATATGAGGTCCATGCCGAGACTCCTTCAGGTAGGTGGGCCTCATTAATTCTGGTGTAGAACTCCTCTATGCATGTCTTTTCAGAAGATCCATGGCTCAGGAACTGGGCTCGGTGACATAGGTGCTCAGTCATCCACATTTGCAACAACAAGTTACAACCTTCGAAAAAGTTTTCTCCGGCTTTGCAGGCCGTGAGAGCTTGGAACATATCAGATACAATCATGGGCGCCATCGTGCTATCTTTTTGAGTGAGCAAAGTACTGACGACCCCAGCTATCTTTATGTCGATATTCCCGTTTTTTCTTGGGAACACTAAGAGCCCTAAGAAGGTTATCATGAAAGCAACCCATCTATGTTCATCCCACTTTCGACGGTTACTTTTGCTGCACAACTTGTTTTCTGGCTTGTCGAATCCTCCTATGTGACCATATCTTTGGTATATGAAACTCATAGTGCAAAAACATTTTGCCAAGTCAGGGTTATGGATTGTTCTGACTATCTTTAATGAGTCCAAAAATCGGTGCACCGCTACGGCTGGCTCTTGGAGCAACCAGGTATTTATGCCTCAATGGAACCTCAGCACTGCCGATGTACCCTGCTATTTCCTCTAAAGTTGGGGTAAGTTCAAAGTCCGAGAAGTGGAAGACATTGTGTGCAGGGTCCCAGTGAGGGACCAGTGCCCTTATAATATCTCCTCGAGTCTTGATATCCAACAAACTCGTGAGACCTTTCAGATGTTTCTTGATTTCGTCATGCCCTTCTTTGCCTAAATCATCCACCATAGTCGCAATTAGAGGGGAATTTTATTCATGATTGAAAAAGGTTCATTTTGAGTCGTGCTCATTCTGCACATTTATTAATAAGATTTAAACAAGCGAAAATTTATTCGACTAAAAAATATGATCATTTTTCCTAACAAAAGAATTTCTGAACACGACCTTTCAGCACTTCAGGGACGAAGATTTTAAGGTTGTGTGATCTAACCAAAATAAAAAATAAGAAGTGGCCGTTTATACAAAGGCAGCCTTCCGGAGTTACTTTTGGGAACATTCGGCTATTTTTGATATAAACAGCATCACCCGACTCTATGACAGAAAAATGAAAATTTTGACATTTTTATTATTTATTAATTTTTATAAAAATGGGAGGTTGGACCCGATGAGGGTTGCCTACGTATCTCACATCCTGTGAGAATCAAACCGGCGTAGTTCGCCCAACATAAACTAAACTTGTAAAAAAGACTCCTTTTTTTTTCAAATAAATCAAACTAAAAATAATTTTTTTTCATTTTCAAAATTTCGGCAGGGTTTTGATACTATTTGGACATTGGTTTTATTTTTCTAAAAGTAGTTATCTCCCTACACTGCTATATTTTTTTTTCAATTTTTCAAAAATTCTTGATTTCAGAAACCGGCCAGCATGCAGATCTGAAGCAAATAAATGTGCAAAACAAACAGAATGCAGCAGGATGGTCTTTTTCCATTTCAGGTTGCTAGTCCTAGACGGACCCAACCCCTGTGTTGAGTCCCCTAAGCCAGATGCAACATGATGCAAATAAGCGTTCCTACTAGGGATCCGGCATGAAGTCAAGTTATTCTAGGTTCAACCTTGGTATATGTTCTAGACAGTGTACCCGAGCGGACAACTCGAGTTGAGGAATGAGCTCCTTTCGGGGAACCAAAAGGCCAGTCGGCTTAGAAACTTTCCGAGCCTCTTTTATTTAGGGTAGGACACTAACAGAATAGGGAGTCTTAACCAGTAAGCACATCCCCGGAGGTAAGAAGAGAAGGTTTCGGCACAGTTTATATGTACAGTTCAAATGATATCAAAGCAGTAAAAAGCATCATTTTGCATATTAAGCACATATCATATGAGAATATCAGATAATAAAGCCAAAATACAACAATTTATCAAGCTCGAATTTCTAACTCTGAACCGGTAGTTCTGGGTTACTTCCCCAGCGGAGTCGCCAGAGCTATCACACCTCCTTTTTCGCCCGCGCCACCTTAAAAGGGAGCGGAAGGGAATTTTTTCCAATTAAAGGACAATCGAAACGGGATTTATTTATTTATTCAGAGTCACCACTCGGAAGATTTAGGGTGTCCCAAGTCACCAATTTAATCCCGAATCGAGGAAAATATTCGACTTTCCAAATGAAGTCCGCGAACCAGAAATTCTAAGGAATTCTGTTGACTCGAGGGAAGGTGTTAGGCACCCCCGAATCCCGTGGTTCTAGCACATTCGCTTAAACTGTTGTAATGGCTAAAATATCTGATTTTTAATACCTGTTCAAAAACAATAGTGCAATTTCAACTTTTAACCGCTTTATTGTTATTATTATTTTTATAGAGAATTGCAACATCGTGAAAATATATCTCGAACCACGTCACATCAATGTACCCGTGGTTATCGACATATTTCGACTCTGTTAAGATTTGGATTTAGGTCACATAAATGTGCACCCGAGTTTTAAGAAAATTAAATTATTAAAGGCGCGCCTAAAGCGACTAGCGTATCATTTACATTGGGTATGGCCGTGAGAGTTTGCTAAACGGTCCATTCCGAAGTCTAAGCAATTTTTAAAGTAAATATTTACCGAGGGCCCCGCAATTTTTATATTTTTACTCGGCGAGGCTCATCTCATTCTTTTTAAAAGAAAGGTCCTAAAGCGACTACATTTCTATTTAAGTTGTTCTCTAAAATAAAAGAAAATGATCCTAGTTAATTACATGCTAAAAAACATGACATATTAATTGCTAAATTAAGACAAATGTTATTGGAAGAGAAGATTACTGAAATTGAAATTATAAATAAAATGCAACATCGACAAATAACATATTCAAAAAAAAAACTAATTAACCTATAGCTAGATTAAACTCGCATGGTTAGACGAATTGATTCATTGGGACTAAATGTTTTTCAACTATTTGAAACTAAACTCACCTTAATTACTGATGCTTACAAAAGTTTGTTGAAGCTAACTCGTTAACTTGGATAACCTATTGGATTAAGGTTCTTATCCTTTCTACATTGAATCGCACTTCAAATATGTCAAGCCTACGGATTCTATAAAATTAATGGCCTTTTTATTTCTGCCTAAAACTGGCAGAACTAAACCTATTCAAACAATTATCCCTTCAAACCAAACAAATCCCCTTTTTAAACAAACGAGCTGCCTGAACCAAACATTAATACCTAATTCACACAATTAGTCCAAATTTATGCCTTAACTAGGTTTATCAGCAGGTTCACGATTAACTTGTTATTTCAGACTGATGCCGGCTCCAATTAGGATTACCTAAACTTGTTTAATTCTAATAACTCAATATACTTAATTCGAAATAAAATAGAGTTTACAAATTACAGTTTATAATCAAAAGAAAATAGTTCTAGCCAAATATAAATTCCATCGTCCATGTTCTTAATTTGAATTACAAAGATAGATTATACATCTGCCTATCATTTGACTATTAAACATGCAAATACAAATTAAATACTTGACTACTTGAGTATTTCTTTTCACTACAACAGCCGCATCACAATGATTCGAAAGTGTACCTGATAGTAGAAACAGAAGAAGAAAGTGAAGATCAGTAGACCAGTAGCTAACAACAGCGACAATCAGCACCAAACAGTACAACAACAACCAGTAAACCCAGCTCAAACGAAACTGAAAACCCAGCAGTACCAAAATGAAACACAGACAGATGCAAGGAAACAAAAGTTTTCTGATTTTCAAATACTTAGGAACAGCAGCCTAACAACTCTTAGTGCAAAAGTTCAAACTCAACACTCTAACTCTTAATGTAAAAGTTCAGATTTTTTTTCTAAATTTGTTTCCTCTCCTTTTCCAGTATTTCCAGATTTCTTCTTTCTTTTTTAGTCCCGTTTTTTTTCCTCTTTTTCAGTCTGCCCCCCTTTTTATACAATCTGCCCGGCCTTTTTCCCTTTCAAAAAAATCAGAATTCCCCACTAAAAATCAGAATTTTTCCACTCACCGCCACTAAGACTGCCTTTTCCACTTAAACAACCCCCCATTACCTTTTGTTCCCCATTAATGTATTAGTTAATACCCCCATTAACAAAGCACTAATACTAAAATATAAACTTAACTGTTTCAATCCCAAATTGCCCCTGAAAACCCTTAATATTACTGCCCTCCTAACACAAACACTATTGCATTACAACTTTTAAAATCTGAAATCTGTTTTCAACCTTAACAAAGATTTAAAATTTAAACTTGACTTTCAAATGTACCCAAACTTATTTCCGATTACTGAAGGACTAAAGTTAGAAATCAATTGGAAAAAATGAACTTGGAATTAAATCAATCTAGACTTAACACAACATAGAACTTAACACAATCCCTAAAACTAAAACTGAAATATTTAATCAATATGCACATGAATGCAAACATCAGGAATGCAAGTTCATTGTCATTAGGATGACAATGCCCTGAAACCAAATGGCCACGGATCAAATATACACAACAACGTTTGACAAACTTTCTGTTTTAACAAACGAGAGTGAATTAATTGACGAAACTAATTAATGGACTGCTTACAAAAACTGATACTAAACAATCAGACCCTAGACAATTAGGCAATTCACAGGCAATTTCAGTGGTATTGACAGAAACATAGATTAACTGGAAACTAATTAATCGACGCAACTCATTAATCGATTATACAAATTATAACACATAACAATCATATCGAACCTAAACAAATGACAGAATTGATCCTATTGAATATGAACAAGGTCAATTGACCAAAAGAAATTTTAAAATCAATACAGCAGATAAACAGATATGTAGAGAAGCAAATACGAAGGAAAGAAAAGGAAATACCTCATAATAACAGAATTATACGGACCCAGTCTTCGAAACTCTGATTCGGACACTTTGAGATCGAACAGACCTTAGTCGAAGTATTCTCAACTGAAAATACTTCGATTAAGGTCGATTAGACCCCAACATTTTATTAAATTTGGGCAGATTCCATGATTTGGAATTTTAGGGTTCTTGAAGGTCTAATTTGGGGCTTGATCATTTCTGGTCAGATTCGAACCAAACCAAGTTTGGTTTGGTTACAAGTAAGGTCAGGAGAGTGACTGGTGTGATTTTGGGGTACATTAGGGTAGTTTTAGATTTTGCTCGAATCTTCAAATGAAGATTCGAGCAGTTCCAGGAAGATTCTACCTAAACTACTACCGGATCTATGACTAGGATAGTCAGGAGAAGCTATGGTGTTAATTTGGTAGCCATCGGAAAGGGTTGGGTTTTCAGGCCAACATTCAATCGAAGATTCGAGACGTTGGGGCCTGATTCGAGAGATATGGGTTATGGATTTGGAATGGGGAGGTTAAGAGGAGTCGAGGGTGTTAAGCTGGGGTCATTTGGACCACCGGAACCGCCGTGAGGCGATTTCCCGTGGGCGGAAGACGGTGGTTGAAGGCGGCGGACATGTCTGATCTTTGAAGGTTCAAAGACGAAGAGGTGAAGGGGGGTATGGCTTTGGGGGGTGTGGGGTATGGTTTAGGACTTATATACGGGGTGAGGTAATTGATCCTGGTCGTTGAATGAGGTGGGATCGATGGCCAGGATCTTTCGTTAAGGGGGAAACAGTGCCGTTTGATTAAATGAGACTGGGTCGGTCTCTGGGATGAAGTGGGTCGGGTATAGAGGATTGATCGGGACCGTTGGATTAAAGGGAAAAGACAGCCCTGATTGATTGTAATCATACAGCGTCGTTTGGATTAATGAAAGAACTGAACTGGACCGTTAGATCTGACTGATCAATGGTCCAGATTGAAAGCATCCAAACGACGTCGTTTGGGAGACAGCTGAGAGACCTGGTCCTGGACTGGGTTATTACACACATTGGGCCTGCTCTTTTGGTTTAATTGTGAAGCCCAAATCCGATATTTTCTTCAATTTTTTGCACTCTTTTCTTTAGAGAAAAAATTCCTAATTAAATAACAATCAAAATTAAACTACACAGATATTAATTAACACTTAACGACAATTAACACACAAATTAAAACATTTAATAAAATCACACGATGACAACAAATAGAATAAAAATGCATATTTTTGTGATTTTCGCTTTTTAAAACCAAATTATGGTTTAATTAATTATTAAAGGCTCAATTAATCCTAAATATGCATGCAACAAGTATTTTTGTATTTTTACTTAAACTGCAATAAGGTAAACATTTACGAACAAAATAATTACTAAAATGTCACGCAAACTCTCAAGATTTGTACCCGAAGGTAACTTGCTTTATTTTTTGATTTCTTTTGGAGTAATTATCGTGAAGCAAAAATCACGTGCTCACACTCATTTATGTTTCTTCGTGTATTATGTGCAGATATCTGATCAAGCATCTTAAACCAAACTTTTTAAAGTTCTTAAGTGCAACATTTATCATCAAAAACTAAACTATAAACTGAGAAACCTGTTATTGTTGCACTCATGGTCTCTTGATAAATCTTTCAATGCTTATTTGAATGTGAACTAGGACTTGAAGGCTAATATATTCAACTCTATTTGTCAAGAACAATAGTGTAATGTGATTGTTGTAATTTTGCTGCTTGGACACAATTAACATTTGAATCCCTCTAAAACTCCTTTCAAGTCAATTTAGTATTTGGCTTTGTTAATTATTAACTACTTATTATTTTTCTTACATTTTTAGATTATACAGCTCAGATTTGATCTTTAAATAACTTGGCGTCATTTTATATGATTTTTTAGTAATTATAGCAGCTAACCTGCATTTAATTTCTTTATGATGAAAGATTATACTATGGAAGTCATTTGATATGTATCGAGATAATGCCAGCCTATTCTCTTCTACAATAGTTTTAAAGCCACCGGCAGATTGCCACAACTTAGCTTAATGTCTTAGTTGTGAATCAGATATCAGACATACTTTTTGTTAATGATAGCGAGGATGTATATGAAACGACATATGATTTTGGAGACAATATGGAGGATTACCGTGTTACCAGTAACTTATTAGGTAAAGATATTATGTGTAGTATACCGATGACATAATATCTTTAACTCATTTAAATTTACTTTTATTGTCCTCCTGTCTTATTTATGTGTCGAGGCATGTACCTATTGTTTTATATATGTAGACCATTTTATGTGCGTAGCTGATTTGGATATTTATAGTGGTAATATAAAGAATGACTCTGTATAGTGTATATAAAATCATATACTGTGAGAAATTTAGTTGAGTGAAGAAAAAGGAAAAAACGTATACGTAAATTTTCTTTTAATAAAATTCTTGGTGTGGCATTGAACACCATGATATTGAATGGGGCTTTGGCTACTAGATCCCAAGAAGAAGAAAAATTAACTAGAGTTGTGGCGGAGAAGTTATTTATATATACGTCAAAAATGGTCTTTTATTTTTGATATTCATCGATAATTTACAGCACGATAGATATTGCTACAATGTAAAATATATTAAATTGCCTAAAGGAAAATATATTTACCTTTTTTAACTTCATGTGTTGTTTTATTTTGTTCTTAAAATCCCTTATTTAGTTAAACTATATTGATTTATTTTGGAAGTGTGTTTATGACAAGAATTGCATATTTCTTAACACCTAACCTTTTAGTTCTCATTTTTTATGAGCAGATTCCTAGATATTGCTCATAATGCATTGGCCATTAATTTTATTTTATTTTCCTTTCCCTTGTCCACCTTTTACTTTTTCTCTAGGAGTTCTTGTGTGGATGATCTTTTATCAAAGTTGGATTCTCTTTTTCATGCAGGTGGTTGGAACATTGTCCTTATTGCTTGCTCAATCTCCCAAGCTACACAAATACTGGTCTTACACTTGCTCACCGTATTTATTATAGTTGGTAAATATCTTAATTATGATATTTACTTGCTTTTGTTTGCCCTCTAACATACTATTGATATGCCTATTACTTCTGTTGAGTTCAAAATTGAGTAGTGTGCAGTTAATAGTAGTAATCACAATAAAACAGTCATATATTCTTCGACGGAGATATAATTTCTAAATTTTACTGTTGTAAATACATAAAAAGTTATGGTGACCATGAGTTTTTTTATTTTTTTATATTTTGTTGTTTATATGTGTATCATTTTCTCATTTTATGACTTATGATCTTTAACTATGTTTCTCTTCATAGTTTGAGCGTATAATCATAGTTACTTCATCGTAGATGATCTCTTCATCAAATTACTTAGGTTTTTCTTTCAAGCGTTCTTCTTTTCTGATCTTCAGCTTAGGCTTTGTTTGTAGAGTGAAGAAATATATGTACTCTCTGGCAATTAGGGGAATTGCATTTGCTTCGCTTCATCGGAACGACATATAATTTCATAAATTCTACTTACAGTCTTTAGAGACTAGAGTTATAATTTGCTTCAATTTGATCAAGTAAAATTTATTCCCTTTGGTGGATTAAAATTTTATAATCTTTATTCAATAAATTTATATTTATTACTGGAAAAATATTATAAGGTGTAATTACCTTATAAGAGAATAGACTCCCAGACTTGCCATTATGAAAATTTAACTTTTTTAAGTACTGTTTTATTTCTCCTCCCTCCTATTTAAAGTCCTTTTTGTAAGAAGTTTTTTTTTCCCTCTCTAATGCTTGCATTGTAATTTATGTTTATGTTCAGAATCTCATGATTCTATTCCTTATATTTGTGTTACTTAAATATTTAATAATAAAAAAAAAATCTCATAGCATATATTATTAGCTTCTTTAATATTTTAATTCCTGAGTTTTCACTACTAAGGTTTTCCTCCTCCAATTTCTTCGCCCTTCTCTCTTTAGAGATTTTGTCGGTTCATTACTTTAGTATTTTTCTGTTGTCTTTGAATTTCTTTTTAGGATGGTGGACAGCGGGATCGATCTCTCATTCGTGATACTTATCCGTTCAAAGTGTGAGGAAGATCGATGGAGTTGAATGCGACAACTCTAAGAAAGGATTTAGTACTTTAATTTGTCTGTGATTGTTTTGAGTATTATTTAGCTTATGCAAACTCCTTTCGCTCTCTATTGTATCTTTGTTGATTCGCGACTTTTGCCTTTGCATTATTCTTCTTATAATATAGCTAATGACCTGAAGATTTAGAAATTGCCTTTCCTCTATTCTGATCCATCTCTTATTAATAAATTTTCTTGGCGTTAAGTGTTTATCATTCGGAAAATCTACTCAAACCCTGTGTTAGAAAAATGGTATAAGCATAGCTTTGTATAGTTTTGTCATGTAAAATACCTCATTTGGCCATGTAAAGATACAGCGGCCAACTGCGAGTAAGGCTGGATGTTAACCTCAATAAATAGTCATACTACAAAAATAAAAAGAAAGGAAAATACGAAAAATAGTCCTTAGCTTGTGAAATTTTTTGCTTTTAGAAATCGATAAAAGATTAAGGGGTACGACAATAATACATGTATGGAATGGGAAAGCATGGAAGAAATGAAAGAGGAGAAAGTTAAAAACTAACAAAGGATAACATCGGCATTATAGACAATAGTTGTACTGTTAGGAGAAAAAGAATACTTATTTTGTATGCTCTCTTTTATGAATGCTTCAAAAGGAATACTGTTGTTATTTAATACATATGTTTGACATCTCTTATAAATTGATTTACTAGTAATTATATAGTTTGTGCTCCACACAATCTAAAAATATAATACGATTCAACACAAATACGAATATATTATAATTAAATAAATCTAAAAATGTTTGATTTTGTATTTTTCTAACTTTATTTGTTATTTGATCATCATTGTCATCGTAATCATCATCATTAAAATCTTCAATTTTGTCCTCATAATGAAGATCATAAAGTTATTCTTTTGTAAAGAGATGTATATTTAGAATAGCCTCATATGAGAAAAATAGACTCATGTCTTTTAATAATTAAAAAAATAATGTGAAAATTATCTTCGATTGGATTAGAAGGTATTTTGACTTAGATAGAATCAAAATTATTATTAGGATTTTTATTCAACTCGTTTTCTAATAAATTCTTAATTCAGTAACTCGATTTATAGGTCTTACTTATTTAGTTATTTTATGAAATCTTATAGCTTCCAATTAGATATGTGGATTATAAATATCGATGTTATATTCTTACTTTTATGTGTGTGTATGCACACACACATACATACATACATACATACATACGTATATATATATATATATATATATATATATATATATATATATATATATATATAGTTATATATATTCTGGTCAAAATGATACTACAATAATTTTTTGGTCAAAAATGATATTATGTTATTGTTGGAGAAATCAAATAAATTTTAGTTAATTGCTTTATAAGATTCTTAGACATTCTTATAAGTTATCGTAATACTACATTCATAGTTTTAGAAGAGCAATACGTTCATTAATTGAAATCCTTTGTTTAAACTAATGTCCTTTACCATCATTATACATGTTTTTCATAAAATTATTTATCTTTCCATTTAAAATAATTTTTTTATATTTTAGTCCAAATTCGAAAACCTTATAACATATGGAAAATGTTGCATGTACTCATTGAAAACTTTTGTTTAAATAATATATTTCACCATTGTAGTCATTGTGTTTTATTATATGTTATAAACCTACTAATAATGATGATAATTATTATTTTTGTATTATTTTTGATGAGCAATTAAATTAAATTCTTCTTCCCGTTTGTATTCTTATCCTTTTATATATCTACACTAAAGTTAGAGGGAAAGAATGTCATCTATTTATCAGTTTTATCAATGTTATTAGGAAATAACATAAGTTTGCACCGTTGAATTGAAGTAGACTCTTCCAAAAGAAGGTCCGATTGGATGAAAATTTTGAGATTGAATTTTCTTTTAATTTGTTCCGCAAGTAGAAGCAGTGATCTTAGCAGTTAGCGCAATGGTAAAAATAGTGGTGTAGAGGATTTCCGCCGAAGGTCTTGAAAGAATTAGCTCAAAGGAAGAAAAAGAAGAAGATCCAAAAAAGTTGCTACTATTAAACTCAACATAATGAGAAGAATAATACCCAAATTGGATAAATAAAGGGAAAATAGGCAAAATAAAACTTACCTTACTACTGAATATATACTCCCTTCGTCGATCACATTAGAAGAATTCTCTCACATATCCTCCTTGTGAAAAATGCTGCAAAAATACAAAACAAACAAAACCTACTTAGAAGTAAATTAGTTAAAATTGGAATGCAGAAGCTGCACTTTTTCGAATAAAAAAAGAGCACCTTTTTGGATGAAATTGTGAACCGATTATTCTGAATCCATAACCATGGTTTAACAATACTGTCGCCGACGAACTTTTAGCAATTCAAATTTTACTTCAAAATTGAACTTCGCAGTGTACGAATGTAGAATCACTACGGATACCTTGAACTGAAGATGTGAAATTGCAGAAATTTTAAGCCCACACATTGAACAAAGTTCGTAATTAAGAAAAATAGGAGGAGAATCATTTATGAGGGAGGGAGTGGGGATGAATAATCCATAATGTAGGTACTGTTTCAGGTTATTTTTAAACCTTTACGGTTTCTATTTTCTTATTAGTGCCGAGTAATGTGGTCTTTGAAGTCAACTGTTGCTTACCTTTAAAGTTTAAAAACTTTACATGAGGAGGGGGAATGGAGGAAGTGGGAGTAATTGGTGATTTTTATTGGTGGTTTCTATTGTTTGAAAATTTAAAAATTCTAAAAAAAACTTTACATTTTTTTAAATAAATTTGAAACTCCAACAAAATTGGAGAATTGTCCAAAAAAGTACATGTGTCAATTTAATATTATGACACTTGCCATTATAATATTTCTTTGCCTCTCCTATTATATATAAATAGATTATATATAAATAGATTGCCAAAAATTGGAAACTCCAACAAAATTGGAGAATTGTCCAAAAAAAGTATATGTGTCAATTTAATATTATGACACTTGCCATTATAATATTTCTTTGCCCCTCCTATTATATATAAATATAAATATATAAATAGATTATATATAAATAGATTGCCACTATTTACTAATTGCATGTACCTATATTAATCTTTTTGTAATTAGTATATAATTAATTACCACTATATGTAAATTATGTGACTAATTTTTTGGAAAAGTTTATAATTTTTTTTAAATCATCAAGTTTTTTGTTAAATAACCACAAGTGGAGTAAATATTTCTATCTAATAAGGGGGAGTTAACACACAACTGGGGGACATGTCTGCTTGGGGTTGTAAGGATAATTTGGTCATTTCAACTAAAATGGAACATTATGGCAGGTTAAAAAGGAATATTACTATAGGTGTTATATAAGTTTTTGAATACCTTGACTAAATTGACCTTTGCTTATGTCATAGTCTGTCACTGCACACTTCTCACATCAGCTTTACTTTGTACTCCCCTATGTGGATCTCACGTCCCATCCCACCTAAACCGTCTCTCTCTCATCTTTACATTTTCCAATCCTTCGTATTATTACAATTGCCACTATTTACTAATTGTATATACCTATATTAATTTTTCTGTAATTGGTATATAGTTAATTACCACTATATGTAAATTATGTGACTAATTTTTTTGGAAAAGTTTATAAATTATTATTTTTTTTAAAATCATCAAGTTTTTTGTTAAATAACCACATGTGGCCTAAATATTTCAAATAGAAAAAGGAAATTGTGTTTTACTTAACCATATTAAATTTATCATATTATGATGCAATATTAAACTACCAAATTTACTGTTGCACAATCACGTAGATTCAGTAAAGACTTAATAACTTAAAAATAATTGGAAATATCATTAAACTAGTTATATTTTAGATAAGTTCAACACTGAACTATAATGAAGAAAACTGTATTATACTCTATCAAATACAAGTAAAATGAGACTAAAAGTTTGACAAAGATCAACTTATTAATTTATTAATTTCAAGTATTTGATTTATATATTTTATTTTAAGGTCATTTTGACTAATTTCTAAAGCAAATAGAATATCTAATCGTTTTTTAAATTAATTTTTTACAAATTTCATCTAATAAAACATCATACAAAACTTAATACTTTAGAAGCAACAAAACATATTTATTGAAAAGCTAGATTTTTTTACTCAACAATTGGTTAATAAAAATAAAATAAATTAAAAATACGATAGTAATATGAAAAACTGAAATGATAAGTAGCATTTCAATATTTTTAAATGAAGTATTATGAAGCTATTTGATTAGTTGAGCAGATTAATATAATATTATTACCGATTTGGCTTTTTTGATAATGATAGATTACATCATTGTATTAGGATAACTTTTTATTTGTGATAGATGAATTATCTAATAGTATAGAAGATGAGAGACAATTAAAAAAATAGATATCTAAATCTAAATTATGAGAATAAGCTCATAAGGTGGAAAAGAAAAATTCGGGGAAATGAACGAAGAAATTAAGAGAAAAAAGAGAATTAAGATTGGGCACAAAAATTACTATTGCAGCTATAGAAAAGAACTAAAACCTCTAAATTTGATTAAGAGTGAATATAAATTAATTTAAAATACGGACACTTTACACAAATATTGAGGACCAATGATAAGAAGATGAACGCGTACTTGGAATAGAATTGGGAATTCAGGAGCAAGAAAGAACATTTTTAGAGTCAAATATAAAAAGGAAAAGAGTTTTTTATTTTATTTATTAATATACTTTAAAAAGAAAAAATACAAAATGTTATCATGTAATTACCATCAATTTTTTGCTCCCTTGAGAATTGGGGCATGTAATAACCTAATTTTAATAAAGCTCAATTTTATTAACTAAGTAAATATATAAAAGATAAATGTACCAAATTGTTAATTACTCAAACTAATTGCAATATATATTTTCAAACAAAACATTAAAGGTGCGCATCGGGAGTGTTCAATTTGTTGGGCCAGTGCTAGCACAGGCCCACGCCTATCTAGTTCAACTATACGCAAGGGCACTCTCCTTCGGAAAAAAAGAAAAAAGAGACAAGGGGAAACAGTATTTGAATGGAAAAGATAATGAACAGAACCAACTGAACGTACAATCATCAAAGAGCTTTGTACAATGCATGTTACTACGAGCGTACATCTTTCTTCTTTTTTGTTTCTTTGAACAACCACCAAAAGTTCAAATTTCAAAATTAAAATCAGAATAGCCCTCCATCGGCGCGCTCGCACCAAGTCCGCCGCAACCGCAATGGCAGGGATATCGAAGGCGGCGCCGGGAGCATTCACGATAACACCACACAAGCTCTCAATTTGCATTCTCATTCAAGTCTATGCTCCTCCCTCCCAAACCTCTGTCCCTTTCCCTTTCTCTTCTGTCTCTCAACACAATCTTCTCGCCTCATTCTTATTATCTCTCACTAAGGTAATTTTTCTTTTATCTCTTCCTAGCTTTCAAATTCTGAGTGATTATTAGATAGTCCATTAGAAATTATTCAGTTTCAATCGTGGTTATTTTCTGCTGACAGTGTTTTTTTACTGAACAACACTAAGCACTGATTTTGACTTTGAAACTGCTTCGGTGAAAATTGATGCTGGTTAAATCCGGTAAATGGAGCTTCTGAAATAATAAATATTAGTTATTTCTTACTACTCAAGATAATATATCATGTTTAATAAATATTTAGTTATTCAGCAAGCAGTTTAAATGTAATTAACTTTATGAAAAAGTGGTTTTGTTTATATGATAACTAAACGCTGATTTTCATTATCCGAGCTAGTGATGTAATCAGCTAAAAGAACCAAATCAAATAGCCCCTAGAGGTCGGCATTTTTTGCTGCTTTTTACTTTATTAGAACTGGATTTATGTTGATAGGGTTAGAATTTCTGATTTGAGCTTAATTTTCTTCATTTCTAGAAAAAAAAGGTCCTGAAACTTTTTCTATGGTGTTTGGTATACATTATGCTGATTTGAATTTTATTAGTCATTTAGGACTATATATCAATGATTTTGTGGGCAAAATGGTTGGCGGTCTAAATCTCCAAGCACAGTGTAGAGAATGCTGTTTGAACAGAGTAAATTTGTCTTTTTTCTTGGAACAGTCTTCTGAGGATATTTTTGAGCCAAAGCTGGATGAACTCATCTCACAGCTGAATGAAATTGGAGGCGTACTGAAGCATTGGTTGAGCGACCATTTAGCTGGAAAGCTATCATCTTTAGCCTCACCAGACGATTTGTTTAACTTTTTTAATGACTTGCGAGGTAATGGAACTTATTATTTATCTAAGTTTGTAACCTGCTTAGCTTTTTATTTACGAAGTTTTATCATTTATGTTATTATTATGAATAGGCATACTTGGGGGTTCTGATTCAAATGTCATGGATGACGCTCAAATCATTTTGGATCCTAGCAGCAATCTTGGAGTCTTTGTTCGTCGTTGCTTACTTGCGTTTAACCTATTGTCATTTGAGGTACTATTGAGCTATTCATTATCTTGTTAGAAGGACTTGGCTCTGTCAAGACAATGGCACCAATGAAGCATAAAGTTCAATGCATGAGTCTTAGGTGTTATTCTTCTTGTGCAGTCATTGCTATTATTGAACAATTTGAATTTTGATTTTACTTTTCCAATTTGACTTGCTATTGCGATTTATTTTTGCTTGGATCATGCATAGGGTAAATCCACTCAATGAAAGGTTGATAAACATTTATCTCTGGATTGTTTTTCTGTGTAGGCTGTCTGTCATCTTTTGACAAATGTAGCAACATATTGCAAGGAATCTCTCTCGGCTTATCCTCCTTATGAGTTATCACATTTCAACGATTCTGATAGCTATACTGAAGCACCAAAGCACTATGAGAACATGGATTTGGAGAATTTTGTTGTTGAGAAAGTCAACAAAGAAATCGAAGCAAGAAATGTGGTTGACGAAAAGCTTTCCTTCCACAATCATGCACCTAAAGCTTTAGTTAGATCAATTGAAGGTATTTTTCTTTGGTATATTTGTAGAAGTAAAATCATATCTGTATGCATTGGGAAAGATTGATTCCTGTATGGTGCAAAATTTACGTGCAATCATTCAGTTGAGGATACTGCTATTATCACTTCATGAGAAAGGGCTTTGTGTTCCAAAAGAAAGAGTAGAGTTATGCTTCTTCCAACATTATTTTCTAGCTATTTGTAGCAAGGATAATATCCTTGTAGTTATTCCAACATGAACAAGGATTTTAGTGCATCATATAGGTAGTACGCAATTTAAAGCACTATTCAGATTTACTGTGCGAACGACGAACAAAACCAGGATTCTAGTTTCAGATGATATTCTCATGTTGAATTTAGTTCACATTCTATGAAATCCAGATCCAGTTGGCTACAGAGCTTCATGGGATCTCGTAGTTTTGTCCTTTTTCTGTGTAGATGAGTAACTTATTCAGAAGCTTGGTCAGTAGGTATACAAATTTACGGGAGTTTCCCATTAAGGGAATTCCGAAAAATAACACGAACAAAAGCTGCAGCAGCTATTATAGACCCTTACTGATTGCTGTAGTAGACTTACTTACCTGCCTAAGACATGATGATTTTGTAGACGAATAACTTATTTTTAAGACTATCAATAGAAGTATAAAGGATATACAGGCATTTTCCTCTTATGCAGTAGAAAATATTAAGGAAATTCCAGAAAGTAAAATTAACAGAAGCTGTAGCGACTATACCGACCTTTACTGATTGCTGTAGTGGTCTTATTTACCTTCCTAAGATGTGATGTGTTGATGTATGCTCAGTAATCCGGGTATCTTATTCAGCTTTGAACTGTCTTTGGTTCTTGCTTACTGAAATACTTGGAAATGAATAAGCCTAGATAAACGATACTTATGCTTTTTTAGTGCTTAATGTTAGTTAGCCATGAGTTGCAGATCATTATTCTTCTCCTGGGCCACAAATTAAAAGAATCACTAAGCCAAGAGAAGTTAGCACATGCGCATCTTCTTCTTGTGATGCATCGGATTGTGTTGATTCTCAGACTGGAGCTTTCTTACGTACAAATTGGCAAATACAAGGATATCTCTTGGAGCAAGCTGATACAATTGAAAGGTGGCTGAAGTTTTATCGAATACTTATGTCAGCATATCATGTTTGTCTAGATTCTTAAGCAAATAATTTATCTTCTCTTTCAGGCAGGGAAGCTCCTTCACTCTCAATGCTTTTGAGTCTGTATTGAAGGACCTTCTTAAATTAGCTCCAGAGTTACATCGCGTAAGATGCTATGAAGTGATGTGTTTTGGGGATTTGAGTAGAATTTGTATTATCTGTCTCTAAAGTAACTTTTTCTGCATTTTATGAAGGTTCACTTCTTGCGTTACTTGAATAGCCTTTATCATCAGGACTATCATACTGCTCTAGAAAATATCCACCGGTATTTTGATTACAGGTATACTTATATCGTCTATTATGTTGTATCTACATTTCAAACGTCCTTCATGTTTGCATTAATAGCAATTCGCAGAATCTTTGGATGATGCTCAGTGTAGTATACTAGCAGTAGTTAGCCGGTAAAAGTTTACTCAAAGACACCAGCAATCTGCCAGGAAATACTAGATGTTTGAAGAATGATATTCTGTTTACTTATTCTAGGCAACCATAATGTGAGCTTGGGGCTTACCCTTGCAATTCTATGGGCATCCCAGGGATTAGACTATGACCGAGCAAGCTAATTTCTTCCTGACAATCTTATCATCTATGATGATCTTATCGTGCTTATGAACCTGGACTAATTAGGCCTTGGGGCAATGATGATTTGGTCCTATCTTCAAGTTAAATGGTCGATTCCTAGGATCAATAAGTTTTTTGTAAATGCAATGACTAGAAGTTATGTTGACAAACATACAGTTTGAGGTATAATTAAGCAATGATTCCAGAAGGTTTTTATAGATGTTGTGTCCTAAATCTATTGAAAAATAAGAATTGTCCCATAGCTCATTGAAGCAATGCTAATTTAAGGACGGATGGCCTAGTGATCAGTGAAGTGGGTGAGAATCATGAGGCCTCAGGTTCAAATCCCAGCGAGGAAAAAAAACCGATGAGATATTTTCGCATCTGTCCAAGCTTTGGTGGGTAGAGTAACTTGGTACCTGTTGTTCGTGGGAGGTGACAGGTATCCCATGAAATTAGTCGAGGTGCGCATAAGCCAACCCGGACACTATGGTTTAAAAAAGAAGCCAACCCGGACACTATGGTTTAAAAAAGAAGGAAGAGAGAGAGAGAGAATTGCAGGGCTTGAGGTTGGGTTAAATGTGTCATGATCATTATTACTAGTGTGAAATTAAGAAAAATTTCTCATTAACTTAATCTTTTTAACAATTTACAAGAGATGTTCCTTATATCGGAATCTTAGGCTACATACTTCTCTATGCTAATAAGGTAATTCCGTAATCAAATAAAGATTATCCTACAGTATTCTATATAATATTCTATAAGATTTTCTTTGTTCAAGTACAATGAGGACATGTATGAATTTAGACTTGACATTCTAAGTTTCTAACGCACCGCCTCAAAGTCAAAGTCAAAGTGGAGAGACCAACTTGAGTTTGCTTATATTGGAATAATAGAAATTTGACATTGAAATCTCGCTGGGATAGTGCACAATCACAAAAAAGCGATGCTAGAGTCCTTTCCTCCGAAAAGTCATTGGTAAGTACACAATGAAAGAAAGTGCTTCTTGCACTACTATGTAATTGAAGAGTTTGAGAGTACGCAGTGAATCCACCCGCCACAGAAAAAGGAATTTATTCTCAACCATGTAAAAAGGATATTGTGTTGTAAATTTCCAAGACATTATCAACCTAATTTAAATTGCAGAACAATGACAAATAATTCAAGGTTTATATGAGGGCACTGATAGCATAGAAGTTAGTAGCATCTATCGGTGTGATCGTTCATGCCATCAGAATGATCGCCATGAATGATCCTAAAGAGAGGAGCATCACCTCAATAGTTGTCATAGAGAAGAGCATCGCCTGGACGGTCATCCGGAGAGTAATGATGCCGGTTGTCGAAGAGAGGAGTGGTGTTGGATACAAGGAAGAAGAGAAGAAGAACAATGGCCCGGGGGCAAAACATATTGTCCAGCACAGCCCGCCAGTAGTTTAAGTTATTTGAATCTTTACCAAGATTGTAGAGGCTATGGTACCATGTGAAAATAAGAAAAACTTCTCCTTAACTCGATTTTATAAAACAGTTTGCAAAGAAGTGCTCCTAATAAAGGAGTCTTATGCTACGTACAATATGGTAAATATTCAATCTCCATACTAGTAAGATAAGTAAATATTCCTTAATAAAATACATAATGCACTACAATATTATAAGGTTATCCTTACTCAAGTATGATGAATTTAGACAGATATAAATCTAGACCACATATTCACATGATAACACTTTGCAAATAGATCTGAGAAATATTTTTACCAAAGTGCAGGGACGGAAGGATGTGATTTTATACCTTCTTCTTCAACCGGTTGCAATAGCTTTGGGAGATATGAAGTTGCTTTATTATGCTTGGGAATGATGCATTTTCATTTTGGGCACCCAAAACAAGCTTTGGAGGTAGGCATATTCAACGTCATTTCCTACCTTCATTGTCCATGTTATGTTTTTCATACTTTATTGATTTTGATGTAGGTCATGCCCCCCTTATTGGTGTGCTGAAGGTGAGGGTGGGCGTAGGAGTGGTCTTAGGATCTTTGCTGTTGCACTTTGGCATAACAACTATTTGCTTGATATTTTCAGGTGTTGACAGAAGCTGTTCGTGTGTCTCAACAGGTGGCCATATTTTTTCCTTCCCTTTTTTCGACTATGGCTTCCCTTCTCTTATATGTGATCTTTTATTCCTTTGTGCACTAAAGTGGCATATAATATTGTTTGTTCACTTGCATTGATACAAATTTGTCATATTGAGAAATTTTTCAGATGAAAGGCAACCAAGATTAAAACCACGGGATCTTAATGGCTATCAACATATGCATTTGCGATGATACAGCTAATGTTGATAAAATGCTTAAAAAAATTGCTTTGTTAATCACTTCTAGTGGCATTTTATGATTGGTTGACCAATACTTAGCAAGTCAAAAGTGAAGGCTTGGTTGGTTGAGCTCCCTCTTCTGTCTTGCTATGTTTGTCTCTAGTTTAAGGAGAGAAATAAAGTCAGTTAATGGTGCTTTAAGGGGAAGAAACTCGAAGCGGCTGGACCCATATAAAATTAACTTTTACTCAGCCACTCAACTACCATCGACACCTCAAGTTAGCATAATACTTCTTCTATCTCTTTTTGTTGAATATAGTATGAATGACCATGGAGTTTAATGTTGTAATTGACTTGTTATTATATTAGTAGGAATAGAATTATTATCGTTAATTGATAAGTTTGCATGATGTGAAATGCATATTGTGATTGTATGAATATTGCTTTTTGAAATGATTAGAACTATCAAAGAACGAGAGTGTTGATAATATTATTATTTGTACAAGTGAATCAAGCATTTCGGACATTGCAAAAATGGAGGCGTATCATACAATTGGGATGGAGGGAGTACTTTTGGGCCAACTATTCTTTGGGGAGTCATATACTTATTCTGTGCACATACCTTTCCCTTCATTTGTTTTTGACAATAAATGGACCTTTGGCCTAACTCAACTCCAAAAGCTAGCTGATGAGATGAGGATTGTCCAAGTTCACATAAGGAGACTAAATTCCCATCCCACAACTGATGTGGGACAAACTCAACAGTTTTCTATAAGATATTTCTTGATTATTTTGTAATTGGTTTCTTGCCGCGTAGTGCTCATGGGGAAAATCCTGTTTGCTTGTTTTACATGGATCTTTTGCTATTTCGGCTGTTCATGCTCTTTGATAGAATCTTCTTTCTCTTCTTTCTGGTAATTACAAATTTATCTGGGACAAAAAGCTCTCCTTTGATGTGCCATATTTTCACAGTTAGCTATCACCGGTTTCAAGTTTTGTTTCTTCTCAAGTTGTACAATTGCTGGGTAGAGCATTTGCTTCTGTAAGGAAACATGATATTGAGTGACCTGACTTAGTGGCAGAAGAACCCATAATTTACTGGAAGTTAACTCAGTTAAAGCAAGTCCCTAATCTTGGTCTAGTTTAGTTTTATTGTCTATTTTGTCTCAAAGAGTTTATCCTAACAAGGAGTTAAAAATGCAATTGATGTATACCACCTTTCCTATGCTAAAGAAGTATATCATCATAGCAGTCCCAATTATATTGCAATCTTTTGATGGTAGTTTGGAGACCATTGAATTTCCTGCATTCCTTCTTTAGGCGTTTTTCATTATATTGTGCTATAGGATTATGAACAAATACTTTTTCTTGTCACCAACTAGTTGGCAGATGATTGGTTTTGCAATATTTCCTTGCATGGGGTGTCTGCACAAGATGATGAATGGACACTGCTATTTAATTGATGCCCATTGAACCTTTTCATAATTGGATACCGGGGAAATTAGCGCAATTGTTGTTTGCCTTCAAGATCTACATATACTATACATAAAAAATACTACGTCTATTTTCATTCTTGGTCTCTCTGCAACTTATTTCAGTATCCTAAAAATTTCCGTCACATCTTATATTGTAACAGAAGTTACATAGATCCTGTCTCTACACTTTCCAGTGCAACTCCTCATTTTTATTTTCTTAAATATCTGAAAGTAACTTTTAGCAGTTGCATTTTTCCCGGTGTATAAACAACAAACTTCAACCGTTGTTTAAACAATCATCTAAATCAGAACAAAAGGCTCCATCTGGGGAGGAGCTTTAACATTTTTTATCAAATTGCATAACTTGCTTAGCTGATGGCCAAACGTGCAAACTCTGAATAAAGAAAATTGAAAAGATACTGAAATTACAAATCTCCGAAACGGTATCCATCTCTTTACATTATACCTTGTGACCAATGCATTAACAGCAACTGGCGAAGGAGCTCCAAGAAAACGGAGACCTCTCTTCAATATCAGCTGAATCCATTCAGAATTGTTTTTAAATGCTAAAATGTGAATCCCGCTGATGAAAAGGCACAAATGGAACTCGGTTGAAGTGTCAATGTCTTCAATGGTTTCGGCCTGTCTTTCACTGTATTGATCAAAACTCTGGTAGAAAGTTTTTAACTTCCTTTCCAGGAGAGAGCAATGGATATGGTTATCCGGTCCTCCCAGATTTCAGTTTGTTTCAACCATAAACAGGCTTGATGTGCCTGTAATAACTTTTTCCCTGTAGAGTTGCCTCTTTATTTAATTTATAACATCCCTTACTAGGAGATCTAATATTTCTCCTCTCTTCATATGCAGCAAAATAATGATAGTTGTCTTGCTTACACGTTAGCAGCAATTTGCAAGATGTTGTCTGAATTTGGAGTCTCAAATATGAGGGGGCTTATCGGATCATCCTATTCACCTGTAACCAGTATAGGAACTTCATTATCCACTCAACAACTCTTATATGTTCTATTGAGAAGATCCTTAAAGCGAGCGGAAAGTCTAAAGCTGAAACGACTGGTTGCGTCTAATCATCTTGCCATGGCTAAATTCGACCTGACTGTAAGCACTTTAATCACTCTCTTGTGTATGCATTGCAGTGACCAAATAATTAATGGTGATTTTTAATCATACCATACACCAAGGTAGACCCATTTGCATGAGTAAAGTGTGTTTATGTAAAGGCACCTTCTTTTAAAGAAAAAAGTGTATATGTGTAAAGTGGAAAAATGTAAAGGCGGTAAGAAATAGAAGCGGTACCCATTCTCGCTCATTCATGTTGCAAGGTGTTACTCATTTTGTGTCCTTGAATATGTCGCACAAATTACTCAATTGAATTTGTTGCTTTTGGATGTTCATTCACTCAGATAAGACAATTAAAGTGTAACATAACATCTTTTTATTGGGTTTTGGATAATCCAATGGAGGGATGGTAAACTTTTGAGATTTGGAGAGTATGTGAAATAGCCAGCACAAGGTATTATTCATGAACTTAATGTAATATTAGCATTTCTTACTTTATTTAATCAGACTGTGGATACTTTTAGTTTCATCATCCCATTTATCTGTCTCCTATTTGAGATATCTTAAAGGTGTTAGATACATTATGCCCCAGGTTCAGAAGGAGAGGTAATAAAATGAGGGATATGTGGTCGGTGCATGTCATGAGTTCGGATCCTGTTAGTGAACCAAGTATGATATTTAAGTGGAGAAGAATAGAGGGGCAAACCCCATTGCCCTTGGAGTTTCAGATCTGGAATTAGTGGATTTATTATTATTAAAAAAAATAAAATTCATTTCACGTCAGTTGGAAAAAAGGTTCAAATCTATAAACTAAGTGGAATCTAAACTGTTGTATGTGTTTTCCCTTGAATTAAATATTTTTGCAGAAATGCTACTCAATCCATCAATCAATCAACTAAAGTCCAATCCCAAATTATTGGGGCTTACGAAATGCTACAATATAGTATAGCAAATTCTTCCCAGTTGCTTAACATTCACATTCACATCCACAAGCCTTTTATCTAAGGGCTTGATAATTTTGGCATGCTCCATTGCTCTCCGTACTCCCCGTACTTATCCCTGAGCAACAACAACAACAACAAACATAGTGAAATCCCACAAGTGGGGTCTGGGGAAGGTAAAGTGTACGCAGACCTTACCCCTACCTTATGACGGTAGAGAGGTTATTTCCGAAAGACCCTCGGCTCAAGAGAAGTGAAAATGAAGCAATAAATAGACAGTAGCAACAACAAGGTAATTAAACATGGGCGCAAATGGAGATATGTGCAATAACAGAAATCTAAGAATACGACACTATAAGAATAGAGTCAATCTCGGTGGAAATAATGACACAATGTGAAATAGCAAGGGGCTCGGAATAGGAAAATACTACTCTAGACTGCCTGTCAACCTACAACCCTAATCCTCGACCTCCACATCCTCCTATCGAGGGTCATGTCCTCGGTGAGCTGAAGTAGCGCCATGTCCTGCCTAACCACCTCACCCCAGTACTTCTTAGGCCTCCCTCTACCCCTCCTCTGACCTGCCATGTTCAACCTCTCACACCTCCTAGCCGGTGTATCAGGGTCCTCCTCTTCATATGTTCGAACCGTCTCAGCCTCGATTCCCGCAACTTATCTTCTACAGGAGCCACACCTACCTTGTCCCTTATATACTCGTTCCTAATCTTATCTTTTCTGGTATGCCCACACATTCATCTCAACATCCTCATTTACGCTACTTTCAACTTCTGGACATGAGATTTCTTGACTGGCCAACCCTCGGCTCCATCAACATGGCCAGTCTAACTATCAGTTTATAGAACTTGCCCTTAAGTCTAGGTGGTACATTCTTGTCACACAAAATACCAGAAGCGAGCCTCCATTTCATCCATCTCGCTCCAATACGATGTGCGACTTCCTCGTCGATCTCCCCGTTACCCTGTATCACAGACCCAAGATATTTGAAACTATCTCTCCTGGGGATGACTTATGTATCCAGCTTCACGTCCATTTCTGCTTCATGAGCCCCAACACTAAGCTTACACTCCAAATACTTATCCCTGAGCGATGTTATTAAAATCCATTGTTTCCTCGCTTAGTGATCCGAAGCGAGAAGTTATTGTTTCATGGATGAAGCCATGCGCTTTATAGAAGTGTGCGCTTCAAACTATGATGCACAAAGTGAGCTCAACAACAAGCAACCGGTTTTGTGAATCTTAACTTTGAGGAGTTGGGTTAATATTGACATTATTGTACATTGAACAATTAAATTAGTTATTTTTAATTGCAATTTGTTCATTATAAGTACTAAATTCATATATGTATTTGGATCTTTTTAATTTCGTGAATTGTGCGCTCAACTTCAAAAAAGCGTGCGCTTCACTTCTCGCTTTTCGCTTCAAGTCCTATGGACCATGTCGCTTTTCTGTTCCTCCTCAATCCTTCATAACCATTTCCAAGCAAAACTCAATTACTGTTACATCCGTCATCCCCAACAGACCATCCTTAATAGGCAAAGTGATGTTACCCCTGTCAGCAGGTGAATTTTTTTTCTGACTTCCATTTCCATCTGAGAAAAACTTACCTATACAGCTGCTCAATTTTCTTAGTCCTTGCTACAGGCATTTCTATGAGAGACAGGTTGTAAGTAGATAGGTTGATATATTACCTGCTCCAACTTACACCCCTTAGAGAGGTATTGTTTCTTCTCTCCTCCTAGTGGTTCCTCAAACTCCGTGAAAATGGGACTCCGAGCTCGATCTGATATGAATTGTGATTAGCAACTAAAGGCAACCACAAATACATAAGGATTGCTGATTTTACATCTATAAACCTGATTCGACTTTTCTAGTTTCGTATATTACAATTGGAATCATCCTTAAATTGATCTTAAGTTCTGACAGTGATTGGGAGCACAACAAAACTCCTATTACGTGCTTAGTTGGATTGATTAGCATCACAATTAAAGTATCACGGTAAACAACCAGGGAGTCATCGACCACATCCTTAGGTCCACTTGTTGTATCTTAGAAGCCATTAATAGCCCCCTGTGCTGTGATGCGCCAGAGAAACAGAAAGGAAAGCATATTTGGGAAAGCAAAACTTCAAGGAAAGGCTATCACCACTAAAGTCTTAGCACCCTCGTACATGTCCTGAATAGCCCTAATGTATGCAACAGGAACGCCTCTAGCTTCCAAACATCTCCACAACAACTCTAAACTTAAGATCAGTATCAGACCCTTAGCTGACGATTAGCCCGACTATTGATTTCTATTTGATGCTTATCGAACTTTTACTTGGAGTGCTTCAACGCTGCAGCAAATGCATATAGAAGTATTAGAACTTTTAGGATAAAACTAGCCCTTGTTACTTTAGTTGGATTCTTCATATAATAACCTTATCAGAAAAGGAAAATTATTGCCATTTCTAAAACAAATACTTACGAGTAAAAAATTCTTTTCATAGTTTATGAACCTGACAGGGCGAGTAATTTGATCAAGTAGCGAGTTTCAGATCAACTGTTGGGTTCTATAGCTGAACTGCAGGTATATGAAAAATTGGTACCATAATAGAAACAATAAACTGTAGGTATTAATTTTTTGTGGTATCATCATTTTTTCTTAAACTCCTGTGAGTATGTCTTCTAATTTTGAAAATAAAGGAAAAATATGACCATCCATTTTCGTACTTATTCTAATCATGCATATAACACAACCCAAATGACCAAAAGGAATTGAAATTATATATAGATTATTATTTTATTGTTTTTAATGACATATATAAACTGTAGGCATAGCCCAGGGGCATGCAGTTCTTCCAATTAATCTTTGAAAAGGTCAGTTGTCTAAATGAAAATGTAAGCTATCCCAGTATGGTCAAACTACCAGGGTCACATTGCCCGTGTTTCACATTTTAGGTCTGTAAGTGATTGAACTTATGCCTGGCTCATGCTTAATTTTTAAGTAGTCAACATCTTCCAAGAGCCAAAATTTGTTCATGGTTCGGTCCTTATGAATTTGTTCATTTCTCAGCTTATTCTTGCACTTCCCTTCAGTTCAAACACGAAAGTCACCTTCACACAACAACTGTGAACAGAGTTGTACTAGGAGATTGCTTTGAACTTCACATGAGCAAGACTGGCTTAATACGAGGAACAGAATTTTGTCCTGAAACGAGAGTTTCCAGATCGCCACAAATCAAACTTCTGTTCAATTTTATAAAAACAAAGTGAGAGTGGACAGCTGAGATAATATTTCTCTTCCATTTCCTGCTTTCTTGGAATTAAGTAATTCTGTGAAATGCATTTGAAGCTGGTTGAAGTGTCACTACTTCACTTACCATCGGAAGGCCTGGCCAGAGATGGGCTTAAATGCCATCTGCTACATTCTTATAAGTTCGCTTGCAATGCTCTGCACATATATTGTTCCTTTTGCCAGCTGTAGATGCTTAGTTTCATCTGGGATATTGAGCCAGATATTTTCTCTGTATTTATTGTTAACTAACTCAAGGAACATTAATGCCTCTCATCATGGAGAGTCATTGCTGAACATTGTATTGTTAGAGGGCTTTTCACTTTCTTCATATGGTTGATGTATATGTTTAATTTTTAAGGAAACTTAACTCGTGACATTTACTGTGCAGCAAGTGCAAAGACCTTTGCTTTCATTTGGTCCAAAAGCTTCCATGAAACTTGCAACATGCCCAATTAATGTCTGCAAGGTTATATTCGCTCATAGACATTGCTTAATCTATAAAGTATAAAGTTTCTTTTTGTGTTGTCGATTTCTTTGTCCTGATTGTATTCATTTTTTGCAGGAACTGAGGTTGAGTTCTCATCTAATTAATGAATATGGTGATGAGGCTTCACTAATGATCTCGGACGGGGCTTTTTGTACTCAATGGATTAAGAACTTAAAGAAGCCAAAATGTTCCGTTATCTTTTCCCATGAGAATGAATGTAGGAGTAATACTGATGCTCTCCAGTTCTGTGGGCAGCCATGTTCCATCCCTGGATCTGTGCTGCAACTTTTAGGCTCTTCGTATTTGTTCCGTGCTACTGCTTGGGAGGTCTACGGCAGGTGACGTGATGATCTTTGTTCTCATGCTTGTTTTGCATACAGTACGGTATTATTATCTATGTGAGATATGTTCCTTGTGCAATTAACGATTAAGTGATGTTTCAGAAGCATGAAAATATTCTGCCTAGGTGACCACTGCCAATTCTGAAATTTGCTAAATGCATGGTTAGCCAGTCTATGCCATTACTTATGATAAATGTTTGGGAAAGGGTTATTAAGAAGGAGCAACAAATCTGCTTCACTGCAGAATTAGAAAAATCCCCAAGTGTCATTACTTTCAAATGCAAAATAACAAGTATTACTCCCTCGCTTCCCGATTTAAGGGTTTCACCTTGACTGGGCAGGTATTAAGGCCTTAATAGTTCAAGTCTTTTAGATTTTGAAAATTGAATTTGACTTCTGAATAATTTGAAGAACTTAAGTACAAAATGTGGCACTATGGTGCTCTCTTGATAGGAGAATATTGGAAAAGTATTTAAGTAAGGGAAAAGCTTATCTTTTCGAGAAATGGACAGCCCTTTGGGCAACCAAAATGAAATTTAGGTCATTTAATTTAGGCGGACAAGTAAATCCTTAGTGTGAGCAGTTAATGATGCTATATATCTATCCTATATTTCAGTCCTGCACAAGAACAAAACAGGAAATTTAAAAAATTGAAGTTTTTGGTCAGTTTACTATTAAATAACATATTTTATGGATGTTTAGTTGCAAAATGAACTGAAACTAAAGGTCATAAAGGAAGATTGTAAGCTTTTCTTGTCCCTTTAACTATAGTTTTAGATCCTTTAGTTAAAACGATAGTAGAAGAGACTAAAGGAGATTTGAGGTTAGAAACAGACCAGAGATGTGGTTGGAATCCAAAGGATGAATACTATGTCACATAGGCAAAGTTACCAAGTTGAGCTATATCAGCTATAGAGCTATGTAAGCTATAGAAAAGGATGATGGCTGCTGTTTTCCTGTGCAGTGCCGAAGATGATCATCACAGTTAGCTCCAGTACTAAACAGAAAGCTTAATAATTTATCATTAGTTCCATGTACTAAACAGCATAAAACATAGCACCTAATTAGGGGAGTGTGTTCTTCTGTAGTTTTAGGACTTGCGGAATGAGAATGATATTTAAGATTTCTTCACAACCTTAATTTATTATAAAAGGACTAACTCACTCTTAAAATTTTTGGATTTGCAACGGAAATAGGAAAGCAGTGTCCAATTTGCGTAACCCAGAGTAACAAAGTATGAAGCCAGTTGGAGATTATGAACACCAACTCGAAATGGTTTTGCCTTATAAGCTTGTAGATCAAATGCTGCATTGTCAGTTCAAAGAAGGCTAGATAGAACTTCCAATGCAGTTCATATTTTTAGGTGTTTTATTGTCACCTGTCAGCTATGTATATAATCTGTACATCTCAAAGTACTCAATTCTAGTTCAGATGTCTTTACTGATTTTCTTCTCCTTTTATATGCTAATTTAGTGCACCTCTTGCTCGAATGAATGCACTGCTTTATGCGACATGCTTTGCCGACTCATCGAGGTAATACTTGTTTGAATTTTTAAGTAGTTGAGCTGTTTGAAACTGTGCCTCCATATTTGTCAACTGAAATTTTCTTTCTTTTCTCCATGCAGTTTGGATGATGTGGCATTAGCGTATGGAAAACTTATCCAGCATCTAGCAGTATTTAAAGGATACAAAGGTTTGCTCAAAATATTTTAGTACTTCATAAGTATTCTTGAATTGGCATAGCTACACAGTAGTTGTACATGTATCTGTTGGCTCATGTCATTATGGTGCATAGATGATAGTAGTAGAGCGGTACTATACTTTAAGTTATTTGCTGATGCATTGTTGACTTGATTTCTTTTGTTTATTCAGTGGAATTACATTCTTTTCTTGATCACCCATAAGGTAAACCCATACTGCTTGAGATGTTGCTTGCTTTTAGACATAATTTCCATTTGGTATCACTACTGTGTTTTGACCCTGTGCAATTTTTCTGTGTGCCCTGGAGATTTTTCTTTGGTCCTAAAGTAGCTGTCAAGAAAATGGACCATAGGCCTAACTAAACTCCAAAAGCTGGCTCATTAGACCCAAGACCATATAAGAAGACCACAGACCATTCCCTCAACCAATTTTGGACACTCTAACAATCCCTCCCCCAACACGACTACAACTAGACATGTGTACTGTGAACAAACATATAATTGGAGCCCAACATTGGGTAAACCTAGAATAGGTATGAGCTTGAATCTGATACCATGTTAAGAAATTGGACCTTGGGCCTAACTCAACCCCAAAAGTTAGCTCATGTGGTGAGGATTGCCTAAAATCATACAAGGAGACATGATAAAGACTGTGGGCCTTGAGCCTATTCCTTCAACCAATGTGGGACACAAATCTTTGAAGACTTACCAGAGGGCTTGGTAAGAACTGAACACAGCCTTCTGACAAACATGTCTGTTCAAGTAAAAATTGGTGTCTTGGCAGAAATGCAGGAAAGTGCAGAACTGATTAGCCTTCTCTTCTAGAGACGAATAACATTTATGTCTAATTTAGTCGGAAGAAAGATAGAAGTAGGTCAAATGGAAATATGATTGTGATAGGCTAATGAGTTGTGGCCAAAGTGGTCTCCCGTAAATACTAGGCTACCTCATACCAGTTCATGTTACAATAAGCATTTTGGCAGTAGTGCGGGAAAAAGCTTCAGAACTAATTAGCCTTTTCTTGTAGAGAAGAACATTGCTGTGCAATCCGGTCGGGAGAAGGTAGAAATAGATGAAATTAAATAGATCATGATAGGCTACTGAGTTATGGCCAAAGTGTTTGCCGGTAAATTTTAGACAATCTCATCAGTTGGTAGGGATCCATAATTGTCTTCAGTCTTATGCCAGGTTTTAGTTTACTGTGCCCAAATTAGTATATAATCTTTCATACTTCATTTATACATATGTGAGAGTAGGAAGGCAGATCTATTTCTTTCCTTTCTCTGTTAAAAAAACTTATCCTCTTCCCCTACGTCCCTCAGAAAATACAAGGAAAGCATAGTGGAAAAGTGACTTGATGTTATAGTTTTTAGTTTATTTTTGTCTTTTTTGCTTATACTCAATAATGGCTTCTTTTGTGCGCCTTCAGAAGCTTTTGCTGCTCTGAAACTTGCGGAGGAGAAGTTTTTATCTGTTTCAAAGTCACAAATTCAGCTTGTAAAACTTCAGTTGCTCCATGATCATGCTTTACATACGTAAGGAGACTTCTCTAATGCTAATCAAGTTGCATAAAATTATCCTTACTTGGTTTTAAACTTCCTTTTGCTTGTCTGATTGGATATTAGTTGCCTCTCAGGGGAAATTTAAAACTTGCTCAACAGTTGTGTGATGAGCTAGGTGTTTTAGCCTCTTCAGTAACTGGTGTAGATATAGAGATAAAAGTTGAAGCTAGCCTCCGCCATGCACGAATACTAATTGCAGCGAACCAATTTAGCCAGGTAGTCTGCTTTCCTTTAGTTAGATCTCTTTCGAGTTGATTCGGTAAGGTATATGTTGGATGGTGAACTTGTTCTTATATCCACATGACCTGCTAACTTAATAGTTTCTACTTCTCTTTTTGAACTTTGAACAAATGATATGATGCAAGAATGTAATTGATTAATTTTTTTGCTCATGTACTATCATTTCTAATCAAAAGAAGAATGTGCCACTTGTTCCGAAGAAAAGGTGAATGAATAATGAAAAGGAATATGGTCAATTACATCCTACACTGGTGATTTTCAAATACACTTGTGATAGAAAATTGGATATCTTTGTTGCTTGCTCTTTGGTCAGGAAAAGATTTAAGTTTTCTTGTTTTTCTTTCTGCTTTTCCCTCTTCTATTTGCATAAATATATTCACTTTTAAGGCTTTGGCTGTTCTTCTAAGTGAATCATCATACTGTTGTGCTGATGATCATGTTTTTTCTTTAGTTCATTGCCTGTATTAGTACTGATAGATCATTTTCATTGTCCTCAAGGCCTTCAATTTTCTCGAAAACTTGCATGGTTTTCTGTAATGAGCAGTTTTTTCTCATGATAATGGACATGAAAATCACAAGGCCATGGTCTGGTTCAAAGTGGCAGCACCAGCAAGTCTGGTCTTGGTTCTAAAGTCTAGTAATATTTGATCATGCTTGATTCTGTGCAAAGCATGCTTGCAAACTGAGTATGAATAGTTCACTTACAGGTTTTCTTTTGCCTTTGATGCCGAGGATTTTAACGACATCGACTCTACTCTCTGGTCTTGCAGCCAATGTGGTGATAATGATCATTCTGCAAGACTATTCTGAATGAGCTGTTACCTTAAGATATTGGAATATCACCTACCAAAAAGAAAATATTTGAATATCAAATTTGTTTATATAGACAAGTCCACCCTGAATCTCTTTTCCCCAAGTTCTCACAAATTTTGTTTCTCTTTCATCTGATAACTTGATATTGTGCTGTGGTGCTAAAGTATTTTTCATCCTTTTCTGATTTTCTAAGCTATAGGCAATAATTTGCTCTAGTTTGAATAGTGACAGAGGCCAAAGGCAATAAGCATCTAAAGAATTTCTTAATTTCCATTCTTGTGCATATGATTCTTCCAGGCAGCATCTATCGCACACTCTCTCTTCTGTATGTGCTACAAATTCAGTTTACAAGTCGAGAATGCCACTGTTCTTCTTTTACTTGCAGAGATACACAAGGTATTGATTTACTGTTAATCGATATTTTTGCTCACAGGCAAGTACTTTCTTATAAAAAATATCACCTCGTCAGAAGAAATGGAACTTCTTTTACCGCTTATGCATCTTCACCATTGGATTTGTAAAATTTGAACTACTGAGACCCACACTCTTTCCTTTCTCTGACATGATCAAGATGTAATATAACTATGTTCATCCATTTCAGAGATCAGGAAATGCTGTTTTAGGTATTCCGTACGCGTTGGCAAGCCTTTCCTTTTGTAAATCATTCAACTTAGACCTTCTCAAAGCATCTGCTACGCTGACGCTGGCGGAGCTTTGGCTCTCACTTGGATCAAGTCATGCAAAAAGAGCTTTGGCTCTCATACATGGGGCATTTCCTGTACTTCTTGGTCACGGTGGTTTGGAGCTTCGTGCTCGGGCTTTTATTACTGAAGCAAAATGCTATCTTGCTGACTCGAGCTTTTCAGGTGCCTTATCGGAATTTTAATGCTCCACCTGTTTGCATACTTACTGTAAATATGACTTTTCATTAGCTTGTGCTCTAATCAGATCTCATTTTTGAGTTTTAACTACATCCTGTGTTTTCAACCTCATATATAATTCTTGTCCATGTCACCCAAATGATGCAAATGCCTCCACATTTTGCGAACTACGTTTTTTAAGTAATGGATTACATGGTCCATCATAAGTGAGAATCAGAGGATTAAGAGAAATTTGGGCAGTTTTTTTGCGTAAGGACTCTTTTTTAGCAATTATAGCTCTTGTGATTGCCTACGATTTTATGAATCAGAATGGAATAGGAGAACCTGCCCATCAGTCCAATAGTTCGCCTCATCTCCAGCCATGACTTTCCATCTACCTTCCCAATCAAGCTGCCCTCCATTCCCACCTCCCATGGTTCATATATCCTTTGACCTTGAGATTTTTATGATTAATTTTTCGCTCTTTGAATATGATTTACCATATTTGAGTCAAATATAAATGACAAGGACAAACTAGTTCCACTTGAAAACAATTATAACCTAAATTGAAAATAATATCTTTTGGGATTTAGCTGGTATAAGTGTATCAATGAAGTCTTATGAAGTCTTTTGTGGCCTTCCTCGCAAGAATTACATCATCCTGCCCTGTACCTCACTTGAGACTCTACCTCCCATTAATGCACACACAGAGACATGCAAGTCACTTAGAAATTGAAAATTAACTAGCTGCTGAATTTTCTTGTTGCGCTGTCTTCTTAAATTAATTAGCTTCCCTGTGCTTAGTGTTACTTAATGTTCTCAGTATCTGAAGAACCAGAAATGGTACTTGAACCGTTGACGCAGGCTGCCAAAGACCTGGAACTTCTAGAGGTTAGTCAATATGGACAATTTAGCATTCAATTCAATGACATTTATACTCTAGTTAAAAGACTTCAGTTTTGGTTCCAAGAAATTTGTAATTCCTCATTGTGTATTAATATGCTAAAAGAAGTACATTGGATTACGTTGTGGGAAGTGATATACATCAATAGCTAAGTGAAATAATATCTAGAAAATACAAAATTTGTATTCCATGAAATTCATCTTTCTATCTTAAATTTAATGTTCTTCCTCTTTACCCTGTCAGAAAACCTTAACTCTAAGCAAATGTGTGTGTGTGTGTTTGGGTGAGGTTTTTTGTGTTCATATATATGGACAAATAGGTGTAAGCCTGCTATACGAAATAAAAACATGTTAAAAGTAGAATGTAAATGAGAAACACAAAGGCAGAACTATCTAAAATTATCATTTGAGTGAGGTGAAGGAGAATTAAAAAGGGAAAGTAAAGAAAGGTACAATTCTTTAAACTGTAATTACCAATTACATGAGATTAATGGAAAGAAATGAAAGGGCTGAGGCCGAAAAGAAGCAATTCTATAAGATTAGGGTTCAGTTAGGTGAACTAAATGCTCTTCAGAATTGAGAACCAATTGAGTCAGGTGAAGTAAAAGAGAAAAAGATTAAAGTACGTGAATTAACCTTCTCCATTTTCCTGACCCTCTTCAAAGAAAGTATTTTCCTTAAAATATACTTAGTTTTTCCCTCCTCGATCCACCCCATTTTCTTTTCCATCATACTTGTTTTATTGTTCCAAATCTTAGAAAAGTAAATGCACGTTCCATTCTGGGCCTTGCAGAATACTTTTCGGACTCCAGCTTCTATTTGTTAGCTGAATTCGATAAAATAATGGTCTCCGGAGATATTTAATCTGCAAAATTTACTCTTATCTCATCAATTCTCGTGAATGTGGAGTAGCTAATGCTGTTTGTGTAGCACTAGATTTGGCATTTTGCATCCAGTTCCATTGTAAATTATCATATTTTCTTCCATTAATTCTCTAGGCGTCAATCAGAAGTAGGAACAATTGAGAGATACTCTAGAGAATAAAAGATTTTAAGATAAGTAGAAGTAAGACATAGTATAAGCACTGCCAGTGTAGTTCCATGAGAAAGATGAAGGTGGAACGAAATTAGAGGTGATTATTGTGGCTAAATGTATACTGTGAGAAGGCACGAGAGAAAATATGATATATTGATATTGTGTGTTCAATACAATACAAGAGGTCCTTATTTATAGCTATACTATACAAGGACATACTACTCCTATTCCAATGTGGGACAAGACTACATTATGTACATATCTAACCCTTCCCCTCAAGCCGGTGCATACACATCATATGTACCGAGCTTGTTACACATGTAACTAATACGAAAACCAGTAAGAGACTTAGTGAAAATATCTGCTAGTTGATCATTCGACTTTACAAACTTTGTAACAATATCTCCTGAAAGTATTTTTTCGCTGACAAAGTGACAGTCGATCTCAATGTGTTTAGTCCTCTCATGGAACACCGGATTTGACGCAATATGAAGAGCAACTTGGTTATCACACACTAGTTCCATCCTTGCTGATTTCTCCGAACTTTAACTCCATGAGCAACTGCTTGACCCAAACTAACTCACACGTTGCCATAGCCATGGCCCGATATTCCGCTTCGGCGCTAGATCGAGCAACTACATTTTGTTTTTTGCTCTTCCACAAGACCAAATTACCTCATACTAGAACACAATATCCAGATGTAGATCGTCTATCAGAAGGTGATCCTGCCCAATCAACATCTGTGTACCCAACAATCTGCTCGTGGCCTCAATCCTCGAATAGTAATCCTTTGCCCGGAGCTGACTTTATATACCGAAGAATACGAACAACTGCATCCCAGTGACTATCACAAGGAGAATCCATAAACTGACTTACAACACTCACCGGAAAAGAAATGTCAGGTCTAGTCACTGTGAGGTAATTCAATTTTCCAACCAACCTCCTATATCTCGTGGGGTCTCTAAGAGGCTCCCCTATCCAGGCAGAAGCTTAGCATTCAGAACCATAGGAGAGTCAATAGGTCTGCAACCTCAGTACCTAGGTCCGCTGTGAAATAACAATACCTGAGCTAGACTGAGCGACCTCAGTACCTAGAAAATACTTCAGTCTGCCCAGATCCTTGGTTTGGAAGTGCTGAAAGAGATATTACTTCAGATTAGTAATACCATCATGATCGTTGCTAGTAATAACAATATCATCAACATAAACCACCAGATAAATACACAGATTCGGAGCAGAATGCTAATAAAACGCAGAGTGATCAGCCTCACTACGAGTCATGCCGAACTCCTGAATAATTGTGCTGAACTTACCAAACCAGGCTCGAGGGGACTGTTTCAAACCATATAGTGACCTGCGCAATCTGCATACACAACCACTAAACTCCCCTGAGCAACAAAACCAGGTGGTTGCTCCATATAAACTTCCTCGTCAAGATCATCGTGGAGAAAAGCATTCTTAATGTCTCATTGATAAAGAGGCCAATGACGTACATCAGCCATGGACAAAAAAGACGAACAGATGCTACTTTAGCCACGGGAGAGAAAGTATCACTATAATCAAACCCAAAAATCTGAGTATATCCTTTTGCAACAAGACAAGCCTTAAGCCGATCAACCTGGCCATCCGGGCCGACTTTGACTGCATAAACCCAACGACAACCAACAGTAGACTTACTTGCAGGAAGAGGAACAAGCTCCCAAGTGCCACTCGCATGTAAAGCAGACATCTCGTTAATCATAGCTTGTCGCCATTCAGGATGAGACAGTGCCTCACCTGTAGACTTAGGAATAGAAACAATGGACAAAGAAGATATAAAAGCATAATGAGGTGACGACAGACGATGATAACTTAGACCAACATAGTGGGGATTAGGATTAAGTGTGGACCTTACACCTTTGCGGAGTGCAATTGGTTGACTAAGAGGAGACAAGTCCGTAGTAGGTGCATAATCTGATGCAGGACGTGAATCACCTGGGCCTGATGCTGGATGTGGACGGCGATGATAAGTCAAGAGTGGCGGAGCTGCAGAAGGTTGAACTGGATTATGTGGAGCAATTGGACCTATAGGTGGTGGAACTGGAGCTATAGATGGTGGAGCTGGAGATGTAGAGGAAGATGGATGGGAGATAGTGACTAAATCTCCAAAAGAAGAGACTGGTAGTACCTCAGAAATATCTAAGTGATTACCTGGACCAGTGAAGTATGATTGGGTTTCAAAGAAGGTAACATCAACGGACATAAGGTGCCGCTGGAGGTCAGGAGAATAGCATCGATACCCCTTTTGCGTTCTCGAGAAACCAAGAAATATGCACTTAAGAGCACGGGGAGCTAACTTATCTATTCCTGGAGTAAGGTTATGGACAAAACAAGTGCTTCCAAAGACACGGGGTGGAAGAGAGAACAAAGGTAAGTGAGGAAACATAACAGAGAATGGAACTTGGCTATGGATAGCTGAAGATGGCATACGATTAATAAGATAGCAAGATGTAAGAACTGCATCCCCCCAAAAACGCAACGGAGCATGAGATTGTATTAGTAGGGTACGAGCAGTTTTAATAAGATGTCTATTCTTTCTTTCAGCTACCCCGTTTTGTTGAGATGTGTATGGACAAGATGTTTGATGAATAATCCCATGAGATTTCATAAACTGCTGAAATGGGAAAGACAAATACTCTCGGGCATTATCACTACGAAATGTGCGAATAGAACCCCCAAATTGATTTTGAATTTCAGCGTGAAAGGTATGAAAAATAGAAAACAACTCAGATCGATTTTTTATCAAAAATATCCAGGTGCACCAAGAATAGTCATCAATGAAACTAACAAAGTAGCGGAATCCTAAGGTAGAACTGACCCGACTAGGACCCCAAATATCTGAATGGACTAAGGTAAAAGGTGACTCTGCTCGATTATCAATACGTCGAGGAAAATGAGAGCGGGTATGCTTACCGAGCTGACAAGACTCACACTTTAGAGCTGACAAGTGAGATAAACCAGGTACCATTTTCTGAAGTTTTGACAAACTAGGATGTCCCAACCGTTTATGTAATAAATTTGGTGAATCAGTAACATGACAAGTTGTTGAAGGAAGACAAGATGTGAGTCCATGTGATTTAGCAAGGATAAGGTAATAAAGTCCATTTGATGCACGCCCGGTACTAATGATCCGCCCTGTACTGCGTTCCTGTATAAAAACATGGCCATCAAGAAATAATACGACACATTTAAGTGATTTGGCTAGGCGGCTAACAACTATGAGATTAAAAGGACTATTAGGGACATAAAGAACCGAATCTAAAGGTAAGGAAGAAATTGGGCTTGCTTGACCTATTGCAGTTGCCATGGTTTGAGACCCATTGGCCATTGTGACTCTTGGAAGAGATTGAGAGTACGAAATAGTAGTGAAAAGAGATTTGTTACCAGAAATATGATCCGATGCACCTGAATCAATGATCCAAGACTTAGAGGATGAAGATTGAGAGACACAAGTCACGCTATTACCTGTTTGAACAACGGAAGCTATCTCAGAAGATGTCTGCTTACCTGCTTTGTACTGAAGAAACTCAAAATAATCCACTAAAGAAACCATCCGACTATTCGAAGTATCGGTTCCCATGTCGCTACAATTAATAGTAGTAGGGTTAACTTGAAATAGTGAAAATTAGCAACTCCTTTGGGAAAACTGAAGAAATCGCTGAGAAAACACTGTTTATAGCAGGAAAACATAACATTGTTCTGTGCCGGAAAACATGTTCACGCCAGAAATACTGTAGCTCTCGGAATATTACTGTAGCAGCCGGAAAAATTCAAAGTGGACGGAATGAAATAAAAACAGTAGGGGTAGGATTGGAATTACTAGACGACCCAATTGTTCTGAAGAAACTTTTTCGAAAAATGGCCGGAAGTCCACTTCTGAAATCACTGTTCACGCCGAAAAAAATATAAAAGTGGTCGGAATTTGGTGTAACCTGGATGGGTAGGCTCAGAATTGCAAGGGGAACAATCTTTCCAGAAGAATCGTCGCCAAAAAATGGCCGCAAGGTGGCCCACGCGACGTCAGAACTTCGCCGGAAAATTTTCTTCTGACCGCTACACTACCGCCGAAGATTTTCATTGGGGTTTGGTCGCCGGACAGTGACTACTCTTGTGGTAGTGTTGGATTTTGCACAACACTAACCGAGACAAAGCAGACGCAAAAACAACTTTGAAAAGTCGCCGAAAAAAAAAGGGTTCCGGTGACTGATTTCACTTCCCGGAATTGCTGGAATTTATGCACAGCAATAAATCTCTCACGATAGCTCTGATACCATGTGAGAAGGCACGAGAGAAAATATGATATATTGATATTGTGTGTTCAATACAATACAAGAGGTCCTTATTTATAGCTATACTATACGAGGGCATATTACTCCTATTCCAATGTAGGACAAGACTGCTGATAAGAATGGACCTTGGGCCTAACTCAACCCCAAAAGCTAGCTTATGAGGTGAGGATTGCCCAAGACCATATAAGGAGACCAAGACACCCATTCTCCACCGATATGGGACACAACTCAACACCCCTCCTCACGCCCAAGCCTGCAACTGGAGCGTGGACAATATAAATGGGGGCCCAACATCGGTAACACTAAATTGGGATGGGCCGGGCTCTGATACCATGATAAGAATGGACCTTGGGCCTAACTCAACCCCAAAAGCTAGCTTATGTGGTGAGGATTGCCCAAAACCATATAAGGAGACCAAGACACCCATTCTCCACCGATGTGAGACATAACTCAACAACTACATTATGTACATATCTAACATATACCGTTGAGATATCCAAGCTTAATTTTATAATACATAGAATTAAAATAGGTGGCTGAAATGACAAGTGCTATGATATTGCTAATCACGTGATTGCTTCCAGTTTTTATGCTGAGCTAGGTTCTAATTTTTTTGTCTTAATAGGTATTTTCAGTCTAGATGAACTAGTGCGTCATTTGGGCATATTTGTCTTGGCTATCTTCTGGATTTCTGTACTGTTAATTCTAACCAGATAGTAAACAATAGGAGTTCCTTGGCTTTTCTGCTATCATATTTGAATATGATCAGCCTCGCCTAACAATAAAAGAAAACTAGGTTAAAAGCTATGTTGTGGTGAGCTCTTCATGCTCGCCCGAAGGCAATCTTGTAGAGTAACGTTTTTGAGCATGTTTTACTTATTTTTTTTAACCTATTCATCTTAACTTTGACTTGATTTTTTGAGAAATAGGGAAAACAATTTGGAATTGGCACATGATCAGCTCAACTGAACCTTCTTTGTGATTCAAATGATGTCGCAACATTTTTTTTTTTTTAATTTTATCATTTTAAAGGTCAACACGTCAGGTCAGAATTGTAAATCATGCTTGAAGAACTAGTTCCCAGCCTACTTTAGTGCTTGAAGAATCTAGTTTTCGGCATACTTAAGTTTGAGTGGCTACCATAATAGATTCTAGACCAGGCAGAAGATCAAATTACTCATTACTATAGAGAAGCCAATCAGGTGGCTGATCTTCTTGCCAAAAAAGCTGCAAACAGTGGCAATAGCTCATAGCCTCATACTACTACACATTCCACTATTCCAGCAATTGCCTAGAGAAGCTAAGGGTACTTTTCACGTGGATAAATGACAGTTGCCTAGCATAAGAAGTAGATTTGACAAAGCCACTTTTTTGTAAGTTAAAAGTATTTTCTTTCCTCATGGAAGAGAAGCTGCATATGATTAGCTCTTTCATGAGTTTTTTGAAAGCTGTTTCAGCTGCAGTCCAGTGCATATGGAAGGTCAGGTATATGGCCCCGCTTCTCTTTTGTCATCTTTACCTTCTATATACATGGTAGGGGTCAAGCCAAACCCCCAACACCTCCGGATCCTTTCCCTGGCTGATGGCTTTCAATTAAAAAAAAGACTACCATAATAGAGGAACATAACTATCTCCACAGTGAATCCAATTCCCACTTGTGACTGCACTGAACTGTTTCTGTTTTCTGGTAAAGTGGGACATGCCTTCGCTTGGATCACAATTTCAGCAAGCCCGTGCCTGTCCCTCCACTGCCCCCCAATAAAAGCAAAGATAAATTTCTGACATGACAATGAATTTTCTTATGCAGTATCACAAATTGGCAGCAGAAGCTTTTTACTTGATGGCCATTGTATATGACAAGCTGGGGCAGCTGGACCACAGGGAAGAAGCAGCTTATTCATTTAGGAAACACATCACTGCTCTTGAAAGCTCTGATATTGAAGATCCTCTTCAATATTGTTGCTAAGAACCAGTATTTTACGTAAATATGCCCTTGGTGAGTGATTATTTGCCTCCTTGCAGCTACTTATAAGAGTAGACTTTAGCTCTTGATACAGAATTGTTCACTAGATCGAACAACGATTCCGGGGTCTATTGGTTAAAGCATGTATCAACGGGATAATTTTGTAACTTCATATATTTGGAACCAAAACTCTTGCTGTCAGTATGAATTGACGATTTGAAAGTCATCGTATTAATTGGAAGAGAAGTGTGCTAGCAGAAGGAAAAATAAGCTGAGATGAATACGACGTTCTACCTTATACTATGTAGGTTAATCGAGAGTTTGCGGTTTTCTTCAATTCCGAAAGAGTATCCTTGGTTTTAAGAACAAGGAACATTAGCTAAACAATTTCGTTTGACTGAAACTAGAGAAAAGAAAATCATCTATATTCCATGCTTAACTGAAAAAACTGAGAGACAATAGCATAGCTGGAAGTTGAGTGTAACATCTAGGTGTTGCTCTTCAGTTGTTATACAAGAAAAGACAATTTTATTTATTTATTTATTTTTGTTGGGAATAACCCTTCCCTATTGGGCATTTATTTCCTTGCTCTACAAACAAAAGCATAATACCTCCCAATGCTCTTAGAGATCTAAATAGGGGAACAGAAGAGTTCAGAGTTACCTGATAAGGACTATCCTTAAGCATGATGAGTTTGCCTCCAATGCTTTTTGCCTTTCCTATTGAATCCGGGAGGTTCCCTTCCATTTACACTTTTACAGGACCCACGAGTAAGACAACTAGATCAAAAGGCGAAAAGTTTTCTTAATCTAGTGGGAGTTGCTTTGCAAGAACTATCTAATTAAGTTTTCTTTTTCCTATCACAGGCAGCTGGCAAATCTGTGTTCGACCGTCTCATACATGCTTTTATTACAGCTTCATTCATGCACCATGAGAAGCATTCTAAATTTCTAATGGAACACCCATGTGGACATTGATTGTGATATAATCATATAAAGGCAGTGAAGATATCATGGATGTGGTGGCTTTCCGATTGCAAGCTTAGAAACACTTCAAATTTCTTGGCAAGTGTATCGTCGATATCCTCCAATATCAGATTGAGGCACATTTTTGTTGTTGATGGTGGTTGAGTAACATTAGCGCTAGATGGCCATGCTATACCAGTTAGAGTGTACCCAACACTTTTGAATATGATTGTTGGAAGATACCATGATTTTGTTGGCCCGTTTGCGAGGCCGAAAAGGCTAAGGCTAATGATTTCTTGGGGGTGTTGAACTAGATGTCCACAATCAGTGATCGGGAGATAGAGATCTAAAGAAGCCTCCTGAGGAGATTGTCTAGCGTAAGAACCTTTTCCAACTTTTCTTATGTTAGTGTAAGATCTTCTCTCGTTGTACAGATTGTTCTATAGGGTTAGCAATATAGTAGGATATCAGATATTAAATACGTTATAAGACTTTGAGCCATGTTGAAAGTTGAGATCTTCGTACTTATCACCTCATCAACATGATAAAATCATTTGACGCCATTGGTGTGCACAGATTTACCTGAGCCCAGACAAGTAACTTAGCAGTAGTATTTGTAGGGTTACCATAGATGCCAGGGACCATTATTGTGAAGATACGTGCCGAAAGCCTGAAAAAGAGCTTGGACAGTTGTGGGAGTGGATCAGAGAGCCTCAAAATACCTTCTCTGTGTTGAAATCTTGTATGGAGTGTGGAAGGGGAATATGTATGCCTAGAGAGAAAGTGGACCAGAATGAACATCCAAATGATGCTAAAGAGAAGATAAAGGTCTTCTGATCTCCCATATTGTGATACCATTTGGAGAACAAGTGCGGATAGAAAGTGTCAGAATGTGCAAGAGAAAGGTGTCTGAGTCCCTTTCACGGGCATTAACAAAAAGAGTGCTGAATCTGCTGATAAGAGAGTTTTGTGAAAGTCTATATTTAAGAGGACGGCCCTTTATAATACGAAATTTGCCTATGCATATGAAACAATTATATTTCTTTTGCCGATAGAGTTACCTCGAGTCACTCCTATGGCTTAGCTTCGATTGACTTAGTGAATTGTAATGAAAGAACCAAATACATTCATCATAAAGTTTATATTGCATTGAGGTTAAAGTTTTCTTTCAATTAATGAGTTATCTAATCTATCAAGGAAGAAGAAAACTCAATGTGTAGTATACGATTGAGGAAATTTGAAGACGTACTAGTTCATGGAAAGGTAAAGTCCTTCCTAGGGATGGCAGAGCTAAGTTTACGGGTTCGGGAATTTAGTTTGTTTAAGTTACTAGGTTTTAAATTAATAAATCATACATATTTGATGAAATTCTTAAAAATTATTGGATTCGGCCGAACCTGTAGGTGTGTCTAGCTCCGCCCTAGTGTAGCATATAGAATTTTTTTTTAGTGTATGAGGTGATTAGGAACGTCATTTGTCAGCTATAGTTTGCCTTCTGCCTATCCGTGCAAGCAAAATTATTAATATTGCTGGGGAAGTGGTTATTCAAATGTAAATTCAATGCACAAAAGAGACTTTTCTATTTTCTATCACTTAGTTAAAAATAAAGTTGATTGGAAGGTAACTTTTCTTTAACCTAAAAGCTGATGTGGCTTTCCAATCAGCTAATATGTTTATAAAAACAACCCTAATGTAAGTCATCTATTTTATACCCATATATTATACACTTGCGCTGTGACCCGTTTCTCATAATGGGTTAATTTACATTTGACTCATTTTATTAAGCATATTACATTTGACTCGCGTTAGCTATCATGTCTAAGACTAAACTTTACAAAAGCATGTGTTGCGCGGTGGAACAATGACAATAGATCCTCAAAAGTAAAGATCGTATATCACGCAATGCGGGCATTCATTTGTTTGTCACTTTAGTTAACGAAGATTAAAATTAAGCATGGAAAGTCAATACTCGTTAGCTAGAGTCATCTTTAGTTTATGTGCAGATTGTAGTTATGCTATAAAGGAAAAGATCTCCGTTGATCATCCAACAATATATGAATTGGCCACGGACTAACGTGATGCAATGACCCTTTTTCACTGCTTCATAATTTGAGCCTTCACAGGCACTTTCAATGGCCTTTCTTTCGCAATCCCATGTTTCAAGAAGAGTTAGGGGTGGTTTTGTAGGATGCATTAGATAAAATAATGTATGTATTGGCTTTGTGTATTAGCAATATCTTGTTTGGTATATTTTTTGAACATGTGCATTAGTTATACACCACATTTGGTATTATCTTATGCGTAACTAATGCATAGGAAACCATGGTATTAACAATGCAATGAGTTTTATTGCATGCATTAGCTTAGTTAAAGACAAAATTGTCCTTCATAATTTATGCTTGATTAAAATATGCTATTATATTAATACAAGTAAATAATCCAAGAAAGTGGGAAATAAAATTATATCCCTAGTAAATAAATAAATGCTTAGCATACTTCCTTTTTTATAAATAAATATTCAGTTCTATACTACAATATAGGTAGACAAATCAAATAAATTTTGTAAAACTTTTTTCATATAAAAACATTCCTCAACTTTTTTATAAAAAGATAAAGTGATGGACTGGTTATGAGGGTATTTTTGTAAATAAACAATTTTTTTAGAAATTGTGCAATGCTTTAATACATCAAACTAAATAATGGATAAAAAATATGTCAGCATAACTAATACCAGCATTACTAATACACCATATACATTATTCTTATGCATCCTACTAAGCGTCCCCTTAGTTTTATGAAATGTGCAATTACAGAGATATTGCATCACTATTACAGCATATTGTGGCAATGGATGCCACTGATTCGTTGATTTTTACTCATGCTTTTCACATTCTGTTCTTGGAAGCTTGTGTTGAAGCTATGCCTTTTACAACAACGGAGATAGTTCCATATGGATTGTTGAAATTGGTGCAAATTCTCTCTGTTGCGAGTACCAACTCTACTAAGCTGTTCAAGTTTTGTGGGATGCAAATGTTTATGTTTGTTGAGGGGCTTGTGCATGAGTTCATGCCTATTATTTTATTCTAGAGATAAGTTTAGAGTACTTTGTAACACGAATTTTTCAGGTGATTTATAATATTAATTTACCTTTGTTATTTTATTTTATTTGTAATAATTTACTTATTATGTTTATCATTATCTGAAAAGAAAACACATGCAATTTTATCATCAACACGAGCAAACTACCAACTCAGTGGGCTAACACTCTTGTCAATAGGAGAATCACATCCCTTGTGATTCAGTTCAAATCGTAATCTACTAATTCTCTCAAAGGTCAATGCAATGAACTCAAATTCCTGGCAAGTCCAATTTAAATTTTATTTTTCTAATTCACTTTTGAAAAGTAAATTAATAGAGGGATTGAAATGCAGTATGCACTCTACAGATTTTCAATGAATCAAGCTAACCTTTTGAATTAAGCTTAATCATCATCTCTAAACCAAGATTAGCCCCCAATATTTATGTCAAACAATAGAATTGCCTAGAATAAAAAAGCTAGAGACTAGATTTAGCGATCAAAGCTAGTCTTTTTGTTTGAAAGGGAAGAGAGATTATCGTCTTTTTGATTAGGAGAATAGACAAGAGAGAAAACTAGAGTTTCTTTACTTCAATCATAAAGAAGATAGACATGTATTAGGGCTAACCAATTAACCAATGATTTTACGTTATGAATTTAAAATTTAAGCATAATTTCGTATAAACATGATTATATTTGTCTTCACCCATATTCCCCCTATTTATTCCATGTTTCTAACACAAAAGATAAGGAGTAGGGTGTAAATTTCAAAAAGGACGAGGGAATTTTCATAGTAACAAAAAACTAGAGGGAGTTTCGTAAAATTAAAACCAAACAGGAAAATCTCAACCTGTTCACTTTTGTAGAAATGGCGTGGGATAGCCAATTTTTAATATGGTATTTGGTTTTTATCCAGTATTTTTAATGCTGAGCAAAAATAGCCACTACTCTATTAAAATTAATACGAAAAAATATTTTTATCATTTCTTCATGAATGTTGTGTATATATTAAGGATATGGTGTCCTTAGCATTTTACACTGCACACATGAAGTTAAGGACGCCATGTCCTTAACATTTTACTCTGCACATATGAAGTTAAGGACATGAGGTTTTAAAGTTTAACAACAGAAGGTGCAAATATAAGTCAAGGACATTATGTCCTTAACATTTACACTGCACACATGAAGTTAAGGACGTAGTGTTCTTAATATTTACACTGCACATACAAGTTAAGGATATGATGTCCTAAAGTTTAACAACGAAAGATGCAAATACATGACACTTTGTCCTTAATATTTACACAATATTCATAAAGTTAAGGACATCATGTCCTTGATATTTACACATCATCCATGTCTAGCACAGGAATATTTTCGTCCGAATAAGTAAAAATTTATTAAATACTAATTAAAAAGTAAATACATTTAAACAATGGCTAAAAAATATCTCTAATTAGTGGCTAATTGTACAGCTCCCTTCACTTTTCGCCAAGTAGTGTAGTACTTCAAAACAGTCTCTCAACTCAAGTCAAGATATTAGTACCAAAGAAAAAAGAAATAGAAAAAGAGTCTCGACCTTACTTGGCAGTTTTCTATTGGAGCTTCCTTTCCACGCTTTCACTCTTGCTCTTGAGCACCGTCACATTATTCCCAAAGCCCAAAGGGTCTCTCACTTCAAAGCTTGGAGCATGATAAGCACGTGTACTTTAACCCCAATATTCAAGACAAAAAAAAGAAAAAGAAAAAAGAAGAAGCCAATATTCTAACAAGAGTAGTAAAATTTTTACATAAATTTAGTAAAAAAGTAATGATATGGAGTAGCATTTTTCAATTAAATTGTATTATTAAATTGTTATTATAATACTATTTTTTCTTCTACATATATAATATATAAATCAAACTAAAATATTTAGATATTGCATTATAAAATACAATCATTTGTAAGATAGAACACAAAAAGTACTACTACTATAATTTTTATTGTTCAAGTTAAATTATCATCCAGCCACTAATTTAGATTAACCTAAAGTATAGGTTATTCTTTTTCCAAAATGTAGAGTATAAATTAATTGACTCATTTTTACTCCACTTAAAAAGTTTTAAATAAAAAACTCAAAAATTGTTTTATTGGGCCGAAGAAAACAGTCTCCTCTATATGCAGAATATGAGTACTAATTTCACTCCTTGATTCTTCACGCCCTTGGCATTGGTAACTTTCCAGTTTCTATTTGAGGAGAAAACTCAAAAGGACAATGGAGAAGAAGAAAGAAAACCCATTGAAGAGAAACTTTGAAGACTTATGTAGTGAAGATGAACAAATGGCTGTAGAGAAGAAGCAGAAGGAAGATTTTATTCCAAGAGAGTATGCAAAAAATTTTGGGTTCTTATATATATTTTTAAATAAGTTGTTGAAATTTGATGAAATTGCATGTTTGTGTTTTTTTTTTCAGTTACCAATTGGAGGTATATGAAGTGGCAATGAGGAGGAACACTATATGTGTATTGGAAACTGGGGCTGGAAAGACATATATAGCAGTGATGATGATCAGAGAAATTAGTAAAACATTGAGGACTGGTGATGAGAAGAAGTTTATTGTATTCTTGGCACCTACTGTTCATCTTGTTCATCAGGCATGTCTCCATGGATAAACATAATTCCTTTTTTTTTTTGCCAGAATTTTGGTTGAATAAGAGAATGTGGTTTAGAAATTCTTGATTATGGTGGATAAAGTTAAGGTTTTGGACTAAGTAGAACCAGTGCCACTGTTGGAAATAAATGGTGATAGAAAAGTCCAACTATGGTCTTCGTTTTTTAGGTTTGAGGCAAAAATATTAGGTGATTTCTTCCCATTTGTTGGTAGCAGGTACCCCTGTAATTGGTGGAGATGTGCGCAAGCTGGCCCGGGTACCATCTTATCAAAAAAAAAAAAAAACTATGGTCCTTTTTTAGGTCCCCTTTTTTGCTGTTTTGTTATTGCACTTGATAATGCTATGTTCCCTTCCCATAAAACTTGACCAACTTAATTCACCTGGTAAATGAAATACTTCCTTCATCTTGATGGTTTTGAAATTTTTTTCCTTTTTTTTTTTTCTTTTTTGTCTGTGGTTAAGAAAATTTTTTGGTTTCGGATGAAGAGTTTAATTTTTTTCTTTTGGTTTTTGGTTCAAACTCGGATCGTGAAATAAATCCAAACAAAGAATTACTGATTGTATGCATTTTTGTTTCTTTTGCTGATAAGTTGCTTACAATATATGTTTTTATGCTTTTATTTAGTATTTAAGTATCTTATGTTTTCAGAGAATTTACCTTTCACAGCATTACTTAGGCCTGTGGGCTTCTTTGGAGGTTTCAGTCTTTTTCTACTCACTTATGCAACTAATGAGTATTTTGTGGTGAAGATAATGTGAATATCTATTGGAATTGTTTGTGATTTTTGTATGGAGTACCAAGATTATATTCTTGTTTATTTGTTTAGTATGTTTGTTATTTTGCACTTTGATGATTTTGTTTCCGTAGTCATTGTGAAATATTTAAATGTTACATTTCCGAATATACAATTACTTTTGTTTTATGAGTTTGGATGACAAATATTAGTTTAAGTATCACTCTTCCCTTAGAAAGTTTTTGCAAAAAAAGGGCATTTTGTTGTTTTATGAAATTATCTCTTTTTGTAGAAAGCATGCTAATATCTACATATAACTGAAGTTCACTGTCTTTATCTCTTTATTTTTATTATTATTTATTGTTTTATTGATGTTTGATAACTGCGAAATCCTCGAAGGCTAGTGACACACGGTTCAAAGCTCGGTGGATAATGGTGCCCGTCCCTCTGCTGTCAAAATGACTTAATTAAACCATGTCCATTGTATTGGAGTATGATACTTGACTAAAAGAGGGAGAGGAGAGCTATATTCTTCTCAGAAATTTATTGAGGTCACAAGCCCAAGCGTGAAGCAGTGGGATAGATGTACTCTGACAGATTTATACAATAGAAATCTCTAAATGAAAGGACCAAAAAGAAAAGAAAAATCAAATTTTTCTTCCAAGGGGAAGTACTTGATTTTCAAACAATGCCACTCAAACTTTTAGAGCTTCCACTGTGCTCTATTCATTACAAGTCCTGAACGCATGTTTCATTCCAAAATTATGACTGTAGAGGGGCTTTGAGCATTAAATGATCTGCAATCAATGATAAGGATTTGCAATCAACTGAAAAGTTTGAGTTTGAGCTTTTATCAAATTTGGTACTTTGGAATGTGCTCAATTTTGATGATACTAATCCTTGTTTATTTACAACATTGTTGCAGCAATACGAGGTTATACGACATCATACGCAGCTTGCGGTTCAAGAATACTATGGGGCCAAAGGAGTTGATGACTGGAATGCAGAAAAATGGAAAACCGAAACTGATGATAATGACGTAAGTTGTTCCCTTTCTTGGTTTTCTGCTCTCAAGTGTGTTTGTGCTGAAATGATTGTATGATAATCGATGAAGCTGATATCTAAGGTAACACAATCTGTGCCAAGGTGAAGGTTACTTTTCCAATCTCAAGACACTACTAGCTTTGTGGGTCTGTAGTCAAGATATTATTATTTGATAAATAGTCATATGTAATAATCAAAGAGCATTCCTTGTTCACTGAAGTAAATCCCTTAAACAGGTCAAGTCCCACTATGCACAAAGCTTCATATCGTTGACTAGCAGATTTGTATGTAAAGTTATTTTGATTTCCCTGTTGAGGATATGGACACTGGACAAACATTTTGAAAGAAAAAAAAAATTCAAATCATCAATATTTTGATTTTATGATTGTAGTGCTTAATGCCTCTACCTCCACAAGATAAGAGTAAGGTCTGCATACACATTACCCTTACCAGACCCCACACCGTGGGAATATATTGGGTATGTTGTTCTGGTAGTGCTTAATTTCTAGTTGAATATATTTTAAACTCGAAGGTTCTGTGCCTAGCATGCCGCTTTCTGGTTGTTGATCCTAATATCTATGATTCGTCTTCCAAGCATTGCAAAGATAGTGCCGCACTTAATATTCTGTGCATGCTAATTGTGATCTCAATCTGATGGAAAATCAATCCACGCCAGTGTTGTCAAAGGTGAAAACCTTTAGAAAGTGCTCCAGGTCTATTAGGGCTTTTAGTGCAAAAAGTGTGCGCTTTAGTGAAAAAAGTGCAATGAAAAATAGAAATAAAAATCTATTTGTAATGCAAGAAAAAAATGACAATTTCATTCATAATGCTTTTCTTAATAATTAACATCTCTTTACTGATTATGTCTATTGTTTAGTACCACTCGATTCAAGATAGATGCATGGTTACTAATACGTACACATTAGTGCCTCGCCTACACTAAAGCACAACTTAAGTGAGGTGAAGCGCCCTCCCTCAGCTTTTTTGAGCTTCAGGGCTTAAGCACGCCTTAAATGAGCATTTTACAACAGTGATCCATGCCAAATTTGCCGAATCAGGTGTGAGCCCCATAAAATTTCCAGATTGGCCTGAGCCAATTTCTTTGCAGATCACATGGAAAGATGCTTGTTGCATGTTCTTTTAGTCTTGACTACCAGAAATTAGATATCCGTTTAGTAGTCAATTGGAGTTATGAGATAGCAAAAATGTGCATGCATGATTGTAATAGATTAGACAATCTTTTTGTTTCCTGTCATTTAGGTTACTTGTTAGTCCGATATACGGCCCTTCTCTTATTATCCATAAAAAGAAATTTGTAAGGCTCCTAAGTGGGCTGGGTTAGAAGAAAGAAGATTTTATGTGCCAAGGGATACCTTTGGGGCGGAGCGATCCTATTTCTAATTCTAGATCCAACTAGAAGTTCGTTGAGTCTATCAGATCCAACATTGGACTCGGTCATACTACTTTGACTTGAAACTTTTGCGGTCTTGATTTCTTTGTATTGACTTCTTGCTAAGTAATGCTACCATATGTCTTTTAAATAACTTTTCTAAAGAGTTTAATATTATATAAATCATTTAAATTCTCCATTTATGAATGTGCTGTAAGTATTACTTGATATAACTGCCATTACTTTTGTTCTCACAGGTTTTGGTTATGACACCCCAAATTTTCTTGGATGCACTGAGAAAGGGTTACATAAAATTTGGTAGAGTGTGCTTTCTGATACTAGACGAGTGTCATCGTGCCAGTGGTAAACATCCCTATAAAATGATTATGACGGTAACCCTCACTTCTTTCACGTGACTTTTTCTTAATTCCCTTCTTGAACTTTTCTCATCTTCTCATTATCCTGTTGGACATGCTCCTGTGCACTCTCTATAACCAACAAAGGAGTTCTATCATCAATCCACAAGAACATCAAAGGTTTTTGGGATGACTGCTACCCCTGTGACTAGAAAAGGTAACTTTTGATCTTCCTCAGTTCCTCGTGCTCTGCCTGCTTCTCGTTGCCCAAATCATCCCTCTCATCAATAAATAAATAAATAAATGAAATGTAGAAAAGGGGTTTTTCAGGCAAAAGAGGAATCTCTAGCATCCCTTATGACGAAAGGGAACAGTAACCCCCACCCCCAAATATTTCTTCTTTCCTGTGAATGAGACCTTTTAAATTCACTGTTTGCTTGTTTATCAATGTGTCACATGATGACTGATAGTGACAAATATCTATACTCCTTGGTCCAAAGTTAGTTTAATTGGAACAGAAATAGATAGAGTAACAAAATGATTTTGACAGTCTATCTGGGACCCATTTTCATTTAATGGGTTTAAGAGTTTCTTTTATTGACCTTTTTCTTCCTCGACATAGTTTTTCTGCTATACTGTCTTTTCAATTGGACTACGCTTACACTTTCCTTTCCTTTGCAGTTGGTCAATCTTCCTTCCAACTTTTGTTTTGGATATATGCTAATACTTTTTATTTGCAGTTGTCTTAGCCAATAGGAATTTGATATATATGGTTTTAGATCTTTTGTGGATTTACTTAACATACCCTCTCGATCAGGTGTTTCATCTTCAACAGACTGTGAGGAGCAAATATCAGAACTTGAAAGTCTTCTTGATTCCCAGGTAATCTTCTGGCAAATCCTGTCACCTTGTTGCAGCTTGTGAATGGTTTTGTTAATTGTAGCCAGTGTAATGGCTTCTAATGCATGAATATATGGTTTCGTCTTGTATAGATATATGCAACAGAGGAGAGGGTGGGGCTGGGCGAATTTGTTCCTTCCGCAAAGGAGACTTGTAAATTCTATGATCCAATAGTGTCTTCGAATTTAGAAATAAAGGCAAAATTGGAAGCTTCATGGTCAAAGGTAAACGCCCAAATGACTATACCATATTAAATAACTGATATGGTCCGTACATTGTAATCTATATCCATGTAGTTCTTTATGTTTATTTTCTTTTCTTTCGTGTCTGCAATCTTTAGATTTTGAAATCAAGGGTGATCTCTGACCATTGTTCATTAATGATATTTAAAAAAAAATAAATGAACGTTTAGAATTGTGAGAAATAAGAGAAAGGGAAAAGATAATTGAGAAAGAGCATAAAGACAACCTTCCTATGCCTAAAAGCATTTATAAGCACATTTTACAATGTTTACATCCAGTATCACTGGCAAATCTATGACGACCATGTTTCCTCCTCAGGTCACTTGTAAATATACAACATACCATGAGAATTAAGAGATACGAGAGAAAAGATTGAGACTATATGTGAATACAATCGTCTTACACCTAGGCTTTTATTAGACTACTTTACAATGTATATTGTACATTTGACTGATGTTTGACTTCGGTATATGCATTATGATATATTTACATATCTAAGCAACTATCTAACAGAAACTAAATTAGTAGAGATAATAAACAGTAGGGACCGTTGTGATCCGCCTCCCCTGTTCCATGCTCCCTTACTAGTAAAGGCTCCCATTGGGAGAAGCAGAAATTGTTGAGTGACGTGGGGACTCTGGTCGGGGCGCAGCGTAACTAAGAGAGCCATTCCATTTAGGGCGAGACAAAATGGGCAGGGACAGGCGCTCTGGTGTCCGAGATGATTGGTCAGACGATGACTACTTAAAAGGAAAGAAAAAGAAAAAAGAATATAAAGTTTTTGTGAGTTGGGTTAAAACTTTAAGAGGGTGCCTGTAGGTTTTATCTTTACTTCCCCTTATGTGGTCTTATTGCAGACCTACTAGATGGTTTTGGGTGTGTGAGTTTTACTGATCTATAAGGATCCTCAGTGTCTTGATATTTTCCTATGAAAGGGCACAGTTCAATCTTCGCTTTCAATATGTTTGGTGTTTCCAAAAACTTAAATGATTAATGTTCTGCTGAACTCCAGGAATTTTAAGCTCATCCATAACCTTCAAATTTTGCCCTCACTCTTCCTCTACTCGTTTTCTGGAGTGGGTACTAAAGTGTATGTAGCCATGCGCTTGCTTGTGTACTTAGATATTGGGAAAGATACATTGCTTATCCAGTAATCCTTGGTGCTTTTCTGGATGTTGATTATGAAGTACTTGTTGACACAGTTCCCCGAATGAATAATATGCTTCTTGGGAATCTGACGCGCTAACTTTTTTTCAAAGCTCAAGTCCCTTATACTTGATTCTCCTAATTTTCATGAACAGTTTGATGCTGCATTAGTTGACTTGCAGCTGTCAGTATCAAGTCAGTACAAAGATACAGATGACAACTATATGAAGCTTCGGAAGAGATTATCCAATTTTTATGCAAAGATATTGTGTTGCCTTGAAAATCTAGGCATCATATGTGCGTATGAGGTATGATTGTAGTTTCACGTTCTGTTATTTGCTTTCATTTCATGGTAAATACGCACTAATTGAAGGGCATGCATGCATCTAGCTACTCCAATGATGGAAATAACTTTCATCTTCTGTTTCTGTTTATGGAAGCATACACATTCATTCATACATATAGACATATATCACATCTTCTACTAGCTTAAACTTTAGAGGAAGCGGTCAAACAATTCCGCGTGTTTGGCCATGAAAGAATTTGGCTCATGTAAAAGGCCAGCATATGGGGGACACAATATAGACTTTAAAATAAAGAAATTTGCCACCTCTCTAATTATTTCAGCTTTTAAATGAGGCAATTTACACAACTCAATAGAATTTATGTTTATAGCTGGAGCATGCGTTATATGACATCTTTTTATTCTTTCCCTTGGAGAATTATTCGGCAAAGCAAAGGTCTTAGAAAACCTTCTCTTCTGTGTTAGAATTCTGGTTTCAAGACTCCCTTAACAGGGGATAGCCTTGGAAAAAAAGGGAAAATAAGTCCTTGTTAATGGATGTATTTCTGTATGAAAGTTGAACAAGCAGTCAATCATGTTCCATGCACTGTTGCACACTAATCTATGTCACTGGAGGTATTCCATGGCTCTTCCAACTTCTGTTAGAAGTCCTCTTGCCATGGAGTCTGTGTGGGTAGCTTCATAAGAGTTTCCAGAATTCGTTCCTGAATGCCTTTATTGGTGCATATGGCAGGGACAAAATGGAGCCCCCCCCCCCCACACACACATATAAAAGTAAAGAAAAGAAGTCATTACAAGGACTGCAGATGCCATTTTACATACTCCAATACCATTGCACGCGTGATATGTAAGATCTATTGGAGTAAATACTAATGGAAATTATATTTTTTTCAAAAAGAAAACGTAAAAGTGCAGGATTCGTTTTTTATTCAAGTTGGCTTCCAAAAGTTTCTGCACAATTTTCTTTTAGTTCTTAGTCAAGCTAACCGAGACGTAAATAAGGGTGTTTTACCTAATAAAATCAGGCAATGAGCCAAAAAAAGATTTCTGTCCGGTGTAATCTAAGAGATCCCTTAAAGACGAAGGTAATCATACCCACCATGGATTAGGTTAGTTGGCGTAACCTTTTGTTTCAGGTAGCTTCATATATTTTTTTTGAGGTCCTTGGAGCTATTGCCAGTTGTATACCTACGTGGCACTAGCTTAATGCTCATTTATGACTAAAATTTACTTATCCAAATTAAGGAAATCCTTTTTGTTCTTCCGGATTGTGCTTGCTTGCCCTTCTTGAATGCTTGCCTTGTTTGCGTGAAGATCACTTTATTCCTGAAAGTCTATGGTATATGGTTGCTGCAAAGAGTTACTTCATGGAATCTAAGCTCATATAAAACTGCTTTTGATGTACTATTTTTTTCAAAAAAGCTGGTGTTTTTGATTTATTCATCGACCTGTATCAATGAGTATCCTTATTCTCTCATTAATCATCTATTACTAACAAAATATCTTATTCTGTCCAAAAGCAAAAAGTGGAGTTCTTTTCCTAGAAAGTTAAGGAAACATGTTGGACTTTTTTAATAGGATAATAAAATTTTATTAATGAAGGGCGAACAAGCACCCGTATACAAGTAGTATACCAAAAAGCAGAAAACCTTACAAAAAGATGTGTCTTTCTTTTTAACGAACGACACCCAATCTTCTATACAAATAGGAACCTCATGGGTGCATCAAAATGAAATGAGGGATAAGAGGCTATTCCTCAAGTGTACAAAGTCCTTCTCTATCCCATTCAAAGCCCTCCTATTTCTCTCTTTCCAAAAGAAATGAGGAAACCTATTGGACGTCTCACCTTCCAATATAGCAAATCAAAGTAAGAATTAGGAAAACTTAAAAGAATTGAGTCCTCACTGAGTGAATTGTAATGTGGTCAACAGTGACCTTATGAAAGGTGTTCTTTTCGCATGACTAGTGTACTTGAATTCTTTTTTCTCTGTTGCTTCAATGTGCTTTCTTGGCCTCTATCCAATTGATGAACTCAGCATCCCTGCATTTTGTGGCTGCCTATGGCTCGGTATTGTCTGAATCTTCGTGCAAGAAGAATAATCGGTTCACCAGCTACCACATCTGTAGATCCCACCAAATCATTAAACCTGGAGGCTGCTCGCCCTTTGATCCCTGAGGTTAGACTTACTGGCCGAGAAGACACATTCACTATAGTGGGAAGAAGACACATTTAGTTGGTTGTAAGCTTGGGTCTATACTGGACTATCGGGACTTTTTTCTAAACTCTGGCTATCTCTACCAGCTTCTATGTTTTCTTCAAGAGTTCTGCATCCCTTTTCTGACATTCCTTTCAAATCTATCTACTATTGTTTTGGAGTTTCTTAAATTTGGCTCTGATAGTTTTTTCATCTCTCGTATTGTAGGCTGTTACAGTCTGTTTGGGAAATGTCCCTGATGACAAAGAGGAAAATGAGATTCTTAGGAAAAGTTCTCTCCAACAGAGATACTTCTTGGAAGAGGCATTGTCAATTATTCAGGAATCAATGCCACAAGGTACTTGAGTTTGTTCTATGTATTGTTTATGCAGATATGTTTGCAGACCTCTTTGTTGTAATCGTTATCACTATTGTTTTTACGGTTCTTTTTTGGGTTCTTCTTCGATTGCAAACAAGTATATTCTATCATCCTGGTAACAGAACTTGACTTATGATTCTTTCCGGTGGAGGGTTTGCCATAGTTCCAGCATTTCCGACATAGATTTCTTGTTAAGAATCTGTTTTTCTTTTGATCTGAAACAGTGGGAGTATTCGTTCAGCTCCTTGTTGCTTCCTCAGTTTCCTTGCAAATGTTACACATTACTTTTAGTGTACCAGGAGCTCATAAGGTTCTTCTATTGACTGTCCTTATCAAAAAAGGTTCTTTTATTGACTGTATTGTAATTGATATCTTTTTCTTTCTCCCTTTTTTTTTTTCAAATAAAACCACCTTTTCGGAGATCATTTCTTGCTCACTCTATTTTACTATGTCATAAATTATGCATGTTCCTTTCATTTACATGCATATCTTTTATCACTACATGCTACTTGTTTTCTAGACCTGTGGAAATTATTGAATCAAGATCATTATATTTTTCCATAGAACCTTCTATGTCAACTAATCCATCAATCAGGACAGCTATATATATCACATTCATTCTTTCTATATCCTTTTGTTCTTGTTCTTTTCCCTTATAAAAAAAAGTATCATTGTGTTACAATTTCTTCTGAGCTTTGACAAAATTGTAACTTGGTTTGTTTCCTGTAAAGTGTTGTTTCTGCTGATTGGTTATGCTTTTTATGGGTCAATTAGTGTAAACACTGCTAGATAGCTTCTGCTCCATCTTTTTGGCTCTTGTCTGTTCTGAAGTAGATAATAATTGAATTTTCCCGTAATCCTGCTGATTTGGCTTTTACCATATTAACACTTGTAAAAATTCCAGATTTTGAGTTTTGAGTTCTTGGCAAGTTTTGATTTATTTCATTTCCCCAGACTGTGAGAGTCTTCTAGATGTTGGATATGACTCGTCAGCTACACTGTCAATGGGCCTTATATCTTCAAAACTGCATGTGCTTCTTGAAATTTTTAAATCCCTTAGGTAATTAACTCGACATCTTGTTCTATTACGAAACATATTACTGTCTTTAGATGTGTCTTCTTGGTATTCTCTTTCCACAAGCTTAAAGCTCCAATCCATGCATGCAGGAAAGCTACACAAGTACGCTGTCTCGTTTTTGTCGAAAGAATTATCACAGCTAAAGTAATTGAAAGAGTTATGAAGACAATGACCTGGTTTTCAGATTTCACAATAGCATATTTGACTGGAACAAACACATCAGTTGATGCACTGACACCAAAAGTGCAAAAAGAAACCTTGGAATGTTTTCGCTCTGGAAAGGTACGTACATGTATACATCCCATTAGATTTGAAATAAATACTTTCTGGTGAGTCCCTTTAACTAGTTTGTTCTTATCTTATATTTTTCCCTATTCTTTTTATCATTACAGGTCAATTTATTATTTGCTACTGATGTGGTTGAGGAGGGAATTGATGTGCCGCACTGTTCTTCTGTGATACGGTTTGATTTACCAAAAACAGTTCGAAGTTATGTCCAGTCTAGGGGACGAGCTCGTCAGACTGAATCTCTGTATATACTAATGCTTGAGAGGTGAAGGAACTGCATACTGACCTGCTTTTGGCTTTCATAAATCTGTTATTTCAAGTGTCTAACCTTGATTTTGATTTCAGGGGAAACATGAAGCACAGAGAACAGATGTTTGATATCATTAGGAGTGAATATTCTGTGACAGATACAGCTATAAAAAGAGACCCTGATGTTTGTGTTGTGAAACCTTGTCTAGTGAAGGAAACTAATGCATATTATGTGGAGGCAACTGGAGCTTCAGTAACTGCAGATTCTAGTGTCAGTCTCTTGAATAAATACTGTGAAATGCTGCCCGGAGATAAGTATGGATTCTCATATCTTCAACTCAAATAATGAATTTTTTTTATGAGCGAACACAAATTTATGGTTAAAACCAGAATCCAGGACCCCATATTAGATTATAACGAGTTTTGATGTGTTTCCTGCTTAGAGCTGTTTGGGAACGAATATCTTTTTCTTGGAAGAATATAGAAATCTTGGAACAGTTGGTTACATGATGTGACTGTTTCGATATACTTGAGCGCAAGAAGGATCTAGACTGGAACACTACTATCATCAATTACTATCAACTTCAATTTCCTCATTCTATTGTTTGCTTCAAAATTTTGTAGTTGACACCTGTTGGCTTCCAATAACTGTCCCACTGCTCTCTGCCTCATACATGAACCCTAAGCTCAGTAACTCATGGATAGGCCTGTGGTATGCAAAATCCTTTTTACTTAGCCAGTGTACTGGCATGAGAGAACAGGAGGTTTGTGTATGGGACTTTAAGTGGGATACAGTCTATTTACATCTCATATTGGACCATCATCGATATTAGTGTTTTCATTTGTTACAAGACTTCCGAAATTCAAGGTACTAATCCAAAAAAACAAAAGAAAAAAAATGAAACAAGAAAATAACTGGAGGAAAAGAGACAAAGAAAGTAGCGTAAATCTTGGCTGTTGCACAAATGGAAGACAGCTTGTGTGCAAAAAGCACGTTTTCTGCTCTTCATAATCTACAACCATTAGGCTTCTTTAAGATGCCTATTACTAATCCAAAAACAAAAAAAAAAAAATGGGAAACTTAAAAGAAAAAAGAAAATGTAACAGTAAATCAGTGGCTAAGTGATACTGAAGAAGACAGCTTTTGTGCAAAACACACTTTTCCTTCTCTTCATTCTCTACAACCATTAGGCTTTTTTAAGTCCGTGGTGGTTGAAAGAAGATAAATGATAAGTTTCTTTTGGGTTGTAGCCTAAGGCCACTGTGCACTGATGACGTACTACCACTTATGTTTAATCACAATAAATTTTGATCCTCATATTTGATATGCTAAATTATTTATCAGATTTATGTTACTTGTCCCTACCTTTTTGTGGTGTATGCATTTCCTGAACGTACAGGTCAAGGTGAATCAGACACCTTGAGTCATCCGTATACAATATGCAACACAAGTCCAGTGAATCTAGCTTCCAGTGCGTCTCCTCTCTATTGTGCTGATTTTTTCCCCTTACCACTTCAAACTTCAGTTACTGGATCCTCTCCAAAGAAACCTTTTGGTGTACATTATGTAGACACTTCTTCAACAACGAGGTCTTATGTTTTCAAGTGATGGGTGTCTCACTTGCTGTCTGAATTAGGCATACAACACAAATATGTTTCACATTTGCCTGTGCAAGGGCAATTCTTGCTTTCAATAAATGTTTATGTCACGGGGGTCATCAGTTTTAAATTTTCCGTTCTGTATGAAAATGTTGCTCTTGGCTTTAAGTTCTCCTCTTACATTTAACAAATTTGATGCTTTTCGATACGTCCCGATTTTACTCTCATATTCCATATTAAGAGTATACATAGAACAGAATGATGGAATCTTATCTGTTTATTGTCTAAAAATATGATAAAATTTTTTCTCACAGGTTCTTCTCTCCAAAGCCCAATTTTGAGTACATCTTGTCTGGGGACTTGTACCAGTGTAAATTGACGTTACCTACAAATGCAGCTTTCCAAACAATGGTTGGTCCGGAATGCAGGAATATTCAATTGTCAAGACAGCTCGTCTGCTTGGATGCATGTAAGAAGCTGCATCAGATAGGTGCTCTGAATGATCATCTTCTTCCTCTCAATGAAAAGCCTTCCAAAAGTGATTTGCATGTGCAGGACAAACATGTAGGGGCAGGTAAACAGGAATAAGCTTTTAACTTTTGACCTCTGTCTTCTGTGCTTTTGAGTTCATCAAATTACACTCTAGCAACATTTAATGGGACCGTGGGCTATCTTAAGATTCACTTGACATGATTCTTTAATCCTTCCTTTATCAAGTAGTTAAACATAAATGACAAATCCATTCCTTGTTGAAATGCGTGCGAAGTTGCGCCCAATTTGTTGGGAGACTTATTATCATAGAACAATATTTTCAATGTTGACAGCTCTTGGGTTCTTATAATATTCGTAAAAAGGTAAGATGTATTAATGACAACATAATACACATTCCTTTTTTTAGGTGTCAAAAACATTGTCCATGATATTTCCCCAATTGTGGGATAATATCTGAAACAAGAACTTAATATTTCTATATTATCTTTTTTATTAGCAAATATGATATTCTTTTTTTTTTTTGTTGAGAATGAACTCTTCTATTATTCTAACTCTAACATTATAACACTAACACTTAATATTCCAAATGTCTCTTCAAACTCAAGGTGAGTAAATCAACTTGAATTTCTTTACTTTGAACATAGAAAACCAGAGGTAAGCAATCGTCAGAATAGTGCTATAGGACAAACTATAGGAAAACATTCCTTTAAAAATCTATAGAATCTTGCAGGGAAAATTTTGATCGTCTGAATCATGATGACAAGAATGGCCAGAAAGAAATGGTGCCATCGAAACAATTAGTGGAAAGAAGCGCGACAACTGATAGGTGAGTAATCCAACTTAAATTTGTTCACTTTGAACATAGAAAAGCAGCAGTAAACGGTCGTCGGGATAGTGCTGTAGGAGCAACTATCGGAAAAATGGTGCCATTATCAGTTCTCAAGATTTTTATTATGGCATCAAACCGAGTACAAATCATCTTATGAAATGACTGAAAACAAGAGAAAACTTCAGTTTTGGCTTTTAACAAATATGCCAAAGTCATCCTAGTGCAACAGTCAATGAAAGTAACAAACCATCGATTACCAGACAAAGAAACAATTTGAGTAGGACCCCATACATCAGAATAAATAGTCATAAACATAGTTGTGCTTCTATTATCACTCACAGAGTAAGAGTTTCTAGTATGTTTGGCATATTCACACGCATAACAGAACAAAGATTCAAATTCAATCTTTGAAATCGGGATATAACTTCTTCAAAACAAAGAATGATGGGTGTCTTAACTGTCTATGCCTCTGTATTATTTCTTGGTTGACATTCTTACTTTCCCCAAAAAAAGGCTTGACCAGAGTTTTGAGGCTCGCTTTCGGTGTTCTGTGTGATAAGAATGTGCCACCAAAACTTAAAAGAAAAATTCTATAGAGTGGTGGTCAGACCGATTATGCTGTATGGGACGGAGTGTTGGCCAATCAAGGACTCCCCATATCCAGAAGTTGAAAGTGGCTGAAATGAGGATGTTGAGATGGATGTGCGAGCATACCAGGTTAGATATAATTAGAAATGAAGTTATCCGGCACAAGGTGGGCGTGGCTCAAATGGAGGACAAGATGCGGGAGGCTAGATGGTTCGGCCATGTGGAGGAGATGCACAAATGCACCAGTGAGGAGGTGTGAGAGGTTGGCATTGGAGGGCCAACGGAGAGGTATGGCGTTGCTCCAGCTTACTGAGAACATGGCCATGGATAGAAAGGTATGGAGGTTGAGAATAAAGGTAAATGGTTAGGTAGTCGAGCAGTGTCCGTGTTTGTAGCAGTAGCTTTGATACATCACGTAGTGTCCTTTGTGTATTTTCGTATCTCTAGACTTCTGTTATTACTTGTTACTGCCTTTGTTTTGATTTTCTGTTTGCATTCCTTAGTGTTAGTTTTGTATTTTCGCTTCGGTTGTCAGATTTGGTTTGCTTGTTATTGCCCCTTACATTTATCTTTCCTGGGTCGAGTGTCTATCGGAAACAACCTCTTTGCCTTCTTAAAGGTAGGGGTGGTAAGGACTGCGTACACCCTCCCCAGACATCACTTGTGAGATTACACTGGGTATGTTGTTGTATATAAAAGTTATCACGCAATCTACCACTGCCAATCCTTTTCCCTGTTTGAAGATCTTGGAAAAGAAAATGTTTGGGAAAGAACTCAATTTTACAGTTTAGAGCTTTGGTGATGGCACTAACAAATAAAAGATTGACAGGAAACTCCAGGACATGGATACGAATGATAGTTTAATATTAGGAGTTAGTTTTGAATGCCTTTAGAAGAGCTTGCCATGTGTCTATTTGCACCAGAATCAACAATCCAAGAATTAAGGTGAGCAGCAAAGGCATTACCTGATTGCACATAATGGGATGTGGCAACATTAGCGGAGTCAACTTTGGGTAGGAGGCGACGGAGAAGCTGAATTTCATCTGAAGACAAGATTTCTCCATAAACCGTTTCCTTGAATGTCTTCATATTTTCTGCCTAATCAAAAGAAAATTGCTCAAAAATAATCTTTCTAGACGGAAGCTTCACTCCGGTGAATGGAAAAATCAAAACTGGTAGGGATAGGCTCGGAATGTTCCAGTGACCCCAACAGAAAAGAAAATTCCAAAAAAAAAAAAAAACTGATCGGAGTTTATGTTGCAGTGGTTCTCGGCCTCTTTGATAAAAACAGAACTCTAGTGCTGCGAGGGAGTTAACTCACCTATACCATGTAGATTTTGAGAAGAAGAAAATGCTTCTTGGATTTCTGTGTGTTTCTTACATCCCGAAGCAAAAGTATTTATACACTAGGTTCTATGACTACGTGTCATCTTATAATGAATTCCATATATAAACTTAATTTTTCCCAATACAGATAGTCACCCCACTTGCCATTTATTTATCAATAGAATATTTGGGAAGTGGACCTTATTAAAGCGGGAATATTTGCCGCCATTAATTTTTCCCTAGAACTGATGCTTCAATTGTCTCTTTCATTTAATGTCCATGACACGTGGCGTCTCTTGGTTGTCTCCGCAACCCTTCAGCGCCAAGGAAAAGGTCAAATGGTGTCTAAACTGAAGAAGTCAATATATGGACTTAGACAAGCCTCACGACAATGGTATATAAAGTTTAATGATACCATAACATCTTTTGGATTTGTGGAAAATACCGTTGATCAGTGTATATACCAAAAGATCAGTGGGAGCAAGTTTATATTTTTAGTCCTATATGTTCGTTATCCCCCATGTCTGGTTCGAGTTGTTCAGTTGATTGTTGTTGTTTGTTTTTCCAGTTGGCCCGATTCAAGGCCTTGAAAACGTTCTTGGGATTTGATAATGCTTCAAATACTTCACCAGTTCTAGATGAGTTTCTAGGCATGCACCTGTACAACCAAGTCAACAAACGTTAAAATTTCAATGTCTAGATTGAAAATAAAGAAAACTGATTATATTAAGAATTTTTGTATTTCTTTCAACTATAATTGATAACACCGTTAATTACTCTTACCACAAGCCACTTTGTCATTCTCTAGTTACAAAGACTTTAACTTATGACTAACTCTAGTCACAACACAAACTTAGAAGGTTTGTGATTTTGGATTTCCTAAAACACAACTTCTAAGAAAGCAAGATAGGAGTTACAATGAATAACAAATAACAAGATTACAAATCAACTACGTATACACAGGCTCATTGTGAAACTGATCCTTTAGTGGAGTTGTCTTCTTGTTCTTGACACACTTGTGACTTCAATGCTGGATCAACACTTTAATGCTGGAGAGAATATCACTAAATGCTTGAAAGTTAAACAATACTGATTCAATGAAAAAGAGGCGAGTCTTGAAAAGTCAAGATGAACACAAGAACATAGGATCAGTGTAAGTTTAGGCTAAGAAACTCAGTAGAAACATATCAAGGCAAGATAATCACGAGAAATCACAGAAACTCAAAATGAGAACTGGTCAGTCATGCTAATACACATAACCAAACGAAGAACCCTAAAAAATTAGGGCTTTCAGCATGGACAAGTTAAGATGTAATAAACTTATAGAATCAGTCAAGATATGTAAACTTAAAAGTGTTTTTCAGCACCTAATGCTTATCAGCTAGTTCAAATCAGCTCTTAGAACTTTTGAATGGTCAAATATGTTTTATAGCCCATAAAAGTTAGTAACTCAAATAAAGCCCAAAGCAAAATCAAATTAATACTAATGCTAACAAAAAGATTGAATTCAATACTAGAAATGACAATAGTATTGGATATTTAACTTAAAAGTGTTTTTCAGCACCTAATGCTTATCAGCTAGTTCAAATCAGCTAATCCAAACGGGCTCTTAGAACTTTTGAATGGTCAAATATGTTTTATAGCCCAAAAAAGTTAGTAACTCAAATAAAGCCCAAAGCAAAATCAAATTAATACTAATGCTAACAAAAAAATTCAATTCAGTACTAGAAATGACAATAGTATTGGTACTTTTTTAACATAAAAAGAGCCTAACTTTTATGGGCTATAAAACATATTTGACCATTCAAAAGTTCTAAGAGTCCATTTGGATTAGCTGATTTGAACTAGCTGATAAGCATTAGGTGCTGAAAAGCACTTTTAAGTGCTGAAACTGATTTAATAAATAAACAATTACTTGTTTGGGTACAAGTGCTGAAATCGATAATAAGTTGCTGCAGTTTTTGATAAAAAAAATGCTAATACGCTCTTTTTATGTTAAAATGACTTAAATAACCTTAGAATTGTTTACACTAATAAGAGCATCAAATTTGGTGGAATATTTTTGACATAATTCCAAAAGCATAAAAAAGTAGTAAGACTTATGTAAAACCACCTGAACACTCCACAAAGATAGAAAGTAACAACAACAACAACAACAACCCAGTGTAATCCCACAAGTGGGGTCTGGGGAGTAACATAATAGAAAGTAACAAAACAGATAAATGATATGTTTCTACTGAATTTCTTGGCCTAAACTTACACTGATCCTATGTTCTTGTGTTCAAGACTCGCCTCTTTCTCATTGAATCAGTATTGTTTAACTTTCATGTTTGCTAGAGTTGTATGTCGACTCTTCACTATCCATGTCTTACTTTATTTTGTCAATTTGACAAACCGACAAAATTAACTGAGCTGTCTTTGACTAACCTTAACAAAGAATTTATATGATCCACCAACCAAATTTCAAGATTTGAAGAATCCAATTCCTGACTGGTAATAAATTTATAATCAATTACAATCAATTTATAATCAATTATATCAATCATAATAAAATAAAATCTCAATCAGAATCAATTCTTTCCTAATAATAAATCCAATCAACAGTATCATGTCTTTTTTTTTTTTTATGAAGTAAGGTGTTTCATTAATAAAAGGCATCAAGAAGATGCAAAGTTACAAAAGAACAGAAGCACTAGAGCACAAAAATACTAGTTTGTTAGCCCCTTTACATCAAAACATCAGGGAACTAACAAAATCAAAAAATTGATCAAAGCTAATTACAGGAATTAAGTTAGTCCAGCAAAAAAGGTTAATGAGACATCTAGTTTTTAGAGAGTGAGTTGGAATTGAGATTCCATCAAAACATCTATGATTCCTTTCATTCCATAAGCACCAAAAAATAACTGCAGGGATCATCACCCATATTTTCTTGATGGTCTTTTCAACTCTCCATAGGCTCCAGCTTGCATATGCTTCACCAACATGCTGTGGCATGACCCATTGAATGCCAACGAGAGAATAGAACATATTCCATAGTTCGTTGGTCACTCTACAATGCAAAAACAGATGGCTGACTGACTTGGAGCTGCTTTGACACATATAGCATCTATTTACCAATTTAAAACCCCGTCTGTTGAGGTCGTTTTGTGTTAAACATGCTTTCTTAAGCGCAATCCAGCTGAAGCAGATGCCCTTTGTAGGCATTTTGGTCTTCCAGATTTGGCTTTTTGGTCTTCCAGATTTGCTTCCAAGGCCAGGAATCAATTATCTGATTCTGAGAACTTAAAAGCTGGTAGCATTCCTTCACAGTGAAAAGTTTGTTGTCTCCCCAACTTTGTCTGTCAGCTTTGGTTTCATCAATGGTGCACCTCTCCAAACTAGCTAGTAATTCTAACGCACTATCTAACTCCCAATCTTGAACATATCTTCTGAATAATACATTCCAACTATTTCCACATCTGTTTTGAGCAATAGAGGAATTCTTATCTTGGGCAATCTGTAATAAATTTGGGTAGACCTCCATGAGTGGAGTATTGTTTAACCATTTATCCTTCCCGAAACTAATGTTCAAACCATTCCCAGCCCCGAAAGATACTTGCTCAAAGAATTCATTTCCCAACTTGCTGATGTGCTGCCAAGGGCCAACCCCATGAGATGACGTAGATGTATTTGTTCTCCAGTTGTCCCTTCTACCATGTTTAGCAAGAGTTACTTCTTTCCAAAGGCTTGACTCATCTGTACCGAACCTCCATAGCCATTTCATGAGCAGACTTTTGTTGTGCGAGGCCAAGTCTCTAATACCCAGCCCTCCATTGCTTTTTGATTGTGTGACTTTGGACCACTTGACGAGATGGTATTTGTGGGAGCTGCTGGGAGCTGTTTCCTTCCCAGAGAAAGTCTCTCCTGATCTTGTCTAGTTTCTTAAGTACCTTGCTAGGGATGGGAAATAATGACATGTAGTAAGTGGGGATGCTATCAAGGACACTATTGATGAGAGTTAGTCTCCCTCCCATGGAGAGATACTGCATCTGTCAAGCTGCCAATCTCTTTTCAAACTTTCCAGTGACCCCATTCCAGATTTCAGTGTTCTTTTATTTGGCACCAAGAGGGAGACCTAGATAGGTGGTGGGAAATGACCCAATTGTACAACCCATAATGTTGGACAATTCTTCTAGGTTAGGCACATCTTGACCGGGTACATGACACTTTTCGACATGTTGATATGTAGATCTGATAGTGCCTCAAAGAGGAGAAGTGTCAAATTCAAATACAGAAGTTGTGATGTAGCAGGCTCACAAAAGATGAGCGTATCATCAGCATATAGCAAATGCGACACTGTGACTGAGTTTCCGATGTTAGTACCCACTTTGAAGCCCTGAATCCACTGCAATTGATTGGCCTTATCCAACATTTTGCTCAGTCCTTCCATTGCTATAATGAGCAAAAAGGGGAGAGGGGATCTCCTTGCCTGATCCCTTTTTGAGGAGAGAAGAAACCCACTAGACCCCTATTGACTATCATTGATTATTTCACAGTTGAGATGCTGAATCTGATCCATCTTATCCATCTGTCTCCGACTCCCATTTTCCTTAGAATAGAGATGAGGTAGGACCAGTTTAGCTGGTCGAATGCCTTTTCTATGTCAAGCTTGCACATCACACCAGGTTCACGGCTTTTAATCCTCCAGTCAAGGGTTTCATTGGCAATCAGTGAGGCATCTGTGATTTGCCTGTGTTTTATGAAGGCATTTTGATGGGAAGAGACCACCTTGCCAATAATCTTCTTCAATCTCTCTGCTAGAAGCTTTGAGATAATTTTGTACACACTTCCTATGAGGCTAATTGGCCTATAGTTTCTCAACTCCATAGCTCCTTTCTTCTTGGGAATTAGTGCGATGAATGAAGCATTGCATGATTTGATCATATGGCAGTGTTGGTGGAAGTGGTTGAGAGCCCCCAATACTTCTGGCTTGATAAAGTCCCATGCTTTTTGAAAGAAAACCATGGTAAAACCATCTGGACCTGGTGCTTTATCTGGTGCACAAGACTGGATAACAGTATGCACTTCTTCTTCATCAAAACAGCTTCTAGCATTTCGTTGTCAACTGCTGAAATTCTGGCCACCTCCTCAAAATTTGCTGTAGGTCTCCAAACTTCATTTTCAGTATACAGGTTCTCGTAGTAATTTAGGATTTCTTCCTTGATCAACTCCTTGTCATCAATTACTTCACTACCCACCTTGAGCTTGTCTATACTGTTGTGTCTTCTATTTGAATTGGCCAATTTTTGGAAGTATTTAGTGTTCCTGTCTCCTTTGAGCCACCGGCATCTAGACTTTTGTCTCCACGAGATCTCCTCAGCTTTGGCCAAGTTCTGCAGCTCCAATTTCAAACTCAGAATCCTTTGTTTTTCAGATTGTGTAGAGACTCTGTTTTCTATGGCCTGCTCAAGGACTGAAAGTTCATCAAGTGCTTTGTCTCTTCTATCATCCATTCTGCCATAAACCTCTCTGTTCCATTTGCTAATATCCTTCTTCAGGTTCCTCAATTTTTGGACGAGAATGAAATCAGGCGAGCCACCGATCATGTAGTTCTGCCACCAATCCTTTATCATATCAATGAATCCATCTTGCTGCAGCCACATGTTCTCGAACTTAAAGTAGGATGATGCTGCATCAACAGAATCAAGTCTTTCCTAATAATTAAGTCAATCAACACTATTACCATCTAGTATTATTACAATATTTAATGCATGTCGTCAGGATGTAGAATTAGCTCGTTGTACATCAAATAACACATCTCAAGACAGTAGAGAAGAACTCTTGAGTAAAAAAGTAAAACAAAATAAAGGAAGAGGAGGAAGTCAATATGGTGGAAGAGACAGTTTCAAAATTTTTTGTGCAGTTGAACAGAGCAAAAATCTTTCAAATAACCAACTGCTTATGTTTAGGTTGCATGTGCCAAAGGTAAATATATTAATATGATAAATCCTTCGTAGCTTTTGAAGCCAGGAAACTCAGTGTAATTATCAACTGAAAGCTTCTATGATAAATAAACTTTCAACTCCATGAATCTCAAGGGTGTTATGAAATTTTCTATTGATGTGAAGTCAACACAAATATTGCTCTAGAAAATTCATCCAGCCACTTTCATGCCCTATACCGATTAAAGTTCACATATCATTGGAGACTCTTATGAATTCCCGGTGAATATATTTGATCTATTCTTCTTTCTGAATAAATAGCAATTCATGGAAGAATCTAAGAACAAGAAAGTAAGTTTTTATTCTTAAGGTGACACTAAAAGCTAGACCACAGTTAAGCTGCACCTGTTTTCATACCTGGTAGATGCTCAACCTTGTTTATTTGCTTATTGTGATTGAAGGTTTATATTCTCATTAATATGTTTTTAGGAACAACAAAGTTGAAAGAATTACACAGCACAGCTCATATTAGTGCATTATCCGGGACATGGGGATATGACCCTAATGGAGAAGTATTTCAGGCGTATAAAATGAACTTCTCTTGCAACATACCAGAAGTGAATTATTCCAGCTTTGTCCTTTTGCTTCAATCAGAACTAGATGATGATGTGGGAAATGTGGAAGTTGAACTCTTCTTAGTCTCCAAGTTTGTCCAATCATCTGTGTCGCATTGTGGGAAACTCCATTTGGATGCTCAACAGGTTGGAACCAAGCCACAGAATTTGAGTTTATATAATTCTATCATGTTGGTGTTTCATATTTAACAAGCATTAAACAATTTCATTGTCAGGTGGCAAAAGCAAAACTCTTCCAAGAACTATTCTTTAATGGGGTGTTTGGTAAATTGTTTGTTAAATCATCGGGTGGAAGGAAATTTCTACTTGAGACAGATGAATCTTTATGGGAGCCATCGAACATGTACTTGCTACTACCACTGGATCCTTTAGATTCAAGTTGTGAACCTTGTAGAATAGATTGGGGAGGAATTGAATCTTCTGTGTCAGTTGTGAAATTTTTGAAAAGAAATGCTTGGTTAAATGCTGAACAATCTGAAACTACCCGGAAGAATTCCTTAGTTGATAGGACTGCAGCGTTTATGGTAGATCTCGATCAGACAGATTTGATTCACTTCGCCAATATGTCAGTCTGTAGAAGCAAGCTTAAGGACATGGTTGTTGTGGCCATTCATACTGGAAGAATCTATTCTGTTCTGGATGCTGTTGTCAATACTTCTGCAGAGAGCCCCTTCGAAGTAAATTCAGAAGCTACCCAGTCACCCTTTTCATCATTTGCTGACTACTTCCATAAAAAGTAGGAAACTTCTACCTAAATTACTATTTCTTATTTACTGTTTGAAAAGACCCGAGTATGTTAAATTAGCAATGTTTTTTTTTTCTGTTTCTGTTTATTAGGTATGGAATTGTTTTACTGTATCCTGGACAGCCTTTGTTGCTGCTAAAGCAAAGCCATAATGCATTCAATCTTCTTGTGGATTTTCAAAAAGAAGGTTTGTCAAGTTATTGCTGATTCTTGGTTATTATAAGTAGGCCATCTCTTTTGGAATTTACATCATTTTTAGAAGTACAAGACACACTAGGATGTGTAGAACATTTCTATTACAGCCTGCCTAGGAGTTTCCTTCTAGTAAACAAGGAAAGAAAGTAGCAAACAAATTTAAATATATTAGCTTTGTGCCATTTAAGTTTTTCTTTTTGATAGGTTTTTAGTTCTAAGTAAATTTCTGACAATGGTTTTCTTAAAATATATTTTCGGTACAACTCCATTAAATCCCCATTAATGGAGTGATCCACGTCTTTACCCCTAGTTAGATTCTAAACATGTTTGCTATAGGTTGCAGAGCATGGAAATTTGTGGGAGTTGTTTTACTTATTACCAGTGACAAACCATGTGCAGAGATTGTGTGAACTTCGTTGGAGATAGATGATATTGTTTTGAGAAATGCTAAGCACCAAAGTAGTTGTGATCTCTTAACTGAATCCAATAGCACTTTGCCTTTTCCCGATTATAGGATCATAGTATGGCCTTTGGATTACATTAAACCCCATGTGCGCTTAATCTGTAAATAGGCTAAATATTTTTTTCTTGGGGTAAATAGGCAAATTTATGTTAGCAATTACAGAAAGACATTAGCATGCGTCCTTCATAACCTCTTTAAAATGTATTAGCTATTTTTATTTTTTACCCATTGACATAAGTACAGTTTTAATTGCTTGAATTAAAATAGTTCTTGTAGTATATCCAACCGAAGTTATTTTAGGCGGCTGTGGACTTTCTACTGGAGAGTGCTGTGTGATTAGTAATTTGTATGAGAAATAAAGGCACTGGAGAATATTTTATTGATATTATATTGTCTTACACTGAGCCCTATCTATATACAGACATTACATAACACTAATACTTATTCTCCAACATGGGACACTAATATATTGCTATATATATATTACTATCTAACATTCCCCCTTAAGCTGGTGCATATAAGTCATATGTACCGAGCTTGTTACAAATGTAACTAATACGAGGACCAGTGACACTTGGTAAAAATATCTGCAAGCTGATCATTTGACTTCACGAACTTATAACGTCTCCTGAGAGTATCTTCTCTCTGACGAAGTGACAGTCAATCTCAATGTCTTTAGTCCTCTCATTGAACACCAGATTTGATGCTATATGAATGGCAGCTTGATTATCACACACAAGTTCCATCTGACTAATCTCTCCAAACTTTAGTTCTCTGAGCAGCTGTTTGACCCAAATTAGGTTACACGTTGCCACAACCATTGCTCGATACGCTACTTCTGCACTAGAGGGGGCCATCACATTCTATTTCTTCCTCTTCCAAGACACCAAATTATCTCCTACTAAAACATAATATTTGGATGTAGAACGTCTATCAGAAGGTGATCCTGCCCAATCTGTATCCAACAATCTGCAGATGGCCTCGATCCTCGAACAACCGTCCTTTGCATGGGGTTGATTTTATATAGCAAAGAATTTGGACAACTGCATCCCAATGACTATCACAAGGACAGTCCATAAATTGACTTATAACACTCACATGAAAGGAAATATCAGGTCTAGTCACTGTGAGGTAATTCCACTTCCAACTGGCCGCCTATATCTTGCAGGATCCCTAAAAGTTTCCCCTGTCCTGGCAGAAGTTTGGCATTTGGATCCATTGAAGTGTCAATGGGTCTACAATCCGTCATTTCTATCTCCTCAGAAATGTCTAAAGCATATTTCCGCTGTGAAATAACAATACCTGAGCTAGACTAAGCGATCTCAATACCTAGAAAACACTTTAATCTGCCTGGATCCTTAGTCTGGAAGTGCTGAAAGAGGTGTTGCTTCAAACTAGTGATACTATCTTGATCATTGCCCGTAATAATGGTATTATCAACATAAACCACCAAATAAATATACAGATTTGAAGCAAAATGCTGATAAAACACAGTGATTAGCTTTACTGTGAGTCATGCCTAACTCCTGAATAATTGTACGGAATTACCAAACCAGGCTCGAGGAGATTGTTTTATACCATAGAGTGACCGACACAATTGACATACAAGGTCACTAGACTCCCCATGAGCAACAAAACCAAGTGGTTGTTCCATATAAACTTCATCCTCAAGATCACCACGAAGAAAAACATTCTTAATGTCCAACTGATAGAGATAGGACAATGGCGAACAACATCCATGGATAGAAAGAGATGGACTGAAGTATCACTATTATCAAGTCCTAATATATGAGTATACCCCATGGCAACAAGCGGGCCTTAAGGCTTAAGTCGATCAACCCTGGTCATCTGGACCAACTTTGGCTGCATAAACCCAACAACAACCAACAATAAATTTACTTGAAGGAACTTTCCTTCAGGTACCACTCGCTTGTAAAACTTACATCTCGTCAATCATAGCTATCGCCATCCTGGATGAGACAATGCTTTACCTATGGGCTTAGGGGTGGAAACAAAAGACAAAGAAGATACAAAAGCATAATAGGGTGATGACAAACAATGATAACTTAAACTGACATGATATGTCATATGGATTAGGATTAAATGTGGACTACATACCTTTGCGAAGTGCAATCGGTGGACTAGAAGGAGACAAGTCCGCGGTAGGAACAGGGCCAGGTGCAGGACGTGAATCAACTAGGTCTGATGCTGGACACGGACGAGAAGTCAAGAGTGGTGTTCTTGTGGTTAGAGATTTAGAAGGAGCAACACTAGATTCCTTAAATATCGGTATGGGTAAGACTTTTGTGGCCGAAGGTTGGAGGAGGAGCTATAATAAACTCCTCAAGAATCGGTATATGTAAGACCTTAGATATATCAAGGTGGTTAGAAGAGGTAAAATAAGTCCGAGACTCACAAAAAATGACATCGGCTGATATAAGGTACCTAGGAAGGTCAGGTGAGTAGCAATTATATCCCTTTTGAACTCGAGAATAACCAAGAAAGACACACTTAAGAGCATGAGGAGCTAACTTATCTTCTTTTTTTTGGAGCTAAGTTATGAACAAAGCATGTGTTCCCAAAAACACGAGGGGGGAGAGAGTATAAGGGTGATTGAGGAAACAATACTGAATGCGGAATCTTATCTCTGGATGGAAGATGAATGCATTTGATTAATCAAATAACAAGTCGTGAGAACTGCATTGCCCCAAAAACGCAGCGGAACATGGGACTTTATGGGAAATGTGCTAGCAGTCTCAATGAAGTGCCTATTCTTTCTATTTGTTACCTCATTCTGCTGAGGGGTATACAAACAAGATGTTTGATGAATAATTTCCTGAGAAGTCATAAATTGCTGAAATTGGAGGATGATTTTTCCAAGGCATTATCATTGCGAAAGATGCGAATAGAGACGCCTAATTGATTTTTTATTTCAGCACAAAAACTCTGGAATGCAGAAAACAACTCAGAACGCTCGTTCATTAGAAAAATTCAAGTATATCTTGAGTAATCATCAATGAAACTGACAAAATAACGAAATCCTAAAGTTCAACCGACTCTACTTGGAACCCATATATCCGAATGAACTAAAGAAAAAATAAACTTTGCACGACTCTCAACACTACGCGAAAAAGTGGCTCGAGTTTGTTTCCCAAGTTGACATGACTCACAATCTAATATAGACAAACTAGACCATATTTTGAAACTTGGATATACTTGGATGTCCTAAACGTCTGTAATTAGGTTTGGAGGATTTGTGGAGGCTTTGTAACTGGACATGCTATGGAGGGATTGAGTGAGTCAAGGTAGTAAAGGCCTTGTAATTCACACCCTGTGCCAATCGTCTATCCCGTACTGCGGTCCTGCATAACAAAAAAATCATCCATAAAATATATACTACAATGGAGTGCACGAGTCAACCGACTAACAAATGCAAGATTAAAAGAACAGCCAGTGACATAAAGAACAAAATCTAAAGTGACAAAGGATAATGGATTAGTTTGTCCAACTTCTTTTGCTTTTGTTTGGATTCCATGAGCTAAAGTAACATTAGGAAGAGACTGTGAATAAACAATATTTGACAAAAGTAACCTATTACCAGAAATATGATCAGAGGCGCTTGAGTCCATGATCCATGGTCCTAGAGTACTAGACTGGGAAACACAAGCAAAGAAATTGCCAGCAACATGAGTATCTATCTAAGCTATAGAGGCTACTTGTGGAGGTGTCTGCTTACTTGCTCGATACTGAAGGAATTCATTCTATTCCCCTTCAGATAAAGAAAACCACTAGTTACTTGCAGTCTCGGTTTGAGCAACACGAGCATTTTTAGGTGGTCGATCATGCAAAGAGTAACATACCTTACTGGTGTTTCCAAGCTTAGTACAATAAGAACACTTGGGTCGAGACCTTCCAAAACAACCTCCTCCTCGTCTATTCTCCATAGGCGGAGATGCCCAATTTTCCTGGGATGCGACAACAGAGAAGTCAATTGTCTGTGATGAGATCACTGTTTGTTGGCACTGCAACAAGGTGAAGCAATCGAGGGAATAATTCATCAACTGTAGGGACAGTCGGACTAGTCAAAATCTGGTCGCGTATTTAATCAAGGTCATTAGAAAGTTCAGCGAGTGTAAGAACTAGAAACATCTTTTGTTGCTGCTTTTCAACACTAGCAGAAACTAACATCAACTTCTCAAAGTCGTCCATGACTGCCTGTACTTGTCTCAAGTAAGTAGACATTCTTGTTTTTTCAAGTTTGTCATCCACGATATCACATCATAGAAACGAGATGTCACTAGTGTATAAAGTGCGAGTCTTTTCCTAAACTAAATGACATTTTTGGAATGGACGAAATAAGAGCATCAACTGGAATCAATAGATCGTCACATTGATACTATATAATTGAGTATTCATCTTTTCAAAGTGCTTTGGCCTTTTCATCTCCCTCTCTAGACTTTTTAGTTAATTGATCTTGAATACTTTCACCCTTGCACCACAACTCAACCAAGGAAACCCAAACTAAGTAGTTTGAGCTTCCCATATTTCGAAGTAATGATAACACTTGAACTTCCGGAACTCGTATTTTTAGAACCAAAAACATCAAATCCCACATAAATCTTTGGATTGAAGAGAGGTTTAGTAAATTATCACCAAATATCAAAATAATCAACTGTAACTTGCTGAAACAGGCGAAGGAAAAGCTGCCGTAAAAATCATTGTTGCTGCCGGATCTTAGATCTGTTGCCGGAAAAATAAAGTTGTCTTCTGAAAGTGACAAGCTGTGTGAGTAGGCTCGGTTTGAGAAGAAAAATAGGAACAATTGTCGGAATCTGGAAATCTCCGCCAGAAAAATAGAAAAATGGTCGGAATTTGATATAATCTGGATAGGTAGGCTCGAAATCACCTCCTGATTAAGCAGTCCTGAAGAATCTTTGCAAGAAACTGGCCGAAAGGTGGTACATGCATGGCGCATGTACAGATCTCGCCGGAAAATTCCCCCTTCTTTTCGGCGCATGAAAGTGCATGGGGAGGATTTTTTCGATGGGGTTTGTTGGGTTTGGTTGCGGGACTACGGTGGACCTTGTGGTGGTGTTGGTTTATGCGTAACACCGGTAAAAAATGGTTTTGACGCAACAATCACTGGAATATTTGCACTATGACTGTTTCTTCCCTGCACGGAAGAAATATTTTATTGATATTATATTGTCTTACATTGAGCCCTATTTATATATAGATACTCCTTCCATTTCAATTTATGTGAACCCATTTGACTGGGCACGGAGTTCAAGAAAAGAGAGAAGACTTTTGAATTTGTGATGTAAAATGAGGCACATATGTTTTGTGTGGCTATAAATCATTGCATAAAGGTAAATTGTTTCCAAATAGGGAAATTGGTCATTCTTTTTGACACATACTAAAAAGGAAATTGGTTCACGGAGGGAGTATTACATAACACTAATACCTACTCTCTAATGTAGGACACCGGTACCAGTATATTACTATATACATTACTCTCTAACTATTTGTAAACACATGCTACAAAAATCTGATCTGACACCATATCTTTAGATGTATATAATTGAAACTGAACTTGTTCTGGCAACATTTCTACAATCATATTGGAAGTAAAGTTTGACAATGAAGATAACCTTTGAAGTTCAAAGTTGGTAAAGTTTTACCTGGGTTCTTTAGAAAGAATTGATATACATTGAACTTGTCACTGTACCTAATAGGTGCATTGAGCTCAGTGTTTCAGATTACATAAAGTTGATGTTCAGAGATTCTTTGAGCAGGCGTTTCCTGTGGAACAAATTCAAAAGATAGTAAAATGGTGGTCCAGAAGCCGCTGAATAATGTTCACATGCCACCAGAACTTCTGGTGGGTATAGATATTCGGATAGACATCTTGAAATCCTTCTACTTGCTGCCCTCATTAATGCACCGTCTGGAGTCCCTGATGTTGGCTAGCGAGTTGAGGAAAGAGATAACAAGTCATTCAGGCGATTTACATATATCAAGCTCATTGGTTCGTCCTATCATTTGCTCAACTATCTGAATAACTCTTAGACATTTTGTCTAACTAAATATCCTTCATGGTCAGATTCTGGAAGCTCTTACTAGTCTAAGATGCAATGAGAGTTTCTCCATGGAACGTCTGGAATTGCTTGGAGACTCGGTTCTGAAGTATGCTGTTAGTTGTCACCTCTTCCTTAAATATCCCAAGAAGCATGAAGGGCAGCTATCTGATCGGCGTTCATGGGCTGTTTGTAACTCAACCCTCCATAAAGTGGGAACTAGTCGCCATTTGCAGGTATGTAAAGCTTTGTCTCCATAATAGAATTTATTACTTTATCAAAAAAAGAGTGTGTTTTCACTCGTTAACTCGATAAAAAGAGAGTGCTCGATTGGGACAATGCTGACACATATGTCTTTTCACTTTCCACATGTAAAAATATGTAATGGTAGCTAAAAGAACTAGAGAGCTAGAGCGAAATTCTTTTAGCCAGTGAAGAACGATTTCAGTGTTTCAAATAAAATAGAAGTTGTAAAAGCGTAAGAACTATATAGAACCACCTTTTGCCTGTCCCACATTTTCCAATCCTTTACCTGGCTGCATCAATTAGAGTGATCCCGAACTATGTCCATCGAAGTCAGAAGTCAATATGAAGCATTTTCTTATGAGTAATAAAGGAATAGATTATAAACAACCAGCACTAAGGAAATGTTGGGGCAAATGTGCATCCAAAAGAGAACCTTACAATATGTGTAAACTAAGAAAGTCAACTATAGTTTCTGGCTCTAAAACATATGTCGTAGTTTTGGTGCACCAAAGACTAAGCAGAAACATACACCTGAGCTTAAGATTAATAACATTGTCCCTCTTGTCTTCAAAAACTCTCGCGTTTCCTTCTCTCCATAAGACCCACCATACCACCTTAGGAATGCTTTTCCAGGCTTCTTTGGAAGATTTTTGAAGGTCCCATCTATGCCAGGATAGCAAATATTCCACTGTATTATTTGGCATACACCATTGGATTCCCGCAACAGCAAAAAAGAGATGCAAAATCTGTTGGGAGGAGCTGCAATGGAGGAATAAATGGCTAACTTCTTCCACCTCCTCTTCACAAGGAGCACATCTGTTGCAAAGAATAATGTCTCTCTTTTGAAGATTATCAAGAGGGACACATTTTCTATATGCCACAATCCAAGAAAAACATTTAATTTTTAAAGGTGTTTTGTTCTTCCGAAAAGACTTTCCATGGCTATGTTAAGAGGGAGTACCTGCTTGTCTAGGTTGTATAACAACTTTTCACAGAGAAGGTTCTTTTTTTGGATTTCCAGGATAAGGAATCTGGAAGAGAAGTCAGTGGGGGTAGAGAGTTAAGAAGACCCTTCAGACTCAAGAATTCTCCAATTTCCCAATCATTGGAGATTTCTTCCAAAGGGAATGAACCATCACTGGGGAGTCCAATGTTCTACAATTGAAGAAGTCAATACTAAGCATTAAAAGTTTGCCAGTGAAAATCGGGAGTAAATAACAAATTTTGCTTATTATTAGCATGAATAAGAGATTGATTACTTGGGATGGATGAATTAGGATTCATAAGAGAGTCTATGGCACATAAATCAAGGCAAAAATGTCGTTAATAGCTTTTACGAACCGTTTGAAGCTTATCGTAGAAAATAAGCAGTAAATAGCTTGGCTTTCTTAGTGTTTACTTGGATAATATGTCAATTACTTGGTTTCAGCGAGGATTGTAAAAATTAGGCCTTGCTGGAGGATCTAATCACGGAAATTGGGATATTCCACAATAATCACAAAAAGGGTACTCTCTTGCAGTTTGATCCTTTGTCCGTGTCTCTTTTTGGTTTTGTAGTTACTTTTGTTGAAAACCTCCAAAGTTGAAGCCAATTTGGGATTAGCTAAGTCGTGAAATTAGCAAAGCTGAAATTTGGGAGTTGGTAGAAGAGCTTGAACTAAGCACCGTTCTAAGTCAGGGGTTGTAATATTATTGAACTCACCAGGAATTTTCGTCCTATTTTGGTTGTAAGAGAAGTCATGGGCAAATATTCAGTGGTATCAACTGATCTTATGCAGACTTGCTTACACAACAAAGATGCTGATAGCATCAAAAGTTTGCTAGTCATTTTAACTTAAAAAAGACAGACATGGTGCTAGATGGTGGGAACTTGCTACAGGCTAAGCCGTTTTTATATATCAACCTGTTCACAATCCCCATGGGTTGCTGTCTTCTGGTTTTTAAGCACTTTCGTCATGGCATATTGAAATTCATCTTGTTTTGTTGATCCTCAAAGAAATGTGGATGCTATATCCTTTCCACCTGGCAGTTTTAAATTGCCCTTTTTTCCTGTATGCCTCAAATAATTTGACATCTGATTAGTTATTCTCTCACTTCCATTTCTAATCATGCTTTACATGTCTAATTACAGGGCTATATAAGGGATGGAGCATTTGATCCACGCCGATGGACTGCTCCTGGACAGCTTTCCCTTCGGCTTTGTCCTTGTGACCATGGGGTTGAGACGTCAGAAGTGCCTTTGGACAAGAAATTTTTGACTGAAGATCCCAAAGTAGTAGTTGGGAAGCACTGTGATAGAGGACATAGATGGATGGGCTCAAAAACAATATCTGACTGTGTCGAAGCGCTGATAGGTGCATACTACGTTGGTGGTGGGTTTATTGCTGCCCTGAAATTGATGAAATGGCTTGGTGTTGAAGCTGAACTTGAACCTTCATTAGTAGAGGATGCGATCAAAACTGCATCTCTTTACTCCTATACCCCTAAAGCTAAAGATATTGAAGACCTTGAGTTGAAGCTTACCTATAAATTTTCTGTCAAGGGATTGCTACTAGAAGCTATAACACATGCTACTGTGCTAGAAGTGGACGTTAGTTACAATTATCAGGTTGGTTAAAGAATAGTCCCTAATTTAGATATAAATATGAATTAATGCTGATTATACATCTCAATAGAGTTGAAGGGGAGCCTTGGCGTAACTGGTAAAGTTGTTGCCATGTGACCAGGAAGTCATGGATTCAAGCCATGGAAACAACCTCTTGCAGAAATGCAGGGTAATTCTGCGTATAATAGACCCTTGTGGTCCGTCCCGGGCTGCCCTTTTTTTTAATATATCCCAATAGAAAGTTTTTTCTTAAGATATTGCCTGTTTTTAGCTTTAGACTTATTTTCTTGTATGTGGCAGAGACTTGAATTTCTCGGCGACTCAGTACTGGACATTCTCATTACCTGGTACCTTTACCAGAAGCATAAAGATATTGATCCTGGGGAACTGACAGATTTGCGCTCTGCTTCTGTCAATAATGATAATTTTGCTTATGCTGCTGTGAAGAGGGAGCTTCACGTCCATCTTCAACATCACTCTGGATATCTTGAAAGTGAAATATCAGCATTTGTGAAGTTGGTCTCTGTTTCTTGTTCACTCCAAGGAAACAAAGCCCCAAAGGTTCTTTACTGTTTCTCGACGGACATTTCACAGTAACCATATGTTATTAATCTCAATGCCAACTGTAGTCTTGAATGTCTTCCTAGGATACAACATTGTTCAGCATATGTTACATTAATCCACTGCTATATATGAAAGTCTTTATAGCAGGCTGCTTGTATTCATGGGATATTAATTTGTTATAGGTACTTGGAGACTTGGTGGAGAGTATTGCTGGAGCAATACTTATTGATACTAAGCTTAACCTGGATGAAGTTTGGAAGATCGTCAAGCCACTATTATCTCCCATCGTGACTCCTGATAAGCTCGAACTACCTCCGTTGCGTGAGCTCATAGAATTGTGTGACTCTCTTGGCTACTTCTTGAAAGACCATTGCATGGTGAAGGGGGATACTGTGCATGCAGAGCTTAGGTTACAGCTGAAAGATGAGTTGCTGGTTGCTGAGGGATGTGGACAAACTAGAAAAAATGCAAAGGGGCAAGCAGCTCTGAAATTATTGAAGGACTTAGAGGTATGTCTTAGCCAGGAAGATGATTCTTATCCTATGTTTGGTCCTTTTAATTAATGGGTCATTATTCACATGGTAGAAACAGCCTTAGGTAATGTGGTAAGAAAGATAAGAAGAAGAAATGTGCTTTTGTTCGTGAAAGTTACCATTGCAACTACTGATGTTGCAATGTTTAACTCTCTTGTCATTGAGGCATTCTTCTTGTTCTTTTGTTTTGTTTCTGAATTTTTTTTCCGTTTCTTGGGTTCAAGTGGAGACCAATGAGTTGGTTTCTTTCCGAGTTGCCTCATGTCTATCAAAGTACTATAACTGAAAAGAGAATGCTTAATTAACTAGGTGTTTTTTTTTTCTTTTCAGAATTAGCTTATTTGAGTTAAGAAATAAGCTAATGAGTTGGTTGCTTATTTGGTTCAAGTGGAGACCAATGAGTTGGTTGTTTTCCGAGTTGCCTCATGTCTATCGAAGTACTATAACTGAAAAGAGAATGTGTAATTAACTAGTTTTTTTTCTCAGAATTAGCTTATTTCCGGCCCTTCCCCGGACTCCGCGCATTGCGGGAGCTTAGTGCACCGGGCTGCCCTTTTTAGCTTATTTGAGTTAAGCTTTGCAACTTTTCCAAATTTGGAAAGAGAACTTTCTGATGTTTATGAAATCTGTAAAGATGCTAAAGAATTGTTTTGATAAAGTTTTCACGTGCCTGCATGCATTTACATTGCATAAATATCAATTTCAAATTGACCATTACATGGTTTAATAAATTGGAACAAAAACATTGCTCGATAAGACGACTTTATTCTCTGGCATTGCCGTTACAATTAATGTTGAGCTAGATGACAGTTTCCATATGGATGGATTAAACAAATTCTTCAGTTATGGATTACCGATTATCCAAGCTCTGGATTAAGTTATTTCTGACATTATTTTACCCTCATATTGTAACAACAGTATAAAGGAATTTCATCCAAGAAAAAGAAACAAGAGACCAGCCTTGTTGATGTGCCACATTCTTTAGGCTCTGATGGTGACATCTGCAGCCAAGCGAATAATACATGTCCTGCTATGGCTCCATGCAAAAAGCAAAAGACAATACTTTTGAAATTAGAGACGGCCAAAGCTCAACCTAGCAGTGCTTGTAATTCAAATAAGGACATCCAAGGTATGCACACTGTAGCAATTGGTATTTTCTTGCACTTTCTTCCTTTAAATATTGAATTCAGCCCAAGTCTTGGGAAGCTTTTCAGGACAATTGATCTTCTTATACCAGTTTTATGAAAATGTTAAACTTGCCATCCTCTTCTGTACCAACATACCCATCCAACGCTTATCACTTCATTTGATTTTCTACGCCATATCTATTTTGTAGTGTAGTATAAAGAAGCTAAAGTTTAATCAGACTAAATATTGTTTTACTTTATGTCTAGTTAGATACATATCCCTCTATTTCAAGATAGATGACTTTGCTTGATTCCTCAGCAAGATTAAAGAAGAAGGATTACGTACATTGTTAACTGGAGCAAGATTGAGAGTATTTCAGATAACAGACAAATATTAAAAGTATAGTCAGTTGAAGTTAGTCTCATTAAGAATAAATATTGAAGTAAAAGCTGAAGGCTTCTATTTGAGGAGAAGGGGTCAGACCTTTTGGAAAGGGCTGTACGTAATTAGGTCAAGTATTCTTAGGATTGGAAAGTACATAATATTCTATAGTTAGTTTATTATGCCCGTTTGAAAGGGAATAGCATTGTGGTGGTGATACTCACAAACTTCAAATGATATCCCTGAAGAGTCCATCAGATTTGAAATTTAGTAATGATGTAGCATTGTATAGGCGTTGCAGCCTAATAGTCGCAGCTCTGCCTGCATATTTAGGTGTTGTTTTCAAATCCTACCAAAGGTTGCGCCTGCTCCTACACCTTCCACTATTCACGGGCCAATACCCCCTCTCAGAAGAAGTGATATAACAGAATTTAGGAGAGGAAATCCTTTTTAGGTGCGTAGTGGAGAAAGCATTGTGTAGGGTGATTATGCTTTCTTTTCCATTCTGTGTCACTACTGAATATATATTAAAGTGTTGAGGATTTATAGCTCAGCAGATAGAAGTCAAGTGTAAATTCCTTTTTTTCTATTACAATTTGCTACATTTCGGTTTAACTCGTTATATGCTGAAAAGTAACTTTTCTGAGTATGCTAAGTTGCTAACTATGCATTACTTTTATTTATAAGGTATTAAGATTGGTTGATTGAAAAGAAAATATCCTGCATATTCTATCGATTGCTTTCTATTACAATGTGAAAAGCCCCAGCATCCTCCTGCCTCCTTGGTGAATTGGCACCCGTCTCTTTGTGAATCCAACAGAAGTTACAGCACTTGGATTGAAATTTGTCTTGTGGCATTTTCCAGAATTTCTGAAAATTACTCTCGTGTGAAAATAACGGTTATCTACCTTAGAGATTTGAATTTTAATGTACCCCTGCATTTCTTTTGTTATATTCTTTTTTCCTTCTTTTCTTTGTTTTATGGCACTCTTAGATAAAATAATCAGTCACACAAGGATAGTGTTGCCTAATCAAGAGAAGACAAGTGCTTGACCCTGGAATATCCAGACATTGCTTTGCCTCCTCAACTCTCTCTCTTTAACAAAGTATTTAGCCTTTTTAACATGAAAACTCACATATCTTTATAAACCATTGTAACCGAGCTCCCCACCCTTTGATTTGACAAAATCTTTCTCAAAGTTAGATGACTGAAGAAAAATCAGTTTTGCTAAGGTCTGCTGATGCTCATCTCCTTAAACTTTTGGATTAATGCTTTTCTCCGTTTTACTTGGCAGCAATTGGGCCAATCAACATGAAAAAGGGTGGACCACGTCAATCACTTTATGAACTGTGCAAAAAACTGCAGTGGCCTATGCCTAGTTTGGAGTCAACAGAGCGTAAATCCAAGTAAGTAAAACCAGCTTATCCGCCAACCAGTTCTTTTCCCTCTTGTTTTTTTTTTTCTCAAACTGTTTCCAAGTTTTTCGCATATTGAGTGTAAATTCCGGTATGCACAGGTCACTGATTGAATGCGGCGAAGGGTCTGATAAAAGGAAGGTTTACAACACTTTTGCATCTCAAATCTCGTTGACCATACCCGACTATGGTTTGATAGAGCTTACTGGGGATGAAAGAGCTGATAAGAAAAGTTCACAAGATTCGGCTGCACTTCTCATGCTGTATGAGCTTGAACGACGGGGAAAAGTCATAATTGGTAATCAATGAATTGTCATTAGTGTAAATTCTCACATTCTTGCACTAACGCGTAGATCTTATATAGCATTTTAGGTCTACCTCTTAGGCAGGGAAAAACAGAAAAGTGCTATGTATATTTGCTAATTGGGAGGTAATAACAATCCAATTCTTGCATATCAAGAGGGCATAGCTTCCATTCCATACATTATTGGAAATTCACTAGAAAATAGGAATGAACTTGCTGAAATGTAAAAGATAGATCAATCTTATGGCCCTCTATTTATTTCTTACGGTTTCACTAATCTATTGTGCAGCATTTTTGTTAGGGAGGAAAACGGGATACTTGCTATCCAACATTTGTCTTTTACAGGGCTTAACTAGTTTATTTAATCTTTAGTCCTTTTACTCTTTCTTATTAGAAGAACTGGTTTTACTTATATAATATTTGTTCTTGGTAGATATATTAGTTTTTTTTTTTTAAAATGCAAAAATAGAAAATATTTGTCGTTTTAAATCCAAATTAACGTATTTTACTTTTTTTTTTCTCCTTAAAAAGAGTGTACTATGCTAGTTTGAAGACTAAGACATTTTTGGGATTTTGTACAAAATATAGGAGTGTATTTCCGGCGATTTTGATTACAGTGGTAAGGGGTTTGTTTGTTGGGAAATAGTTCGAACTAGTGGTAGCAAGTTAGTAGGCACTTACGAGCTTGAATTGTTGGTGGGTGCCAAATCATTTTCAATTCTTTCCTTGAACGTATAAAAGATACATTGATGTGCAATTTATGTTTTCTCTAGCTATCTCTTGATTCCTCTAGCTAAACTCTTGAAGCCTTTTCCTTCCATTTGTGACAAGTGATCATTATGTATCATTTGGTATCAGAGCTTTTTGAACCTCGTCTTATGATCCACTATGCCACAGAAATTATATGAAAGAAATGTAAGCGTTTATAGAGAAGCCGTGTGGAGAGATATTAACAAATAGCCGTTTGGAGAAACAACAACAGCCCAGTAAAATTTCATTAGTGGGGTCTAGGGAAGATAGTGCATATGCAGATCTTACCCCCACCCCGAAGGGATAGAGAGGTTGTTTCCAAAAGACCTCCGGCTCAAGAAAACGAAAGGACAAAAGGAAACAATATTAGTATCACCATAGAAGTCATAGGAAAAATAGGAACAACATAAAATCCAGAAGAAAGATGCAAAGCAAAAGAGATAGCTAGTAAATAGATCCTGCACTGAAAAAGCGAAATAGTAAGACACAACGTTGCCACTAGCTGTCTTAGACAAAAATTCTACTAGACTAGTCTCACAAAGGTACGAGTGAGACAAGAATCAATTACCTCCTAACCTACAATTCTAATACTCGACCTCCACATCTTCCTATCAAGTGTCATGTCCTCGGAAATTTGAAGCCTCGCCAAAAACCGTTTGGAGAGAGATTAACAAATACCCGTTCCAAAGAAATTGCTTCTTGGAACCTCGTTTGTTATCCACTTTGCCACATCTAAGTCTCGGTTGTCTGCTGGAACTTATTTCTACTCAATCACTATTTCACTTGTGAGTAATCTAGTGGAAAAGAAGAGGGATTAGCATAATCCCATATCATTAGGGTTGACCGGGAGGCGGGAACCCATACTTGAACCTTAACCCCTGGCCTAATTAATCTTTGCTGATAACTATCTTAATTTTCTGGTTTTTCTTCTAAGCTAGTTCCATTTTTCATTCAATCATTATCTCTGGCTTTAGGCATGTTCCACATACTATCTGGTATTTGTTTGGATTACGGGGCGCTACATAAAATCGAAATATAATGTTTGACGTTAGCTCGTTTCGTAGGCAGTAGAAAAATTAACAAGTACCCATCTCATTTTATTTAATCTCAACCAAGTGACCAACTTGTTTGACCAAAAGATGTCAAAAACTTTTTGATTAAAACAATTAATAATAGTGATGAAGTCAATCTTAGTCAAGCATAGTAAACCCCAGATCTGGAAATGAATCAGAAAATGATGAATAAAATGAAATAAGAGCGAGCAATCTTCATTCATCTTTGTTATTTCCTCTTTCATGATGCCAAAGAGGTCATCGATATTACATCTTTTCTAGAAGAAAGTAGAAGGAGAGAATACAGAGAGTGAGAACCCGGAAAAAAAACCCCTCTTTGGGGAGTCCATCCCCTATATATAGTTCTGAGACCATGATCACCTTCTCCGGTCGGTATGCCCTTACGCTGTGGCCTTTTTGTCGTTAATTAAATATTGTCTTTTGACCCACTGTACACTGTGGGTACTTAGACCGAAGTAGGTCGTGATGGTCCTCGCTACCCCGCCCCTTAGGCAGGGTTCTAACTGGGTCGGCTACTGTGGTCAGATTTTGACCTATACAGTTTGTCCCTCCGCCCGTCGGGGTCGTATATTGGTGGGCCCGGCGGGCGGATTATGATTATGAACACTTAAGAGAAATTTGACTGTTTGTTCCTTGGACGTAGTCTTTGGATCGAGGCAATGGGACGGCGCTCGGTGCCCTTGGGACCGTCTCGACCATTCGGAATAGAAGCGTTTGTTCGATTTGAAATGTCGTTCGTGGCTGCTGTCATTATGACACACGTTTCCTGGTGATTGAACCATTTCATGCCCTTATCAGTTTCGATTGGCGACTCTTGGGTTTCTCGCTTGGGAAATTTATGTCCCTATAAATAGAGGAAAGACACCATTCGATTGGTACACTTTCAAGCCTTCGTTGAGAGAACATTGTAGATCTTCCTCTTCTCAAATACTTTCAGATTTTCGATCTTCTTCGGTTAGCCGGAAATTTTCACCCCCATATTTTCTTTTTCTTAAGCCCTTTGTTCCATTAAATCGATACAAATGGCTGGTGGTCTTCCTGCGATGATAATCCTGCCGCAATTCCAGCGTTAGCAAGTGATGTTCCCGCTCCCGGAGGAGTGGAAGTGATAGAGGATAAGGGGATTCCGACGACGGCCGAAATATTGCCTCGCCCTGGAAAGCCGTGGACCAATTTCCACAGTCCCGCTGGAGAAGAGCCGGAACCTGCTCCCTCTGTTATGACTGAGGCGGATATTGCGGAGCTGAGGGCAAAATGGGGGATCCCTCGCCATGTTTAAATGCTGCCAGCGGTGGGAGACGATATCATACATTTTGACCGCCCGGGGTATTGTGCGTTCTACGCCTATCCCTTTATCGTCGGGTATACGCTTCCTCTTCCCCTCTTGGTAGTAGATTTCTGCAGTTTCTATGAGGTGTGTCCGGCTCAACTTTCGTCGTATTTGTATAAACTGTTTCTTATGCTGCTCAAGTTCGCGGAGCCTGCTGGTCAGGAGGTCACGTTGAGGCACATGCTCAATATCGTTTCCCCTCAACTCATCCGTGACACGATGATCCATATGCGCTATCGAGGGACAAAAGGGTCTGGTGGTGAGGATGGACGGCAGGTCCAACCGTCGCTTTTATGAAAACTATTTTTATGTGCGGACTGAGCACCTCGTGGCGGATCTTGCAGGAATCCCTAAAAGATGGAACTTTGCCTTTAAGTTTGTGCCTTTAGTCGGAATGATAGTCTAGCGCTTTCCTTTGGGCGACGATTTAACTGATTTTGTTTTTGCAGCCATAAGATTACCTCATGCGCCTGCTAACGATATTCGTGAATGGGTGAATTCCATTCTTCCTCATACGGCGAGAGTTCGTGAATGTTCGTCCTTCTGCGAGAAATATGGATGTAAGCCCCTTATTGGTAAGTAGCTTTACCGCAGTATGTTTTCCACTGCAATTTGGGTTTGTTGCTTATACGACATTTATCGTTAGCAGGGAGATTACGAAGGGCGAGGGATCCTCCAATTGCATTTCGTCAGCCGACGTCCTCTGCTCGGCCCGTACCGAGGCCTACTGCCCGACCTACTACAAGGGCTGCTCAAATTGAATCTGCGGCCATAGTTGTGTGCACGGAAGCTGTTCCTCAATCTGGGCTCCGACTTCTGCTGTCTACCCAACGGGGGAGTCTTCCCATGCTGAGGATGGCGAGGGACCGTCAAAGAGACGGAGGGTGAAGTCTGAGACGGCTCCATCAACCGTGATATGTTTAGAGGACGATGTCCCCTTAATAGAGTCAGAGACGAGGAATTATGCTAACTCGTCCACAGAGGTGGAGCCGGTCGCTGTGATCAACCTATCGACAGAGATTCCGGCCATTATGAGTGACTAACAGAATACTGCGACGGAGAGTCGGAGTCCCGAGGCCGTTGCTGTTACTTTGGATGGGCCTTCATCTTCTAGACCAGGTCGTGCTTCTTCTTCGGCCGCAGAGAAGGGAAAAGGCATCATGGTCGATGACTACGAATCTGAGTCTGCTCTTGATCCTTATGATGTCAGGATGTTTGAAGAGGGACTTACCCAATCGGCGAAGGCCCTCTTCAAACACCCTCGTCTAAATATTAACCCATCGTTGTTCGATCGAGGTCGAACTCTACTCTTTGGAAAAGGCCTTTGGCCTTAAGGGTGTTATTTCAAACTTTCGTTGAAATATTAACCCGTCGTTGTTTGATCGAGGTTGAACTCTGCTCTTTGGCGAAGGCCCTTGGCTTTAAGGGTGTTATTTCAAACATACGTCGAAATATTAACCCGTCGTTGTTCGATCGAGATCAAACTCTTCTCTTTGGCGAAGGCCCTTGGCCTTAAGGGTGTTATTTCGAACTTTCGTCGAAATATTAACCCATCGTTGTTCGATCGAGGTCGAACTCTACCCTTTGGCGAAGGCCCTTGGCCTTAGGGGTGTTATTTTGAACTTTCGTCGAAATATTCACCCGTCGTTGTTCGATCGAGGTCGAACTCTACCCTTTGGCGAAGGCCCTTGGCCTTAGGGGTGTTATTTTGAACTTTCGTCGAAATATTCACCCGTCGTTGTTCGATCGAGTCGAACTCTTCCCTTTGGCAAAGGCCCTTCGCCTTAAGGGTGTTATTTCAAACTTTCATCAATATGTTAACCCGTCGTTGTTCGATGGAGGTCGAACTCCGCTCTTTGGCGAATGCCCTTGGCCTTAAGGGTGTTATTTCGAACTTTCGTCCAAATATTAACCCGTTGTTGTTCGATCGAGGTCGAACTCTTCTCTTTGGCGAAGGCCCTTGGCCTTAAGGGTTTTATTTCGAACTTTTGTCGAAATATTAACCCGTTGTTATTCGATCGAGGTCGAACTCTGCTCTTTGGCGAAGGCCCTTGGCCTTAAGGGTGTTATTTCGAACTTTCGTCGAAATATTAACCTGTCGTTGTTTGATCGAGGTCGAACTCTTCTCTTTGGCGAAGGCCCTTGGCCTTAAGGGTGTTATTTCGAACTTTCGTCGAAATATTAACCCATCATTGTTCGATCGAGGTCGAACTCTGCTCTTTGGCAAAGGCCCTTGGCCTTAAGGGTGTTATTTCGAACTTTCGTCGAAATATTAACCCGTCGTTGTTCGATCGAGGTCGAACTCGTCTCTTTAGCAAAGGCCCTTGTCCTTAAGGGTGTTATTTCGAACTTTCGTCGAAATCTTAACCTATCGTTGTTCGATCAAGGTCGAACTCTTCTCTTTGGCGAAGGCCCTTGGCCTTAAGGGTGTTATTTCAAACTTTCATCGAAATATTAACTAGTCGTTGTTCGATCGTGGTCGAACTCTTCTCTTTGGCGAAGGCCCTTAGCCTTAAGGGTGTTATTTCGAACATTCGTCTAAATATTAACCCGTCGTTGTTCGATCGAGGTCGAACTCTGCTCTTTGGCGAAGGCCTATGGCCTTTAGGGTGTTATTTCGAACTTTCGTCGAAATATTAATATGTCGTTGTTTGATCGACGTCAAACTCTTCTATTTGGAGAAGGCGCTTGGCCTTAAGGATTTTATTTCAAGATTTCGTCGAAATATTAACCCGTCGTTGTTCGATCGAGGTTGAACTCTTCTGTTTGGCGAAGGCCCTTGGCCTTAAGGGTGTTATTTCAAACTTTCATCGAAATATTAACCAGTCGTTGTTTGATCGTGGTCGAACTCTTCTCTTTGGCGAAGGCCATTGGCCTTAAGGGTGTTATTTTGAACTTTCATCGAAATATTAACCCGTCGTTGTTCGATCGAGGTCAAACTCTACTCTTTGGAGAAGGCTCTTGGCCTTAAGGGTGTTATTTCAAACTTTCGTCGAAATATTAACCCGTCGTTGTTCGATCGAGGTCGAACTCTGCTCTTTGGCGAAGGTCTTTTGCTTTAAGGGTATTATTTCGAACTTTCGTCGAAATCTTAACCCGTTGTTGTTCGATCGAGGTCGAACTCTTCTATTTGGCGAAGGCCCTTGGTCTTAAGGGTGTTATTTCAAACTTTCATCGATATATTAACCAGTCATTGTTGGATCGTGGTCGAACTCTTCTCTTTGGCGAAGGCCCTTGGCCTTAAGGGTGTTATTTCGAACATTCGTCGAAATATTAACCTGTCGTTGTTCGATCGAGGTCAAACTATGCTCTTTGGCGAAGGCCTATGGCCTTAAGGGTGTTATTTCGAACTTTCGTCGAAATATTAATCCGTCGTTGTTCGATCGAAGTCGAACTCTTCTATTTGGCGAAGGCGCTTGGCCTTAAGGGTGTTATTTCAAACTTTCGTCGAAATATTAACCCGTCGTTGTTCGATCGAGGTCGAACTCTACTCTTTGGTGAAGGCCCTTGGCCTTAAGGGTGTTATTTCGAACTTTCATCGAAATATTAACCCGTCGTTGTTCGATCGAAGTCGAACTCTTCTCTTTGTTTAAGGCCCTTGGTCTTTAGGATGTTATTTTGAACTTTCATCGAAATTTTAACCCGTCGTTGTTCGATCTAGGTCAAACTCTACTCTTTGGCGAAGGCCCTTGGCCTTAAGGGTGTTATTTCGAACTTTTTTCAAAATATTAACCCGTCATTGTTCGATCGAGGTCGAACTCTACTCTTTGGCGAAGGTCTTTGGCCTTAAGGGTATTATTTCGAACCTTCGTCGAAATATTAACTCGTCGTTAGTCCCAGTTTTTTGGAGAGTTGGTTATCCTCTGGGGGAATCCCAATTTTGCTCAACCTCTGTGCTTCCTGGGTGAGTTTTTTGGAGAGTTGAAACGTTGCTGTTTTGCTCACGTTCGTTTCGTGCACACATTGGAGTTTCCTTGTCTAATCTTTTTTCTTCCCGGTCTGGAGATGTCATTGGTGGGCGGGACGATGAATTATACTTTGAACTTGGGGATGTCTCCTTCGTCGACTCAGACCCTAAGTCCCCGGAAAAACCCTATTGGGACAACTCCTAGGTGAGGGAGAGAGAGTACATCTTAAGGGGTTTCATTTTCTAGAAGTTGGATTGTCGGGTGGGCGATATTTCGGTTGTTTTGTAGTAGTTTCCCATTCTTCCATTAAGATGTTTCTTTGCTCGCTCACCTGCGCGACGCTTGTGTTCCTGTTTGAGCAAACAACAGAAGGTGAGCCAAAATGATATTTTTCTTACCCCGATCCGATAAGTCGGTGAATGAGGGTGGATTTATATCATTGCTCGTTTTTCCCGACGTTTCAATGGTTGATGGGGCGGTGGTTTCTAAATTCGGTGGTCGTATTCAGCTCTTTTTCCCCTTATATTTTGTGCTTTTGCCCTGCGTGGGTTGGGCTTGCCTTAGCTGGTTCATGGACCACCCGGTGTACGGGGGATGATGTTGGTTGTAACTTCTACTTGCATATAGCATCATGATCTAGATTAGCATGTGAGGTTTACATACCGCTCTTTTTGGTGGGTGATCATGTTTTCGATTTTTGATCTGGAAGAGACTAGGAAATTTCACTAAGAAATCCCCACAGACGGCGCCAAATTATTTGACCAAAAGATGTCAAAACCTTTTTGATTAAAATAATTAATAATAGTGATGAGGTCAATCTTAGTCAAGCATAGTAAATCCCAGATCTGGAAATAAATCGGAAAGTTATGAATAAAATGAAATAAGAGGGAGCAATCTTCTTTCATCTTTGTTATTTCCTCTTTCATGATGCCAAAGAGGTTATCGATATTACATCTTTTCTAGACGAAAATATAAGGAGAGAATACAGAGAGTAAGAACCCCAAAAAAACCCCTCTTTGGGGAATCCATCCCCTATATATAGTTTTGAGACCATGATCACCTTCTTCGGTCGGTATGCCCTTACGCTGTGGCCTTTTTGTCGTTACTTAAGTATTGTCTTTTGATCCACCATACACTGTGAGTACTTAGACCGAAGTAGGTCGTGATGGTCCTCGCTACCCCGTTCCTTAGGCAGAGTTCTAACTGGGTCGGCTACTGTGGTCAAATTTTGACCTATACACAACTAGAAGAGAAGCTAAACATACTTTAATTAGACTCAATCTGAAACTTTCTGATGGAGAAGTTTAGGAAAATAGAAAGACTTTAACTGTGTCAGATTCTAACTTTTAACTCTAACTAACTTGTCACATCACATTACTTGTACAGACGCATATTCGTTTACCTGCTTTTATTTTATTTTATTTTATTTATATAGTAACAAGAGATTAGAGATAAAGAAGGTTTTGACTTTGATTTGATGTGACGGTTGAGATTTGATTTACAATCTAACTCTCTCTTTTCCATCGTTAAAGGTGTAAGGGCTTTTTCCTTGGGCTATATGAATTTTGAAACTAAAAGCAACAATGCAGGAATAATTTGAAGTTTAAACTTTACAAGAAACCTAAATAGTTTTGAAGAGATCATTAATTATAGTACTTCCGTTTCAAGTACTAACAGACCATTTCTTAATTTGTTTATTTACTTAAAGAGGAGTCTGTATGACATTCAACAATTCTGCATTTGAAGAGATTACAATATGAGTTTGCGTGCAAAATTAATGTAGAAGCGATGTGACTTTTCATGTTAATCAAGAGTATTGATTTAAGGGGAAAAAGCAAGACTTTTCACTCAGTGGTAAAATGAATCTATTCGGTTAAGCTTAAATCTACGTACTGTCATTTCCTTCTTGGTTGAATCGTTTTCAAGTTTATATTTTGTAGTATAACCGAATATGCACGTAATCAGGGGCGGAGGTAGTGTGGTAGCTATGGGTTCGGTCCAACCCAGTAGTTTTTGTTTAAACTCTGTATTTGTATTGAAAAAATTATTAAATATATAAAAATATTTAATTGCGAACCCAGTAACTAAAACGAGTTAGGGTTCGATGATGAGATTAGAACTCATAACCTTAAAATCCTAGTTCCGCCTCTGCACGTAATAACTGACGAATATACAGTATTTCTTTAGCATGGATGGGAATAAAATTCTCTGAATCCCTTTCAACAGACAATGCAAAAAAGATTAGCGGTGTGTTTGGTGTGAAGGGAATATGTAATGTGACAACTAAACTAACTCTGGGCGGGTGGGAACAAGGTTAGTGGGGGTTGGGTTGGAGGTGGGGTGGTAGCAGTAGCGAAACTAGAAATTTTCCCTAAGTATATTTAAATTTGAAAGAAGTAAAAAAATTCCGATAAAGGGTGTTCAATATATGTTATATACCTCTAAAACGTACTATTTTATCTATATATACTGTGCAATTTTTCGACAAAGGGTGGTCAGTTGACCACCCTTGTGACCATGTGGCTTCACCACTGAGTGGGAGGTGGGGGTGGTGAGATGGGGTGGATGGTGGGTTGAGAATTGGGTGTGTGTATGTTGAGGGGTGTGGGGGGAGGGGTGGGGGTGGGGGGGGGGGGGGGGGGTTGGAGCGGGTCGGGAGGAGGGAATTGGGTTGAGAGAGTGGAAACTAAAAGTTGTCAATGGCATGAGAGGGTATTGGAAAACTTTACTTTTGTAAGGAAAGTTATTTTTCAGAAATTAGAAGAAAATGTTCCTTTAAAAAAATAATTTTCGAAATACTTAAGTCAATCAAATGAAAAATTGGAAAATGTTATCCATCATACCAAATATATCCTAGAAAATGGGACAATACGATGGCTGTATCTAAGTGCAACCATGCAGCACATTAACAAAAATTAACAATTCAGCCAGCTATAGAGTTACACTCCATTTCCTATGTGGCCTGCCTTGACGAAGATAGCAAAATATGATGCCTTAGAATGACTATATATAAATGCTTCATTTGCTTCTTACAAACGAAAACATAATACTCCCTATAACTTTGGTTGGAAGAAATTCTTTATGACGATAGTGTCGTGAAAATAGCACGGGCTAGTTAGTTTTCAGATTGAGAATTTAAAAACTGCAAGCGTTTGCAAAGTTATTAAAAAATAGCCACTATTGTGCGGCAACACGGAAAGTTCCAACATAATATACTGGAGATTGGTGCAGTTGTGTATGAACTTTCAACATATTATGCTGACCAGTGTATTATGCTGGAATATTTTCCGAACTTTGAACAATATCTTTATTCAGATTTATCTTAACATGAAAAGTGACTAAATTTTGATTACTTTTGAAACTGTGGCTATTTTTCAATTACCACTTGTAAATCTAGCTATTTTTGAATTTCTCCCAAAAAAAAGCCTATTTACACGTGCCTCAACTATTATATAGTATATACTTTTTCAACCCAAATTTATATGGTACATTTTCCTTTTTAATTAGTCCCAAAAAGAATATCACATTTCCTATTTAGAAATAATTCATCTTTATTATTTCTACTTTAACCTTAGTAAATTAATTACAACCATACAAATATTTATGGTTTGTTTTAAACCATAAGTTTCAAAAGTCTTTTTTTCTTTCTTAAATTCGTGACAAACACTGCCACATAAATTGAGATAAAGGGAGTAATATATATTTTATTATTTATTGATATTTTATTCCAAAAAGAATGATGTTATTTCCTTATTAATTACTTCATTCTAAAAAGAATGACACTCCTAAATTTGGAAACAATGTAACTTGAACAACTTATTTTACCTTTAGTTAGAAATTTTTATAGTAACCCAAATGTTGTAATATGTCTAGGACCATAAATTTCAAAAATCTTTTTTTCTTTCTTAAACTATGTTCCCAATCAAATTATATCATATAAAATAAAATGGAGGCCAAATTATGTAGTAGCTAATTTTCAAAATAATATTATTTTTAAAGTAAGAATTTACAGATCAATTGTATTTGTTATACACTGTCCATGTCCCATATTGTGGTATGATTTTACTTTTTTGGATAGCCAATCATACTGTTTGACGACCACTGCCCTATAAAATTAGATCTATACAAGAATTTTCCTACAAATAATAATATTTTCAGAATCGAATTCATGTGGTTATCTCATCCCACCTTTCGAACCCTAGTCAACAACTCCCTGACAGACCAACCTGATATAGTTAAAGCCATAGATAACTTCTCAACTCAAGTAATTAACTGGAACAAAAATACCTTTGGTTATATTTTTAAATGAAAAAACAAAATCCTGGCCAAATTAAAAGGAATTCAAAATTCTTCAAATTATCCCCATAGTCAGTTCCTCATTAACCTAGAGAATGATCTCCTTAATGAGTAAAATTTTGTACTTATGCAAGAAGAGAAATTTTGAAAATTAAAATCTAGGGTGCAATAGATTCAGAACGGGGATGCAAACACAAAATTCTTTCATATTACCACAATGCAACGAAGAAGGAAGAATAGAATCCTTTGTCTAAAAGATGAAGCAGAGAACTGGTTCCAAGACCACAACCACATTAAGGATTTAATTATAAATTTTTACAAAAACCTTTACACTATAAGTCATATTCAATCCCTGCATAATAATAACTACATGACCTACAACACTAAAATTAGAGATCAAGATCACCCCTACCTAAGTAGTATCCCTCAGTATAAGAAATAAAAATGCCATCGATTCCTTCAAACCTTACAAATCCCCAGGACCAGATGGTCTACATCCTTTCTTTTACCAAAAGTAGCGGAAGGAAATCAATAGTCACCTCATAAAATTTTGCCACAACTCATTTGCGTCCCAAAAAATTCTTAAAAGCATGAATATCATGTTTGTCTGCCTTATCCCCAAATGCCAAAATGATGAAACCATTAGACAGTTTAGACCTATTAACTTGTGCAACACCGCTTATAAAGTCGTCACTAAAATAATCGTTAATCGAAAAGCCCTTCCTAGCTAACCTTATTCACCCTACTCAAACTAGTTTTATCAAGGGTAGGGGAGCATCAGACAGTGTCATAATCATTAATGAAGTCCTTGACCATCGTAAGAAAACAAATGGAAAAAGAACTAAAATGATGATCAAAATCGACCTAGATAAAGCTTTTGAAAAAATCGAGTGGTTTTTTGTTAGATTCTCGCTCATCTCCCTTAATTTTCCCCCTGATCTTATTGAAATTGTAATGTCTTGCATCTCCACTACTACCACCTCAATCCTTATCAATGGATCAAAAATCGAATTTTTTGAGCCATCCAAGGGTATTAGACAAAGGGATCCTCTGTCTCCGTACATCTTTATCATATGTATGAAAATGCTGTCTAGACTAATAGACCATGAAATTGATTGTTGTAAATGGACACCAATCGAAATATCACCAAAAGGCCTAGAACTATTGCACCTATTCTTTGCAGACGACCTTATTCTCTTATCGGAAGTCAATCAAAAAAGTTGCAACTCAATCATAGATATGCTCAACAAATTTTGTGGCGCCTCAGGACCGTCAATCAACTTCGCAAAATCTAAAATAATCTTTTCAAAAAATACTTCCATAGACAACAAGGACCACATTAGCAATTGCTTTTCAATGAGACATGCTAACAATTTTGGAGGGTACCTAGGATTTCCTATGCCTAATGCCAGACCCACTAAGAAAGATTTTTAATTTATTCTAGACCGTATGAATACTAGACTAAAGGATTGGAAAACTAAATTTCTAAATATGGTCGGTAAAACAACCCTTATTAAAGCAACCTTAGCAGTAATCCCCAATCATGTTATGCAAATATATGATCTCGCTAAGACAAACCTTAATAAAATAGACTATATCCAAAGGAACTTCCTATGGGGTAACACAGATGAAAAAAAGAAATCTCACCTTGTTAGATGGAGTATTGTTACAATGCCTAAGAAGCAAGGAGGCCTGGGTATCCCCAATACTCACTGAAAAAACTCCTCCTTCAACGCTGCTCTAGCTTGGCGGTATAAAAAAGAAAAAGGGGCACTATGGGTCAAGACACTGTTTAGCAAATATGAACATAGGAAAGCCCAATATATAGATTCTCATGTTTGAAAAATTATAAAGAAAGGCTCTACTATATGTGACGCGAATACTAAATGGCTAGTAGGGAATGGGATGTCCATGAATATCTGGCAAGACAAATGGATTAACCAACTAGGAAACATTAGGAACTATATACAAGGACCTATCCTAGCCAAAGAACTAAACCTAAAGCTTGCTAGCATAATCTGAAATGGTGCGTTTGACCTTAGAGGCCTATTCTTTGAGCTCCCCTCAGACATAATCTCCAAAATCAACAGCACAAGCAAACCTTGCCCGCAACAGACTCCTATGCCTGGGACTAGAAGGGACGTAATAGCTTCTCCACAAAAAGGGGGATCTGCCACATTGACACATGTAACATCTGTAACATGGAGACTGAGAACATCGAACATATCTTTTTTAGATGCTACTACTCTAGGTCTATATGGGTGCAAAATAAGACTGTGCATAACTTCCCTCTAGACTCGAATGATGAAGAAGCCATGTTCAATTGGCTAAAAAAACGACTTGCCTCAAGGAAACCCTTCAATAACCTTATCATGTGGGCTGACTTCCTCCCATTTCTACTATGGTATATTTGGAGCTTCAGGAATGGGAGAATTTTCCAAGAAAACAAATTTCCTCCCACCATTAGCCAGCCTATAAATAAAACTATGAAATTCATCTTTCTGGCTAAAAACCTAGGTAGTAAACTATCCAAGAGAACCATTCTCATAAAATGGGAGCCACCCGTTGCAAACTTCTATAAACTGAATATTGAAGGCTCGTGCGCGGGAAACCCAGGGGTAGGAGGATTAGGAGGAGTGTTCAGGGATAGTCGTGTCAATGGATTATAGGATTCAATATGAGAATTCAGCACGCTACTAATATATACATGGAAACTTTGTCCCTTCTCTATGGTGTTAAAATAGCACTAAAAAAGAATCTCCCCCCAATAGTAATTGAGACTGACTGCTTAGAACTAACCAATCTTCTTATCTCTAACAATTGTCTCTATCAAAATTTGATTGACAATTGCAGGTGCCTATTGCGGATGACGAATGATCCTCCTCTAAAGCATGGGTTTAGATAGGCTAATGGAGTAGCGGATCTATTAGCTAAAGATGGATGTAATCTGGATGTTTTTGGTATTTTGCTTACTTATGTTTCCCCTCCCGCTATTGTATCCCATGTACTAGAAAGAGACAGATTAGGAACTATGTTATCTAGACTGATCTCTCGTTGTAATAGTACTTAGTATGTTTGTGATTGAATAAAATCCTTTATTACCAAAAAAAAAAATCATACTGTTTGACGAAAAAAGTTGGTTTTTTTTTTAGCAAACTTTGGTTTAGTTACGCGTGCACGTTCGCAAGCTGATAATCACTACTCCTATTTCAAATGTTATCAGTATCATTTTAACAATGCATATTGTATGATGCATATAAATTACAATAAAATTCTTTTTTGAAGCAAAACCAAAAATGGGAAATCACTTGAAAATGCTTCGGTATATGTAAAAACTATTGTTATCATGGTTAAATGACCTAATGGAGTGAGAATATATAATACTAACTATGGTTAAGTGACATGACATGTATGTGGAAACGTATGTCATGCATTTATTATTTGATGTAAACATTTGGTGCCAGTAAATTTTTACATAATTTTTTATTAAACGAGTATTTTTTTAAAAATGTTGGCGCTAATTTCGTGATGAAGAAGGAGAAAAACCGAAGGATAAGAAGGGTGCCAGAAAGGGTAACTTAAAGTAAAGAAACAGATGGAGTTGGCATTGTCAAATGCCTTAAAACAAACCAACTTTTTCTGAAACTTAGGAAAGTTGATTGTCTGTCAATCCCTTAATAGATAATCTCATTCATTTCTTCTTCTCTTCTTTCTCTTCCACTAACCCTATTAGTATTATATACTTAGATTCACCTCATCAAGAAAAATTAACAACAAGAGATCAGAAAAGAAAAAATGGGGAGAGGAAAGATAGAGATCAAAAGAATAGAGAACTCAAGCAACAGGCAGGTCACTTACTCAAAAAGAAGAAATGGGATCTTGAAAAAAGCTAAGGAAATCAGTGTTCTTTGTGATGCTCGTGTTTCTGTCATCATTTTTGCTAGTTCTGGCAAGATGCATGAGTTCTCCTCTACTTCGTATGTTCTTTTAATTATTTTCCTTCCTTATTTTATTTAATTTTTCATCATCGTATACAATTTTTTTCCCCTCTAATTAAATTTGTTTTGATTATTTTGAAGGTTGGTTGATATTTTGGATCAATACCACAAGCTTACTGGAAGAAGATTGTGGGATGCTAAGCATGAGGTAAAAATTAAACCCTTAAAAACTTAGAAAAAAAGGAAAAAGAAAATAAATTAGAGAAACATGTGTTTTTTGCTAAAACAACGTTAGTTCACTTGAAACATGAAATCTTTGAACAGATCTAGAAAAAGCAAGTTGTTTTTTCTTATTTGGCTTCTTTTTTGAGGAAAAAAAAGAAGGGAGTAGGGTTTTATCCTTTGACATGCAAGATCTCTCCCTTTAACTGGTTTTTGAGACATCCCTTTTGGAGAAAAGGGATGATTTCGTTGCTAGAAATATGTTAGGTATACTGAAACATGAATTCTATGAACAGATCTAAATATAGGCATGTACTTCCTATAGCTATAACCCTAATCAAAATTCTTCAAAAGGAGTGATGGTTTTATTCTTCTGGTCAAGAAACAGATCTAGTAAAGAAAATGAAGTCTACCCCTTTCCTTTGTTTGCAAGTCTTTTCATACATAGTTTTTAGCTCCCCAAAAAAGTGAAAGATATATGGTTGAATTTATGTGTCTATGACACATTAAATGCTGATTGATTAGCTCTCCCTCTTTATTATAACCTGATTTCACTGTTTTTATTTTGTTTTTGAGTTCTTAAGTTTTGATAAATTGCTTCCTGGATTGAAAACAGAACTTGGACAATGAAATCAACAAAGTCAAGAAAGACAATGACAACATGCAAATTGAACTCAGGTAAAACTTAACTCCATTTGTATGGCTTCTCTCTTCACCTCCTCTCCTCCCACCCATCGGAGATGCAGATTCAATAATTTAAATTTGATGGATTTAAAATATTAATATTCTTGGCAAACATATTATACTTCTAAAATTTTAGCTGGTTCAAAATTTAATATTTGTTAAGACGTTAATTATTTTTACATATAATCTATGGAAAAAAAAAACTTGAATATAGTTGTATTCGCCTCTACCCCGACCTAATCACAAATTCCTCCCCTCCCCCCCCCCCCAAATAAAAAAAGTATGAGCTAAGCTTGCCGGAACACCACCATCATAAAAGGAATAATACACTCGAAAAAATTTGAAACAAAAAAAGAAAAAACTTTGTCTTAATGTTTTTCTATGTTGAGTTGTTTCAGGCACCTAAAGGGTGAAGACATCACATCTTTGAACCACAGAGAGCTCATGATGTTGGAAGATGCCCTTGATAATGGACTCACTAGTATCCGTAACAAGCAGGTACAATTTCCTCCATTAATATTTTGTAGTAATTAATTATGTGCTATTAGACTTAATCCAGAATTTGATGGTATTCTTGTTTATCACCTTTTGACATAGAATGACCTTCTGAGGATGATGAGGAAAAAGGTATGTCCAACACCAATGTCCCTATTTTCTGTTCCGAATTTCCTTTTTTTTTTTTTCCTGTGTGCTTACTCTTTCAATTATATGTGTGTGTTTAGTTTCATTAATTTTTTAACCTACTGTGGTCTTTGGATGGATATTACTCAGACTCAAAGTATGGAGGAGGAGCAAGACCAACTTAATTGGCAATTGGTATGTTACTTATCACATTTAACTAAATAAAATTTATTGCTATATATTTTGATGATTCAAGCGACACCAGAAAAGAGAAACGAAAACAACTGCATAATTGGGAGGCACAGTGTGACTTTTAAATCCTGAAAACTCTTTAAAACTATTTCAAACTTATGGAACAAAAGTTTCCAATGATAATGAATTAAAATATATATCAGTGGTAAACATTTTTAGCAAAAAATAATAACGTCTTTTACAATTTATAAAACTGAAAAGAATGTTAATGTCATTTCTCAAGAACCCTTAGGAAGCTAACTTTTGATTCAAAAAGAGTTCAGAATGATTTTGAATGAAGTGATGGAAATCCAACTTCCTTTTACTGACCTCAATCCGATCGAGATGATTTAATTTAGTAATTAAAGTTTTGTTATTTGACAGCGGCAACTAGAGATAGCAAGCATGAATAGGAATATGGGAGAAATAGGGGAAGTGTTTCACCAAAGGGAGAATGAATACCAAACTCAGATGCCTTTTGCCTTCCGAGTTCAGCCAATGCAGCCTAATTTGCAGGAGAGATTCTAAAACACCTTGATTTATTTGGTGAATTATGACCTTTTATTAATGTTGTGCTATCAAAAAACTTGGTGTGTAATATCAATACTCATCTACCTTAGCTTATGGTTTAAGTGACATTAATTATATATTTATCTATAACCATTATCTATTCTGCATTTCTTGAGGGAGGAAAAGAGAGAGAATAAACCAGCTCTTTCAATTCTTTTTATCAATTTGGAAAGAATTAAGTCTCACTAGTATTATGCAAGTGTATACGATAAGATAGAAAAAAAACTATAATTGTTCCACTGCATTTAATAATCCATAATATTCTAAAGGTAACAACACATAGTGTAACTCTACGGAAAGAATAAAATTTTGAGAATTAGAAGGTTGTAGGTCAATTAATTACTGTCAGAAGTTTAATGTCCCGTATAAAGTACCTTATAAGTAGTGTACCATCCACAATTAGTAGCTAATTATAGGGATGGCAATGAGACGGGGTGGGTTTACTCTTATGCGGGTGCGGTGTGGAACGAGGTGGGTTAAAATAATTTTTTAAAATTTTAAAGCGAGGCGGGTTACGGGTTTAATGCGGGGCAACTTTAAATTTTATCTTTTATGAAACAAAGCAATCACTTCAAATACAATATTAGAGATTCACCATGGAAAATGGTATCTCAGGTGCACGTTAGCAGAATAGCTCTAACCTTTAAGGGATAAAAATGGCATCTGAAATACCCATCAAATTTTTTAGCAGCTTAGCATGAACGTGGTGGCATAACTGTCATTAACCTTTAAGGGATAAAAATGGCATATGAAAGAATGTCATTAACCACGGTAATTATTTATTTACATTAATTTTTTTATATTTAAAAACGATAATTGTTACTATTATAGAGTATTCATATCGAAAAACATGGAAGTGAAATATATTATGAACTGTTAAAAAGAATAGTTATAAAGCTTTTAAGATTTGTTTTATTTCAGATCTATTTTGCTGGTGGTAATTAAATATTCCTAATTAAGTATGAACGCGGAATTGAAAAGGAATGTATTATGCATATAGCAACTGACTAATTAGGTGAAAGAATCTTGTCTCTCTTATTTCATGGGCAGTGCGTGGTTAGTTTTATACATTTGAAAAATTATGTTACTACTAATTAGATTAATTGGTATAAGCATGTAATTTCACACTACGACAAAGAGAAAAATATAATTGCTTGAATAATATGAAACTCTGCATTTTATAAAATAATAAAATGTCAAACTAGTTTGTTTTAGAAAAAAAGGAAAAAAGAAAACTTAAGTGGGGCGGGACAAGGCAGAGCAGGTCCAAGCAGGACGAGTTGAAAGCTGAAAAATAGGTATGCGAGGCTAGTTGAAAGCTGAAAAATAGGTATGCGGGGCGATGCGGGTTGAAATTTTTGTGGATTTTGCCAAACCCACCCTGCACCACTGCCATCCCTACCTAATTAGCACCTTAAAATGAATTTGATCCAAAGTATTACAGCTCTATCAATATTTGGCTAAAACTAAATAGTTACGAATATAGGTGTAAGAAATCTAGCTCTATGCATCAAGGTGCTAACTATTTAATCTCGAAAATTCCATAAACTCTAGAGATATTCATAAAAAGATTATTTTAAAAATATCATAAAATAATTAAATATTGTCTTTCTCAATATGAAAGCCGAAGTGGTCAAGAGAGGTTCTTCGGACAGAGCTTCCATTGATTTATAATGTTGAGTTCTTTGTGAAAAGGATCAAATCATTATTGGGAGATGCAGTTTTACTTCCGAATTTAGTTAGCCTCTTAATTTGCCTCCCATGTTACGACAAGATTTCTATTGATTGTATTGGAACAGTTATTAGTAGCGCTCTTATACTTCCATATTCTTTGATCTCTATTATTTGCTTGTTGTTTCGTTCGCTTCGTATATCTTATTTTCTTGCTAATTATTATTATTTGATGCTATTTTTTTTCCGGCTTCTCCTTTTTCCCCTTTCCTTATCATCTTGTCTTCCTCTTTCTTCTTCTTCCTTTTCTTCCTTTTCACCTTTTCTTGAGCGAGGGCCAATTGATAATAGCTTCTCTATCTCACCAGGTAGGGTAAGGTCTGACATATACACAATCCCTTCTCAAACTCCACTTGTAAAATTATACTGGGCATGTTATTGTTGTATTTGAACAGTTATGATTTTAAAATTGACAGAAATTAAACTTTTAAAAGAATGTAAACTTTCTTTAGTTCAATGAAAAGGTGTGCGAATGATATTTTTAGGGTGGGAATTAAAACAATGTGGATTGGGGTAGCAAAAGATTGTCGAAAAAATAGTAGAACAAATTGAAAAAAGTACTCCCTCCAGTTTTCTTATCAGTCACTTTTTGTCACGCCCAAACCTGAAGACGCATGGCTGACACTCGATGCCATACTCAGCCCGAGCGTATCCCTATGTAATTGTGAACTCTAGAGGGGTAATCCTCAACTTAGGTTGATGAGGCCATATTCTAAATCGTCTGACAATAGTGCCTCTCTCATCTGTGGGGTAACCATACTTGAAAGCTGATATATATAACTGTGTAGGCCGACGAAGCCGCCATGAACATCTACTGATATACAAAATATATAGGACTCATCTACAAGCCTCTAGAGATAACTGAATTGTACCATGGTCGGGACAGGACCTCGACCTAGCCATCAAACCTGTATATAAAATGGACTCCAAGGTTTAGACCTGGTAACTCCGAGGAAGTGGAGCTTACCAACAACACTGATGTTTGACTCTGTCTGCTGGGAGAGTCTGTCCAACTGTCAATCAGGACCTGCAGGCATGAAATGCGGCGTCCCCGGCAAAAAGGACGTTAGTACGAAATAATGTACCGAGTATGTAAGGCAACAGAATAACTGAAAGCTGAAACTGAACCGATAATATAATAACTGAAAGTAACTGGGAGTCAGATAATCTGAAGATATGATTACCGGCTGATACTGAATCACCTATCTCAATATAGTAAGTAAAATAGTTGTCCGACGTTATAAGGCTCGGTATATGTAACTGCTCTGCCGCAATAGGCTCGCTCATAGGCGCTCGACCATACTAGGATCTGTATCTCAGCCTTTCTAGGCTAACGCATAGGTGCTCGGCCACAGTAGGGTCGATATATAATGTACCAGCTGATCAGAGGTTGCCAATAGGGGATTGCCCACCGATTATAGCTCGGTGGTAGTGAAAATACTGTAATCGTGTATATATAGACTCTCTTCTCTCTTGGATAAAACAAGACAATACTAAACTGTATATAAAGTCCCGATAAGGGAGAACAATATAACTTATGAGACTAGGATAATGTACATAAGTTCAGGAATACGAACTTCTCTTTATATCTCGTTATCAAACATATGTAGTTATGGGATCATGCCAAAATGAAGGAAAAGTTTAGCCTTAACATACCTTAACCTCGTTGAGTCCTTAATAGCTTCCAAGAAACTCTTCAAATAACTCAACTCAGTCTATCATAACATAAGGAGATTCAAAATCAGTTCTGAGTAAAGACTAAGTCTATAACTTAAGCTTGTAGCTCGTTTTATGTAAATTTGGGCAGCATCTCCCTTGTAACAAGGGCCTCCTTCGATACCATATACCAACAACAACAACCAGAGAAATACAATAAGAACAACATCAACAATAGGGTACAAAATATTTCATTAACAAGTCATCAACATATCACGACGAGTAGCAAGCTCGGATTGAATCCCTTCAACGTCCTTCAACCCTATTATCATTCATTCTTGAATGCAGTAATATATTCAGTATAATAACTAATACCTTTTAAAGGATTTCTAACCTTGTACTAAATTTTAATGTTACCCAGCCCAATACAAGATAATATCACTATCGAAAACTTCCAAGTGCTTTATAACCACTTCCTTTTCTAGTTACCAACTTATAATAGCCAACTTATTTTCCATAATTTCCAGCCACTTAAAGTTCATAAGATCAACTTTCTAATCAATCCATCAAGAACAACAACATCTCAAGCTAATCCAAGTATTATCTTGTAATTTATCATCCTAGCAACTTAACCAACATATAAGCAAGCTTAATCACAATTAGTAGGCTGTTATACTCACCTTAGATAGTAGCAACTACTTGAAATTTCAGCCAAACATAACCCACAATTATCCTCAATGACACCACAACACTATAGGCGTTATATTCTCTTATTGAATCAACTTTTGATGTTCAAGTTGGTGTGTAAACACTTGCAGTTTTTCTTAATAATCTAATATATATGAAGGAGGAACTGATTATTACCTTAATAAAAAAGAACAATACAAAATTTAAGGTTACTTCACTTTGAAGAACCCTCCAAAACAGCCACAAGATGAAGAACTACTATCTAGCAAGCACCACATGATTTCTAGGGTTGGATTCATATTTTTATCTTAAGTGTTCACCCTAGAATCATGGAGGAACCATTGGAGATCATTTAGGAGGGTTTAGGAACTGTTTTTGACGAGAAAAATGAGTTAAAATGATTTATAATTGACTTAAATATAAGCTGGAGTTTACACCGACTTTGTGGGTCTCATGGGAGCTGCTTTGCACGGTCTCGTGAAAATGCAAATATTTCTCTACCCCGATGTCGTATCGACAAATGGTTAAATGTGTTAGAAACTCTGCGCATAGATCTTCAATTTGGTAAGTAGATAATCCCCTAACTACAAGTATATTGGGAGAAAAACTCAGCTATATTTGACCTAAGTTTTAACAATTTTATGAATGTAACTTATGATGACCTTTTCCAACTTTCGTTCAACAACTCGCTTGACATCAAAAGAACATACGACTACCATACTACTAAAATAACTCATAATATAATCTCCTTATAATGTTAATCACCCTAGTCTCACCCCAAAAGTACATGTTATGACATTCCCAACTTGTTGACTTTTGACGAAACTTATTTTCTTCAATTCGTTTAGCTTTTAAAACTTCAAACCCTCTTGTTACTTGGTATTCATGATCTTAAATATTTTTAACCTCCACATTAACATGATTAACTAACTTTGTAAACTTTTCAAATATGATTTCATTTGTGAGCTTACATCAATTGACTTACGACATACTCTTACGTACAAATACTTAGGGTGTAACATCATCTCCCCGGAACATTCGTCCTCGAATGTTGACTGATGCGCTCATTAGTCTCATAACCTATAGCTCTTACAAATACTTTACTACTGCCTTTCCATCTAGGCAACTGTTCTATGAATAAATTCAAAGGCCAGGGCATTCCCCTTTTAGGCCTCTTTCTCACACCACGACTTGTGGTCGGAATTCTTCCAATCTCGTAACTGTTGATATCTTATGTCATGCAGCATGTATGACTCTATCCTTTTATGTGTGCCTATGTGACTCTTCTCTCCTTTTTCCTTCAGATTTTAGCCAATCTCTAGGCCTCACCTTGTGAACATATACAGAACTATGACAATTGTCCCTCTGGGAATCTATAGGTGTACTGAAGTTTTTCGCTTGGTGCTTTATCGAACTTACGCCTTTTGCTATATCTTGTTTCATAGCCTCGGTTAGCTATGCTTATGGCTTTACTATATATAGGTAGCTTATACTATACCACAACACTTACTTTGATTTATTTTGGCCAAGTTCTTCTACCCAACTCTAGGTTACTCTCTCGCTGCTTATCCTATATGTATAAATTTAAGTCCCGTAATGCTTCCTCATTACTATTCATCTTAAGAATTATAGCCTAATCCCATCTCACACTTTGGAACATTCATCCATCTATTATTGATTCACCTTAATATTATTATCACTAGGGCTCACGTCTCATCGGGAACATCTGGAGTTATTTTCCTGATTCACTTAGGGTCAATACTATACTTTAATAACTGTATTTCATAGCATCCCAATGTGATTCACCTTATAGGGGTATTTTAATCCTGTACAATTCATGAAATCCCTTTTCTTTGAATCATTACCCAATAAAGGTCTAAACGTCATCCTTTTATCTATCACAATTACACCCTTATTCTACCAATAAGGCATTATTCCATCTCTTCTAAAATCTCATAGTCTTAAACTCCTCTAAGTTTATTCATGTTATACTGAGCTTTTTTATAACTTATGGAAACCATCAACTCTTTTGTTGTGATTGGTTTAATCCCGAGGACTTACCTATTCTCATCACCTTCTCACTCACCTTTTCTTATCCTTACTCCTGTCTACCTAAAACCTTGTCGCTCTACCATACTTTATATTGAGACCTACATACATCTATTTATAATACTCGCAACCTTCCTTTGAGTTGCTAGAACCATAGATTTCCTTATGTTATTATGGAAGCTCAAGCGAGACATCATAGTCTCTAACTCTTCTTTACTCTCTTAACTAGACCTCTCTGTACCTGGAAACCATAGGCTAGAAGATATGCTACAGACGACAACACTATCATTTCTTGATATAGAATTACGATGCTTCCAGCCCTCTATCTGATATCTGGATTATTCGTAACCTTCTGTACTTGGGCATCTCGTACCTTCTTTACTTGTACCTTACTTACCTTTAAATCATGTATCGTATCTTCTATCTCTTTCATAATATCCCTTTCACATAGGTGGAATTCATATCCATACCTTAAAGCTCTCCTATAATACTTGCACATCATGTGCATACACAATCCGACGAAGGCTTCATACTGACTTCTTATGAGGTAGGTACTCTTCTAACTAGATTTATTGTAGAGCCATTACAAAATATGGCCGTTGTACTATCTCTTTTGTACCTCTAATATTTTGAGTGATTCTACAATTATATGAATCACGATTTCTTTACTCATCGGGGTCTAATAATCAGACTCCTAATTCACTTAGCTAATATAACTATTTAGTTTCCTCTTCTATCTCAACTTTTAAGTAGGCTTACGCTATATTCTGATATGCGGCTCAGGGTATTAGTTATTACTTTATCCCCTTGTGGACGCTATGGAACATCCATGATATTACCTTCTAGCAATTCAACCTTTTGTCTGTGACGTGGACTCAATTCTTTCTTTTAACTTATACTAGAGTCTCCTATAGCTATATCATTGTCAATGTATATGTTGCATGGATAACACTCCGAAATCTTAAATGCATTCATAATATAACTAACTATTGGTCATTGATCGAATAATTCCTTTCGTGCCTTCTCAGCTTTCTTTATAACTAAGCGATTAATTTTCTTGACCGTCCAACCACTTGTTTCATAAATACTTGTCTTATCTTAGTGCCCACATCTATTGGAATTTTGTGCAACTCATATGATCTTGAATATTACTTTTGATTTATTTTACTTCCCATTCATTAGTCACGATAGGTGCCACTTTCTTATGGAGTGCATACAATGTTATAGTGAAACTGTTGTTACAAGACCATTTCTTTTTCAGGTTACTACGCTTAGGTTGAAGCATTCTTCCTTATTTCTTCAGCTAGTCTTTTGTTGTAGTACTTAGGAAAGGCTCTCTGACTTTTATAAAGCTGCGAGCTTATTACATCATATACCCGATGGAATTTTTGATGTTTTCACTTGCCTATTTTTAACCTTAGTTACTTACCTCCACGCCATTATGCTCGTAGGATTACTTATAAACTAAAAAAAATTATCTCCCCCGTGACATTCTCTTTATTTTAGTAACACTTTTACGACAACTATGGCTACCTCAACTCCTATTTGGATATTTTTCAAGGATTACGATGTCGTATCTGCGAGACTGAGTTCCGTATGTTGGGGTTCACTAGGTTTATCTTGCATGATCTGCTGATATATCTGCATCCTCTTGTCTATCCATAACTAAACTCTTCCTAAATCAACTACTATTTACTCGTTAGTCCATTCTCATATCTATATTCTGCTTAATCTCTCTTGGGTTGTTTCCTTTGTCTGAACTTACCTCTCGCACTACCTCCTTATGTATCAAATGTTCATTCGCACTTATTTATCAATAACATCCTAGGAGGGAATCCTTATTGCATCTCCCCCCATCGTGCTTGTATAATGTTCTGGAGTCATAACATATATAGGATCTGAACAAATGCAATCTCACCCCTTTCGCCTTTTTACCGCATCTTCCTTTACTAGTCCATAGTTACCTCTTCATTTTTGGCATCTTTTCACATCTTCACTAACTCTTACTCGCCTTGTGATGACCCTTATATACCAGGGATAACTGAATTTCCTACGTGCAAGGGTGACACCTAGTGTAACTGGCACACTTAGTCCCTTAAGCCTAACTCTGCTCACATTGCTTACCTTAGGGAAGCATCTTCTTGAATGACCTTTAAAGGTTATTCTTCCGTTCTCCATTCTATCATTTTCGAAACACGATCTCTGAAATTCTCACAACGCCGACTATTATCAAATTCTTTGGTCCCTAAATCATGTTTGATTTTATTTTCTTGTTTATTAGACCATACTAATTTATGTTACTTCGGGGGGTCTAACTTAGCCTTTTGGTGATTACGTGAGATTCACCAACTCATTTTCTCGAAATAAGGATATGACTTCATGGCTTATACTATTTATTGTCTCAAGACCTATCATCTCTTGTATTTTCCTTCACTTGACCATAGACTCGGTCATCCTACCATATTTTGATTTACTGTTATTACCCATGTATCATGCCTTACTCATAATGCTTCATTTACTCTCTTCTTATTCTCTTGCTAATATTTCTATCTATCACATTGTTTTGAAAACATCAACAAAATATTATTTCAGTTTTAGCTCCCCTGGCTCAATCCACCTTTTTGGGTTAATCTAACCCAAGCTGGACCCTGATATTCCATCATTCTCTTAAACTATATATGTTAGCTCCCATAGGGCATAACTGAAATAAGTGTGGCCAATTGTACATACCATTATTTCTGTTGAAGGTAACATAGAATCCTTATATTTCTCTGCCTGAATTGGAAATTTGGATAATCTTCATTAACTGTTACCCTTCATCACCTTGCTTCTGTTACCTGTTGAAACTTATACTTTACCTGCTGATACTCTCATGGCTTGCTATTTGTGGGGTAGGTTAGATATTCCCGTCTTAGGTTCTTAAGTAGGAAATTCACACATCTGGTATGCACGATCTGTAGGGCATCAAATTGGGCCACATTGTCATGAATTCTCTCTACTAGTGCCAGTACATGCTGTTCTATTAGCCTTCTGGCTAGATGTAATTTATCTAATTGCAAGTATCTCTATATCATTAGCAAACATAAGTTCTGGCTCGAACTCTTGTGATTCAGCTATACAACACAATTTGATTTGAAAGAAGGGTAACAAATTCCTAAATGCCTTGTAGGTTCTTATTTATATAATATGGTGCACAACACATCGATAAACAAGGCTCTACTAAACACGACTTGTAGAGTCCCTAAGACAGAACTGTTCTGATACCAAGTTTGTCATGCCCCAAACCTGAAGAGGCATGGCCGGTACCCGGTTCCATACTCGGCCCGAGCGTTACACTCTGCAACTGTGAACTCTGGAGGGGTAACTCTCAACTCCGATGAGGCCATATTCTGAATCGTCTGAAAATAACGCCTCTCCCATATATGGGGGTAAACATACCCAAGAGTTTATATATATAACTGTGTAGGCCGACGAAGCCACCATGAACATCTACTGATATATAAAATATATAGGACTCATCTACAAGACTCTAGAGATAACTGAATTGTACCATGGTCGGGACAGGACCTCGACCTAGCCATCAAACCTGTATATAAAATGGACTCCAAGGTTTAGACCTGGTAACTCCGAGGAAGTGGAGCTTACCAACAACACTGATGTTTGACTCTGTCTGCTGGGAGGGTCTGTCCAACTGTCAATCAGGACCTGCAGGCATGAAATGCGGCGTCCCCGGCAAAAAGGACGTCGGTACGAAATAATGTACCGAGTATGTAAGGCAACAGAATAACTGAAAGCTGAAATTGAACTGATAATATAATAACTGAAAGTAACTAGGAGTCAAAGATAATATGAATATATGCTTACCTGCTGATACTGACTCAACTCATAGTAAGTAAAATAGTTGTCCAATCTTATATGGCTCGGTATATGTAACTGCTCTACCGTAGTAGGCTCGCTCATAGGAGTTCGACCATACTAGGCTCTGTATCTCGGCTATTCTGGGCTCGCTCATAGGCGCTCAGCCATAGTAGGATCGATATATAACTTACCATCTGATCAGAGGTTGGCCAATAGGGGCCTGCCCACCGCTTGTAGCTCAGTAGTAGTGAAAATACTAAAATATTGTATATATATAGACTCTCTGCTCTTTTGGCTGAAAGAAGACAATACTAAACTATCAATAAAGTCCCGATAAGGGAGAATACTGTAACTTATGAGACTAGGATAATGCACATAAGTTCAGGAATACAAACTTCTCTTTATGTCTCGTTATCAAACATATGTAGTTATAGGATAATGTCAAAATGAAGGAAAGGTTTAGCCTTAACATACCTTAAACTCATTGAGTCCTTAATAGCTTCCAAGCAACTCTTCAAACAAATCAACTCAGTCTACCATAGCATAAGGAGATTCAAACCAGTGTTGAGTAAAGGCTAAGTCTATAACTTTACCTAGTATCTCGTTTTATGTAAATTTGGGCAGCATCTCCCTTGTAAAAAGGGCCTCCTTTGATAAAATATACCAACAACAACAACAAAAACAACCAGAGAAATACAATAGGAACAAAATCAACAATAGGGTACAAAATATTTCATTAACAAGTCATCAACATATTACGACGAGCGGCAAGCTCCGATTGAATCCCTTCAGCATCCTTCAACCCCATTATCATTCATTCTTGAATGCAGTAATATATTCAATATATTAACCAATACCTTTTAAAGGATTTCTAACCTTGTACTAAATTTTAATTTTACCCGAAATAGCCCAACATAAGATATTATCACTGTCGACAGCTTCCAAGTGCTTTATAGTCACTTCCTTTTCTAGTTACCAATTTCCTCAACAAGATTGGCATGTAAACCAAAATAATCATACTAACAATATCATATTCATAGACAACTTATTTTCCATAATTTCCAGCCACTTAAAGTTAATAAGATCAACTTTCTAATCAATCCATCAAGAACAACATCTCAAGCTAATCCAAGTAATATCTTGTAGTTTATCATCCTAAAAACTTAACCAACATATAAGAAAGCTTAAGAACAATTAGTAGGCTATTATATTCACCTTATATAGTAGCAACAACTTGAAATTTCAGCCAAATACAACACACAATTATCCTCAATGACACCATAACACTATAGATGTTGTATTCTCTTCTTGAATCAACTTTTGGTGTTCAAGTTGATGCGTAAACAATTATAGTTTGCCTTGAAAATCTAATATATAAGAAGGAGGAACTAATTATTACCTTAATCAAAAAGAAAAAAACATGAAATGTGAGGTTACTTCACTTTGAAGAACCCTCCAAAACAACCACAAGATGAAGAACTACGATCTAGCAAGTACCACGGGGTTTCTAGCGTTGGTTTCATATTTTTATCTTAGGGTTTCACCCTCGAATCATGTAGGAACAATTGGAGAGTATTTAGGAGGGTTTAGTAACTGTTTTGGACGATAAAAATGAGTGAAAGTGAATTAGAATTGACTTAAATAAAAGCTGGAGTTTACACCGACTTTGTGCGTCCCATGGGAGCTGCTTAGCGCTGTCTCGCGAAAATACAAATATCTCTCTATTCCGATGTTGTATCAACAAATGGTTAAATGCATTAGAAACTAGACTCGTAGATATTCTATTTGGTAGGTAGATCATCCCCTAATTACAAGTATATTGGGATGAAGGCTCAGCTAGATTTGACCTAAGTTTCAAAAAATTTATGAATGTAACTTGCGATGACCTTTTCCAACTTTCATTCAACAACTTGCTTGACTTCAAAACATAACACACGAATATCATAAGACAAAAATAACTCATAAATTAATCTCCTTATAATGTTAGGCACCTTAATCTCACCCCAAAAGCACATGTTATAACATTTCCAACTTGTCGGCTTTCGATGAAACTTATTTTCTTCAATTCGTTTAGCTATTAAACCTTCAAACCCTATTGGTACTTGATACTCATGATCTTAAATATTTATAACCTCCACATTAACATGATTAACTAACTTTGTAAGCTTTTCAAAGATGTTTTCATTTGTGAGCTTACATCAATTGACTTACGACGTACTCTTACGTACGAATACGTGGGGTGTAACACTTTTTTGATGACCCGATAGGTCATATAGAGCTTTAACCCTTAATTCTGTGTTTTAAAACCTCAAATATCTCCTTTTATCCTTTCTCAATTTGCATGTACACTACGTATCTTTTTTCGGAAGGCTTTTATGTGAAAAATTAATTAAATTATGAATTCGTGCCTTAAAAATCTATTTGAGTTGACTTCGGTCAACTTTTTGAGCAAACGAACCCGGATCTATATTTTGAAGATCCCAGGCGTATCATGATTTGGGTCTTGAAGTATGCCTGAAATCGAATTCGGAGGTCCTTAGCTCGAGTTATCGCATTTTGTCAAAAATTTATAGTTTAACGATTTCAAGAATTTATAAATTTGACCGATGTTTGACTTTGTTGATACCGGGTACTTCTCAAGTCCAAATCCATGGAGAACTCATTATGAACATCTGCAAACCTTCCATGATTATTCTATACTGTCTCATTGAGTTTCGTCGCTGTTGCACACTCGACTTCTAGAATCATTAACTATGTTATAGTCATGTGTGGGGAGTTTTGCTATCCTTGGCATTCCACCTCCCTGGTGGATAGGAGTTTTAGTTGTCTTTATCCTCGGAGCATCATATTAACCACTAGAACCCCTCTAATCCATACATGATTTCATCCCAATACTAAGATATCCTAGCTATGTTCTTTCACTCGTGAAAGGTTAAGATTAGATGCTTCCAGAATTTTGCACATATCATGAGCATGTTGATTTGGAAGACAAGTTGTCGTATCTTTAGTTATCTCATATTGGATCAAATATATGGAAGGGTTAAATTGTTTGAATTATGATAATCTCATAAGTGTTTAACTTCTTTTTTCATCCTCATGGGCTTGTGGCATAGATTAATTGTGCCAGTTTATGTTAAGAGTGTCATTCAACTTCATGTATTTCTTTTGAAATCTCTATCGCATCCATGTTGCAAGAATATTACCATTTGGAGCGAAACTAACTTTTCTTACACTCAAGGAGGCAATCGGTATAATATACTTGATCACTTCTCCTTAGAGCTTACTAATGCAGGGCAAGGCATATATGGAAAGGAACAATTGTTATTATCCCTTGCATAACCCGTCGCCTCCCAAGAATAACTAATGCCAACGTCTTCATCCTCCCGATAATGCCTCCCATGTATCTCATGTCTAGAAAGACCCACTTCTTTTAGATCTCAGGGTCACGTACATGGTTCCCACATTATCAAATGCATGCTAGTTAACTTTATGCCTCATTTGTCTAATAATTGATGTCGTCGTAATGATTAACCATATCAGCATTGTTAGTAGTAATATTCGTGTCCCTTAACATATGACCTGATAAAATACTCTGCTCTGTACATTAATGGATTCCTGAATAATTCCAGCCCAACCTTGAACTATGTTTTTCCCCATTGTATTAAATCAATTGGGTATTGAAGGTTCAAACGTGTCATAGAGGGAGCATCACCCTGTGATCACATATATTCGATAGATAATTTTATGGTCAATTTATGATAGAACATCTTACAGTGATTGTTGAAGGTCATCAAAGGTTCAGTGTGGGTGTTCGCATAGAGATTTAGAGTTGAGGTGGGTGAACGGGTTATTCTCAATAAATGTAGTTCACATTGGGCCGCACTGTGAGTACGATGTTTCCCCCATCGTTGTTCTCCATGTATTCTGTGTTCTCATATGCCTATGTCTAAGAATCTAGTTGGAAATCCCTTGTACATCATTTTGGTGGAAATTACTGGAGGTGGGGGTAATAGATAGTTGGCCTATGAAGGGTATCTATTTGTCATCCTTGTTAGGTGAGTTTGGGAGTGGAGATTGTTTTCGCAAATATATTGTGGCGAAGTCTGTAAGTAAAAGAAGCCACATTGAAGGTCGAGAGTGTTGTGGAAATGAATATTTTCTCTTGATTATATAGCAGTTGGTTTTGATTTGAAAGGTACCTTCTAGGTGTTATGATTTAAAAATGTGCAGTCCATTTCTAAATATCATTATGATAATGTCGTGCTTGTAATGCTGAGATTCGTGTTATTGATATATACATTGTGGTGCTTTGTCGAGTTGTGGATGTGTTGTTAGGATGGTTTTGGTGGTTCTCTGGCTGGTGGATATGCCTAGTTACAAAGGAGACTCTGCCGCAATTTCTGAAAAATTTGGGAGTTAGTCAAAATTTAGGGACTTGAGGTATGTGAGAGAAAAATGGATATATTATTTTAAGTAGTTGGGGTAGATTCTACTTCTCATTCGAGGACGAATGATCCTAAGCGGGGGAGAATGTAAGACCCTAGAAAATTTCGCTAAGTAATTTAGGATTTCGTGGTGCCAGGTAAGCTAAATATAATATTTTATGTGCTATTAACATGATGGACATAAATTGAATGTGGTAAATAAGTGCATAAATTATATGATAAATAATGTGGGGTCTAACGAGAGGCCTAAGTATAAGTCAAGTCAGAAAATTATATAATAGGCTAAAATTTCAAATGAGTTCACACAAGTCCACACTTTGGACGAGCATATATAAAGATATATAAGGTTTTATGTGATTTATAACCTATCAAATGAAAGGTCTTTGATTCTAGTTTCCAACGTTTTAAACCGTTTGTTATTTGGACATTCCTACACAAAGTTATGATCATATTACCAAAGGCTGGCAAAATGCAATCCCGTGGCAGATTCTGCGATCGCAGAATCATTATGTGGTCCGCATAATTGATCTGCGACCGCAAAAATGGTCGCAAAATGGACCAGTTTAGCCCAATTCCGGGCACTAGTTTTGCGGTGCATTATACGACCTGCATACCAATTGTGCGGTCCATTATGTGATCGCAGACCCGAGTTCGGAGGGTTAATTTTCCTATATTCATAACCCGACCCCATTTTGATAAATAGGCTTTGGGGATTTATTTGGGGCGATATTCTGATGATTTTAGAGAGAGGTAAGAGAATTTTAGAGATATAAGGAGTAATCCTAACATTCTAACCATTCAATCTTTTATCAATCTTCAAGAATCAAGGAAACCAATCACAAGATCTTCATCTAAGAGGTAAAGTTCTATACACTAGACTTTAATTTAGAGTTTAGGGTATAAGATGGGTTATTGAGGTATGATTCTTGGGTGTAATACTATTATGTATACATGCATGTACCAATAAGGTTTGTGGAAAGATTGTTGAATACAAATAAGTAAAGATTGGGTTGGGTAAAAAAAGGAAATCTTGTAGAAGAGCTTTGAAATCAAGATGCACATCTAGTGTTTGATAAAGTGCTCAAATGAGTTGAAACCATGAATATCTTCCTAATTTGTGTTCAATTTTGTTATGTCTCAAAGTATATTGGGATTGGTAGAATTTCGGAACGTTGTAGTAACTTAAGGAAAGCTTAAACAAGGTATGTTGGCTAAACTCTCTCTCTCTCGGAATTAAATTCCATAGTATTTCTGTAAGTTTAAGTATGACCGGCTCAAAGTCCCTAATTTCTACGTTCTGGGTTATCCCCTATAAACTCATAAACTTGATCACTCCGAACGAGCCTTATATTGAGCGATAGATGTTTAAAGTATGGGTTGCTTACAAATGGTTTGGCTTTGAGTTGTGGTTTAAAATGAAAAATGGTGTACCGATTAGGCAAGGAAAAATCGATATGCTTAATACTCCTAACCGCTCGTATGCGTACTAAATGTCTTTATTGTGTGTTTCTAGTGGTTGGTAAACTAATAAGATGTTTGAAAATGAATTAAATGAACTGGGGACATAGAGTGTGGACAACGTTTATAATTGTGCCTAGTGGTGCCTATGAAATGAGGGAAATATATGAATCAGATTACGAAATGAGCCTCAACTCAACTGTCTTAAAATGATTTCTAAAGGAAAAATTTGTGTAGAAGCTCTATTGACGTATGTATGGCTAACCCTCTTCTTCTTAGCATTGAACTCTTGATGTCCAAATAATTGGCGTGAGTTCCGAGTTGATCATACTAGATGGATTGCCTTAATGTGTTGGGTTGAAAGATTTATGTTCCATAAATTTTCTGAGTGTTTACCTTGAAATCATGCTATTCAAAATTGTGATTATGTTCTTCAAGCTTTTCTTTTTCTTTCCTTACGTGCGCATGCCTTATATGATAGCACTTATTAACGTGGATGATGACGTTACTTGAACGAATAATAAAGGGAAAGACATGAATTATAAAATGTGTCCAAGTGCCAAGAACTACTTAATAAATGGGGCTGATTGTACCAAGTAATGGAAGATGGAAAGAAATGTAAATGAAATGAATAATTTAAAGTGGTTATGTCCCAAGTGAGATGGCTTAGCTGATCGGGCAGAGATCGGACACCATGATGTACACATGGTGGAATTTATGTTGGATTTCTGATCATCATTGTGAATTTAGATATGTCTCACTTGGGATAGCTTAACCGGTCGGGCCGAGACCGGACTCCGTGTAAAAACACGGTGGCATTATGGGTTGTGGCACTTGGAACTAAAGTTTATTAACCTAAAGAGATGGAAAGATTGAATCGGATCTATGTGATCCTTAATCGATGTTTCCTTGTAATTCTGTGAAGTACTTATTGCTTATTATAATGCCTTCTATTTGTTTCATTGTTCATCCTACTAAGATTTGAGTCTGCCTTACATACTATTACTATTTGAAAGTACTAACGACCCTTTTGCCGAGGGAGCTACATCTTTAAATGGATATAGGTGGTTCCATAGCAGACAGTGTTGGTCGCAGCTAATGGCACATCCTTTTTTCAGCCGACTTGGTGAGCCCCGCTTCATTTCGGTGTCCTGTATTATTGTCCATCATGTACTTTGCATTTTGAGGTATAGCTAGAGCCTTGTTGCTTGCATTTCCATATTACTCTTGAGTTGTATTTAGAGGCTCTATAGATAGGTTGTGGATGGTGTTTGATATTGGAAATTAAATTAGAAATATTGGTATTTGGCATATATGTTTTTCATCATAACTATAAAAATTGTAATATTTTAGACATTATGGTTGAAACTGCTAATGGAAGTTGTTAATGAAATATTTACAAAGTATGATTAATGGAGTTCATCTCCTCTTTATTCATGAATTTGTTTGGGTAGAATGAAATCTAACAGGCTTGCTTAGTCGGGTTTACTCGGTTGAGCGTCGGTCGCGCTCCTCGATTTTTGGGGCATGACAGACTGCCCTTCGCGAACGCATAGCTTAGATAGGCGGGAGCTGGGAGTTGAGGTTACTCTACACGAAAGAGAGCCCAGTCTCGCGAACGCAGAGGTGAGGTAGGCTAAACCTTCGCGAACGCGTAGAGTTACTCGCAATCGTGTAAGCTAGTTAGGCAATGCTCTTCGCGAACGCGTCAGTTACACGCGATCGTGATGAACAAATGACACCTAGTGACTTAAATGTTTCAAAATCGGGATTTCATCCATTTTTCATAATCTTTTCATTAGAGCTCGGCCTAGAGGCGATTTGGAGAAGAAATTTCAACACCAATTCATAAGTTAGTATACTTTAACTCATTTTCTTCCATTTCTAACATCACCCATTAATTTCTAGTCTTAATCTTTGTTCTTCAATGGTAGAAAATGTTACGCCCCATAGTATTACGATGATGTTATACACCCTGCAGTATTACATTACGGTGATGTTACGCTTTGCAGTAATAACTTACGACGATGTTGCACCTTGTAGTATTGTACGTTGAATTTGTCGTAAGGTAATTAACATCAGTCCAAGTAAAAGATTATTTGGAGATTATAAAGATTATGCTATTTCAAACAAGTAATAAGTAAATTCGTGAAGGTGAGAGGGGAGACAAGTCAAAGAAAATGAATTTTCGTCCAAGTTTGGCATGTTGGGATAAAATACGGCCCGAACTAAAATACTCGGTATTTATGGACTAGTACCATACGAGGTACCACATGACCATAATAGTAAGGTATATAAGGTATGTGAAAAGTAAGTAGTATTTTAAGTAAGTGGAAATAATTCTCAAATTTTCGGGTAATTGATTAATTACTGGATAACGGGACATACCTAATTAACTGGGGATGTATTTGGATAAAATCAACTTCCCCACGTGGCATCCCCTCAAAGACTCGACAAATGTATAATGAAGGTGAAAAACGTTAGTGCCATTTCAAACTTTCAGCAAACCTTTCATTTCAAACCTTTCAAGTAAACCTTTCATTTCAAACCTTTCAAGCAAATCCATTTTAAACCTTTCAGTAGGTTCAATTCAAACACTACAATCAGAATATATTAAGTCATTCCTACACTTAGAACTTAGTCATGAATTGTCTATTAAAAAGCACTACAACATCCAATGTTAGCCATTTTTTCCAACCAAAATGCTTGCAACCAGAACGATTAGCAAGCTAAACGTCTTTCAATCAAAATCCATGAGAATTATTGGGAACTTAACAACGTAAAGATTTTGCGGTTCTAAAAGAGTACGGTGCAACCTTTTCCAAGAATATCATACGGATATTTCACTACTCCAGGTATGTTAAGGCTATCCATTCTTTCTTTTTGGCATGATCCATACGATACGAACGAAACGTGGAAATGCACAAATTCCATTAATGACTCTATTCATAAAAGTATTAAAGATATCCATGTTCTTGAATTTCCATGTGTCATAATATTTTATCATCTGTTCATGGGTCTTAGAAAAATACGAAAGATGAAAAGAGTTTACTTTATGATCTTACTCAAAGGCAAAATGGTGTTATGACATTTCGAAAGATTTATTAACGTACTTTTCATGCATTGCATTCATGTACATTGACCTATGACCAGATGGAGTTATATACGCGTATATATGTATGTATATATATGTATATGGTATATGGAAAAGGTTATGGCGTTATATACGTACCACCATCTGATCAGCTGGTATACATTGATGATTTTGCCCACAGTGGCAAATATGATATGAAGGGATGCCCTTAGAGGCTGATGATGTTATGAAACATGTACCTATGCACGACATGACATTCATACACATATGCATGTGGCTAAAAGTAATTTATGATTTACAGAGTTATCCAGACTTATAGGTTGAGTCAATTACTCTATATTTTTTCCATGTTGTTATGTACTTATTTATGTGCCTTACATACTCGGTATAATTTTCGTACTGACGTCCCTTTTGCTTGGGGATGCTGCGTTTCATACCCTCATGTCCCGATAGACAGGTTGAGAGCCCTCCAAGTAGGCTATCAGCTCAGCGGAAGATGTTTGTGCGCTCCATTTGCTTCGGAGTTGCTTGTTGGTTAGTATGATTTAGACATGTATTGTTTGGTATGACGGGACTCTGTCCTGAACTTTATGACATTTATGTACTCTTAGAGGCTTGTAGACATATATCGTGTACGTGAAAGATTTTACGGCCTTGTCGACCTATGTTTTGAGTTTATAAATAATCATGTTGGCTTATTAGGCCTGTATGTTACGTGTATATGATGATGTAATAAGAAAGATACATTACGTTGGCACTCGGTTGAGTAAGGTACCGGGTGCTCGTCGCGGCCCATCGGTTTGGGTCGTGACAAAAGTGGTATCAAAGCAGTTCTGTCCTAGGGAGTCTACAAGCCGTGTCTAGTAGAGTCTTATTTATGGGTGTGTCATGCACCACACTTATAAGCAGGAGGCTACAAGGCATTTAGGATTGTCGCTCTTTCTTCTTACTCTAGATCGTGTGGTAGAGCTTAGTTATAAGAATTCAAATTCCAAAATTTTATTTCATTCGTAATAAGACGATACTTATATCCGAAAAGAAGGTTGGAAAGAGAGATAGTTGAGAAAGAGCTGAGTCAGAGGAATTGGATTTTTGTATGATGTCTACGATAAGTAAATGTGAGGTCTTTAGTAGATCATGGGTGTGCTGAAAGGTGTAAGCTTCCTGATAAGAAGCCTTAAGGCAAAAATGTCTATCCCTCTTTATGGTGAAAGACAATGAGAGATTAAGAAGATAAATACAAGTTTCAACAAGCAAAAGAAGCAAGATGAAGAAGGGTACGAGGTGCACAGTTAATAAAGGTTAACAATGTTTATAATTCAGGCAGAGGAATATAAGCTTTTTGAGTTATATTCAACAGTAACAGAAGTATGTACAATTGGTCACACTTATTTCAGTTATGCCATGTGGGGGCTAACATGTATAGTAAGAGAAGTATGGGATATCAAGATCCGACTGGGGTTAAGGTAACCCGAATTGGTAAATAGATTGCTTGTGTTAGTTGACATTACCGAAGGATATTGCAAATGTGCTAATAGATCTTCTTGTGAGACACCCAGATGGTGTACTTTAGAATATTACAATTAGATGTGGGTACTAGCATGATAAAAAAAATTCAAAACATAGGCATTGGAAGCCTAGAATGGATAAATATTACCTTATTACGGCTCCCGTCCCTAGCAGGGAGAGAATGTTAGGCAACCCGAAGGGCCCGTGGATGGAGCAAGGGGAGCTAAAATGCGAAAGAATGTCTTGTCAAAGTTTTCGGAATAAAGTGATTGACAGAAATGTTAGCAAGAAATACGAAGAGAATTAATGGAGCATTACGATTAAGACGTGATACATGGATGACAACAGTAGAAGAAGAAAAAGAAATGACAGTATTACAGAGTCTAGTCAAGTGAATGAAGAGTCGAGAGGTGACAGACCTTAAGACAACAAAAGAGAATAGGCCATACAGTCACATCCACATTTCGAGAAATACGTTCGCGACTCTAACATGATTAACAAAAGGAAAAGTTAGACCCCAGAGTAATAGAACAACAATGGTTTGGTGAACAAGATAAACTAAAAAAAAGGAACTGAGTGATTTGATAATAATCATGAAAATTTCAGATTGCATTCCGGCAATAATAGAATTGGCAACAGAAGAAGATTCATGAGAAATTTAGAGAATGGTCACTCAGGAAGACGCTTCCCTAAAGCAAGCAATGTGAGCAAAGTTAAGCTTAAGGGACTATGTGTGCCAGTTACACTAAGTGCCTCCCATTGCAAGTAAGGAATTTTGTTATCCTTGATACAAAAGAATTACCGCAAGGCAAGTAAGGGTCATCAATAATGTGAGAAGACGCCAATGATGAAGAGGTAAACCATCTATAGGTAGATCGTTGTAGCGCTAAATATTAGTACATCCCTAAAGGGGGGAATGTGGAGTGAGGTGGCATTAAATCAGAGTTAAGTGGTTCTAGGAATATGGAATGATAAAGGAAGAATGCGATAGAAATGAGAAAGGGATGAGATTGCACTTATCCAAATGTTACAGATATGCTATGATTCCAGGACATTATGTAAGTGCGAAGTCAAAAGGAGGAAGTAAGGGTTCCTGCCCGGAATGTTATTGATAGATAAGGAGCCAGCATGTGAGGTAAGTTAAGACAAGGAAATAACCCAAGAAAGATTATGCAGAATATGGATATGAGAATGGGCCGACAAGTAATTAGTAGTTGATTTAAGAAGAGCCTAGTCATGACTAGATAAGAAATTACAGACAAATCAGCAGATCATGCAAGATAAACATAGTAAACCCCAACATAGAGATATCAGCCTCGTTGTAATGTCATTATAATATGTGAAATATGTTCAAACAGGAGTCAGGGTACTTAAAGGTACCTTATGAATGTCATGGCCCTAAACTCGGACCCGGTCGTGATGGCGCCTTTCGTGAAGACAAGGCCAACTGACACATTCCCAATTCATTTTAAGCAATTAAGTAATAAAACTAAGTCTTTAACATAATAAAAAGAATCCCAAAATAAGGTATATAATATAGTTGCGGAATAGACATAGCCCGACATCGGGGTGTCACCAGTCATGAGCATCTATCATAAAAACTACAAGTCTGAAAACAATCTATACAACTATTACATAACTAAAACAGAAGAAAATAAGATAGAGGGAGAAGCACTGGGCTGCGAATCATCGGGCAGCTACCTAGTGAATCTCCAGAATCTGCTGGAAGCTCTCTCAACCCTCGCAAACAGGACCTGATACACCTGAATCTGCACACGGGGTGCAGGGAGTAAAGTGAGTGCTCCAACTCAGTGAGTAATAATAATAAATGCAAACTGAGTAATAAGAAACCACGTAAAGGCACATCAACAAACTATAAATAAGCAGTAAAAGCCAGTAAAAGCAATGAAACAGTGGAAAATTGGTAAAGTCACTTTAGTTCAGTTAAAACTTCTTTGGAATGCCTTTTTAACAGTTAAGCAAGTAAATGACAGGCAACTAGGAAAGGTAAACACATAAAGAACCACCCCTCGGGCACAATACCAACAGAATCAACCCCTCGGGCAACACATGGAACAATACCAACCCCTCGGGCTATATCTCACATTACAATGGGTACTCGTGCTCACTGGGGGTATGCAGACTCCTGGAGGGGCCCCTTATGACCCAAGCGCAATATCAAGCCATCTCGTGGCATACAAATCTCAGGCCATCGGCCTCATAATCATGAATCAACTCAATAATCTCACAACACAGGCCCTCGTCCTTACCCAGTCAGAATCTCATAAGCCACTCGGGCAATAGTAAAACATGATGCTCAGCCCAAAGTATCATTTAAAATATCATTTTAAGTGTTAAAACAGAGTAAACATGGCCAAGTTATGAAAATAGTAGAATATAGCATGACTGAGTACAAGTATAAAGTCAAAACAGTAAGGGATACTAGTAAAAATCTCCTAAGGGTTCAAATAATTAGTGCGAGGCCCAAATATGACATTCAGCCCAAAACATGATGATATCAAACAGTTTTCAGTCAAATACGCGGTAAAACAATCATTCGAGATGGACTAAGTCACAATCTCCAATAGTGCACGACCCCAAGCTCGTCATCTAGCATGTGCATCACCTCAATATAGCACAACAATGTGCAATCCGGGGTTTCATACTCTCAGGACCACATTTACAATCATTACTCACTTCTACCCGGTCCAAATCTCTAGCTCGCGATGCCTTTGCTCCTCGAATCGGCCTCCGGATGCTCCAAATCTAACCAAAATCAGTGCAAAACCATCAAAATATGCTAAGGGAATAAAGCTCACTCGAAAAAAATCAAATTACAACACAAATCCTGAAATTGGCCAAACCCGACCCTCGGGCCCACATCTTGGATTCCGATAAAAATTACATCAATGGACTCCTTATCACTTCCCGAGTTCATTCATACCAAAAGCATCAAAATTCAAACACTAACGACCCCTCAAATACCAAAGTCTAGGTCTCAAATTACAAGCCCTAATTCTTCAATATTAGGCTTAAATTCCATGATTAATTAGGTAGAATTCACATTAGAATCGAGTATTATGTCCATAAACCTTACCTCCAGGTGTTTCCCCTTGAATCCCTCTTCAATCCTCTTTAAAAAGCTCCAAAATTTCTCAAAAATGATGGAAGTTAACCCCAAAATTGCGGACAAGATGGCTATTTAAACATTCTGCCCAGGCCTCCAAACCTTCTTTGCGAACGCGATCAATGCCTCGCGTTCGCGAAGTACAATCTAACTTTGACAAAATTTTCCTCTTACGCGAACGCGACCAGTCCCTTGCGAACGTGATGGTTCCTCAGCCCAACCTTCGTGAATGGGCTCCCTTTCTCGCGAACGCGATGAACAATTCCACCTGAACCTAGCTGCCCAACTTTCCTCTACGCGAACGCGGCACAACCTCGCAAATGCGATGCACAAGATCCCATCCCTTCGCGAATGCGAAGGCTAAATCCTCAGCTTCACCTGCTAACCCTCCGCGAACGCGAGGGCCTACTCGCGAACGCGAAGGTCATTTGTCTGCTACACTGAACAGCAGTTTTCTGCATTTTTTCAAAACATGAAATGGTCTGATTGACCACCTGAGGCCCTCGAAACCTCAACCAAACATGCCCACATATCCCATAACATCATTCAAACTTGTTCCAACCTTCGGAACGCTCAAAACAATATCAAAACACCAAATTCGCATCGGATTCAAGCCTAAGAATTCCAAAATCTTCTAAATTATGCTTTTGATAAAAAAGTAAACCAAACCACGTCTGAATGACCTGAATTTTGCACACACATCCCAAATGACACAATGGAACTACTGCAACTCCTGGAATTCCATTCCGACCCCTATATCAAAATCTCACCTATCAACCGGATAACGCCAAAATTCCAATTTCACCAATTCAAGCCTAAATCTACTCTGGACCTCTAAAACACATTCCAATCAAGCTCCTAAGCCCTAAATCACCTCACGAAGCTATCCGAACCATCGGAACTCACATTCGAGCCCTCTAACACATAAGTCAACATCCGATTGACTTTTCCAACTTAAGCTTCCTCAAAAGAAACTAAGTGTCTCAAACCTTACCAAAACCTTTTTGAACCCGAGCCAACCAACCCGATCACACATAAAACCGATAAACAAAGCAATAAGAAGCAAAAATGGGGGAAATGGAGCAGTAACTCATGAGACGACTGGCCAGGTCATCACAATGAATGTTATGGAAATAAAAGAGAGTTCTACTGGGAAGACAGTCAAGTATCAGTTCAGAAACAACCCTACAAGCACAAGGGTGAGGAGGTAAATAACTACGGATAATTGTAGGCGAAGAAGGACATCAACAATTTTATTGGGTATATGATGTAATAAGCTCGCGGCTTTACAAGAGTCAGAGGGTTCTCCCTAAGTACTACAGTGAAAGACTAGCTGAGGAAATGAGGAAGAAGGTTCAACCTAAGCACAGTGACCCAAAGAGGAAATATTCTTGTAACAACGGTTTCACAACAACATTGTACATCCTCTATGAGAAAGGGGAACTTACCATGGCTAGTGAATAGGAAGTAAAATTAAAAGTAATATTCGAGATCATATGAGTTGCACGAAAACTCTGGCATGTGTGGGCACTAAGATAAGCTAGGTATGGACGCAACAAGGGGGTAGAAAGACTAAGAAAAGTAATAGCTTACGTTGAAAAAAAGCTAAAATGGAGCGAAAGAAATTATTCGATCAATGATCTAGAGTTGGTTACATTATGAACTCACTTAAGGGTTCGGAGTTTTATACATGCAGCATATACAGCCGTAGAAGATTCTGGTATATGTTAAAAGAAAGAATTAAACTCAGGTCATAGACGAAGGATTGAATTGTTAAAGGAATTTATCATGAATATCCCTCAGCGCCTATAAAAGGCTAAAGCAATAATTAATACCAGGAGCCCCAGATCGGAAGATAGCTTAAGTCTACATAAAGACTGATCAGAAAGAAAAAAAAACTAAAGAGTTACATCGACTAAGTAAAACAAGAGTGGACCAAGAGAATTATAGACCTCAGGATCACTCGTAAATAGAAGAAGCATAAGAGAGATAGTAGAGTAGCCATATTTTATAACGGCTCTACGATGAAGCCAACTGAAGAGTACCAGCCTCATAAGAAGTCAGTATGAAGCTCCCATCAGATTGTGTATGCACCAAAGGTGCAAGTATTATAATAGAGCTTCAGGTTGTGGAGATAAGTTATACCTATGTGGAAGGGAGGTTATGAAAGAGATAGAAGAATGTGAGGCAATATTTAAGGTAAGTAAGGAAAAGGTGAACAACGTACAAGATAATCAAACATAGAAGGTTATGAATAGTCCATACTGCAGATAAGGGGCTAGAAGTGCGGGGATTCAGTATCCAGGAATGATAGCAGCGTTGTCAGTGGCATACCTTCCAGCCTATGATTTCTAGGTACCGAAAGGTCTAATTAGAGAGTGAAAGAAGAGTTAGAGACGATGTGATGTCTCGTTTGACGTTCTATAATAACATAAGAAAATCTATGGTGCAAGCAAGTTGAAGAAAGGTTGCGAGTAGTATAAATGGATATGTATAGGTCGCAAGATATTTTACTAATTATAAATTTATGATTGAAAGTATGGTCATAAATGAAGCATTTCAAGTTGCGCCATTTATTGAAAAGTTTCCTCCGTTGTGGAAGGATATTAATAATTACTTGAAACATAAGTGCAAGAAGATGGCGCTTGAAGATATTATTGTTCGTCTATGGATTGAAGAGGATAACAAAGCTGCTGAGAAGAAGTCCCGTGGAAACTCAGAAATAATGGGAAAAAAATATTATTGAGGAAGCATCTACAAGCAACAAAAGAGAAAGAAGTCGTCTGGACCAAAGAATTACCCGAACAAGAAGAAGTTCAAAGGTAATTGCCACAACTGTGGAAAGGTTGGACATAAGGTCGTGGGCTATCGTGCACTGAAGAAGGATAAGAAGAAGAGTCAAACAAACATGGTTGAAAAGAATAATAAAATGGAGGACTTATATGCCATGCTATCTGAATGCAACTTGGTAGGAAATTCCAAGGAGTGGTGGATTGATTCTGGATCCACTCGTCATGTTTGTGCTAACAAAGAGTTATTTGCTTCTTATGTTTCCGTAGGGCCCGAAGAGACTATCTTCATGGGAAATTCCGCCAATGGCGAAAATTGAATGAGTTAGGAACATCTTAGAAGATGACTTCGGGAAATGTTATGACTCTAAACAACGTTCTCCATGTTCCTAAAATTCGCAAGAATTGGTCTCTGCTGGACTTCTTATCAAGAATAGATTTAAGTGTGTATTTGTTTCTGAAAAAGTTGTAATAAGTAAGAATGATGTGTATGCAGGAAAAGATTACCTAACTGAGGGCTTTTTCAAGTTGAATTTAATAGCTACTGATATCAATAAAGTTCAAGCTTCTTCTTACTTACTTGAGTCAAATAATTTATGACATGCACGTTTAGGTCACGTCAACTTCAAAACTATATGAAAAATGATTAACTTGGAAGTATTGCCTAAATTTGAATACGATAATTTGAAACGTCAAATATGTGTAGAATATAAGTATGTTAAACATCCTTATAAGTCAATTGAAAGGAATTAAAATCCTTTAGACTTAATTCACACAGATATTTGCGACATGAAGTCAATACCATCTCGTAGTAGGAAAAAGTATTTCATAACTTTTATTGACGACAGTACTAGATATTAAGTAAAAATGAAGCTATTGAGGCATTCAAGCAATACAAAAATGAACTTGTAACGCAACTAAATAAAAAGATCAAAATGATAAGAAGTGATAAGGGTGACGAATATGAATCTCCTTTTGAAGAAATATGTTTGGAATATGGCATTGCCCCTTACTCACCATAGTCAAATGGAATTGCGAAAAGAAAGAATACAACTTTAAAAGAGATGATAAATGCCTTGTTGATAGGATATGCAAAAAATAGTAAGGCACACCATTTTCTGGTCCATAAATCAGAAAATTCCGACATTCATATTAATATGGTAATCGAATTCGAGAATGCTGAATTCTTTGAAAATATTATTTGTATAAAAATTAACGTGATTCGTCTAGTGAAAAATCTAATTGACCACGAGAAGAAGCAACGGAAAGTTTGTTTAATGAGGAAAATCCAAGACATAGTAAACGTCAAAGGACAACTACTACCTTTGGACCAGAATTTCTAATATTTTTGTTGGAAAATGAGCCTCAAACGTTTAAAGAAGCAATGTCTTCCTCGGAAGCACAATATCGGAGACAGGCAGTCAATAGTGATATAAGATCCTTATTAAGTAATCATACTTGGGAATTGGTTGATCTTCATCCAGGAAATAAACCTTTGGGTTGTAAGTGAATTTTTAAAAGGAAAATGAAAGCTAGTGGTACTATTGACAAATATAAGGCAAGATTAGTTGTCAAAGGGTTTAGACAATGAGAAGGTCATAATTATTTTGATACATACTCACCGGTAACGAGGATTACATCTATTCAGGTGCTAATGGCGTTAGCCGCCGTGTATGATCTTGAAATCTATCAGATGGATGTGAAGACAGCCTTTTTAAATGGAGATTTGGAGGAAGAAATTTATATGGAACAACCTGAAGGGTTCGTGGTTCCCGAAAAAGAAAAAAGGTGTGTCGGCTTGTTAAGTCAGTTTACGGATTGAAACAAGCACACAAACAATGGCATGCGAAATTTGACCAAACAATGTTGGCAAATGTATTTAAGATTAATGAGTGTGATAAATGAGTTTACATTAAAAATACTCCTAATCTTGTAGTTATTATATGTTTATATATTGATGATATTTTAATACTGGGCAAAGATATTACAGATATAAATGCTACTAAGTGTATACTTGCTAGCAAGTTTGATATGAAAGACTTAGGAGTTGCTGATTTAATTCTAAGAATTAAAATCCATAGGACTCCTCACGTAATGGCATTGTCTCGACTCATTACATTAAAATGGTGCTTGAAAAAAAAATCAAAGTATTTAGATTTCAAAGTCGCAAAGACCCCGATTGATGTAAATGTGTCTCTTACAAAGAATCTAGGTCAAAGCAGATCTCAACTGGATTATGCTCATGTGTTGGAAAGTTTAATGTACATCATGAATTGTACATGTCCTGATATAGCTTGTGCAGTAAGTAAACTAAGTCGTTACACAAGTAATCCCGACCAAACTCATTGGATGGAAATGAAATGAGTTTGGGGTATCTAAGACATACCCAAGATTATACTTTGCACTACATTAAGTATCATGCGGTAATTTAAGGATGTAGTGATGCAAATTGAATCACTAGATCATCAGAAACAAAGTCCACAAGTGGATATGGCTTTACCATTGGTAGAGGAGCAGTTTCTTGGAAATCATCCAAACAGACATGCAATGCTCGCTCTACATGGAGTCTAAGTTTATAGCTTTAGAGAAGGATGGAGAAGAAGTTGAATGACTTCGGAATTTCTTGGAAGATGTTCTATTTTGGCTCAAACCAGTGGCTCTTATATGCATACATTGCAATAGCCATGCAGCAGTAGGAAGGGCTGGAAGCGTTATGTATAACGAAAACTCTCGTCACATACAACAAAGACATAATACTGTTACACAACTACTCTTTAGTGGAATTATCACAATTTATTAAGTAAAGTCAAAAGATAATGTGTCAGATCCACTTACAAAAGGCCTAAATAGAGAGGTAGTTGATATATCATCAAAGGAAATTGACTATGGCCGAGGACAAGTCACTGTGGCGGTAACTCTACCATAAGACTAGAGATCCCAAGATCTAGGTTCAAGGAGATCAAATAAAGTCATTAGTGATGGTCCAACATTGTCAAATAAAATTTTAGTCTATTCTCGTGATGAGACAACGTTTAGTACCAAGGATAAAACGTTAAGGCTTTTTAATGGTTTTTAAGTTTGATATGGAGCATATCAAATAGTGTATCTATGTGATAACACATTTAGGAGTCACCTATATAAGTGTGATGTGTAAGCCGCTTCAAGGAGAATTCTGTAAGGTCAGTTCTCTACGTACTTATGAACCGGAGAGTGTTCATGGCTGAAACGAACACAACAATGAGAATAAAAGGCAATTAAAGGGTTGATTGTGAGACTTATGGATGTCTAGGGATACATCAAAGCTTGACGGTTCAAAGATATCAAATTTACCGATTGTCCAAGTATATCTGACATAAGCTTACTATGGAAAGTTAAAGGGAAACCTACTTATCCAGATGCAATTAATCATTGCTTGTAAATCATATAATTTTTATGCATACATATTTTTAGATAGCCATTCCCCATTCATGTGGAGGAGTTTTGGGTTTTTATCTAATTAGATAAGAGGTGTGAATGGAAAATAGAGGAAAACGAAAAGTTTAAAGTATTTCCTTTACTAATGCACTTTGTTCCTCATCGGAAAATTGATATAAAATCTTTGTGATTATATAAAAAAAGCACATTTTCTAACTCTTAAAGAGTTGAGAAGAAGTGGTGTCTCGCGCCGTCATCGTCACCGCTCGCTCAACTTGGCTTCAGCTTTTTTTTAAACGTCAATTGATATGATTTTTTCTCAACGTCAATTGATATGATTGATTGATAATTTTTTGGATCAAATTTATTTCCCATTTTCTGTTATTTATTTTCTTTTTCTTGATATTTTTTCGCGCGGATTTTATTTCGCGATTAATTTCTTAATGGTCTAAGGTCGTTTTGAATTTAAAATTCGCGACCAAACCTCTGCCGAAATAGTACCTCATGTGAATAGGTACCTTCGCACCTATTCAACCCAGACTGTTTGGCTATAAATTTAGAGGTTTTGCCTCACTTTTCAATCACCGAAAATCTGCATGTTTCCCCTCTATCTTTTGCATTTCTGTACTATTTTTCCAAAGCAAAATGTAAGCATAAGTGTGGTTTATTGCTGTTTGCTAAGTTCGACAAAATTCTGTAACTTTATTACCGGTATTACATAATAGTTATTCCATTCTATCCCATGATGGATTAATCCAATAACCTTGGGCAATAATAAGGGAATTAAATTCCTTAAGAAAATACAGTTTTCTGTTGAGCTTGAAACTTTTATTTTTTCTGTTTCTATTCTATTTCTGTTTCTGATTTATTTTATTTTTTTTGCAGAAATTATTTTCGAACACAGGTTGATAACAATTAATGATGCTAGAAGGGGGTCCTTTACCTCCTCATAGGGACTAAAGTAGGCAACACGTTGTCACCTTCTTTATTTGTAATTGTTACAGAAGTACTATCAAGATCCTTGAATAAGCTTCACTCCGACCCTAACTTCACATAAACCAAAGAGGTTCTCAAGTCAACCACTTGACTTACGCAGATGATATTGTAATATTTAATGCCAATAATAACATGTCAGTGAGATTTATTATGCAACAAATTAGCAACTATGAAAAAACTTCTGGGGAAAAGGTTAACCGAGACAAAAGTTTCTTTCTCACAAATCCTAAAGCTAGAGCACAAAGAATCAACTGAATGAGAATAGCTACTGGTTTCATGGGGGAAAATTTCCCTTTAATTTGTGACGATCCGGCCGGTTGTCTTAAGAATTTATGCCTCGATCCCCTATTAACTGCTTTCCCCAAGTTTAATTTTGCTATTTTGATTTGCCAGGATGTTCGGTTTTGAGTTTGAGAGCTAAATGAGAGCTTAAGTATTGGAAAGTTGACCGTAGTCGGAACAGTGTGAAGATGGCCTCAGAAAGGAAATCTGATGGTTCCTTTAGCTCCGTTAAGTGATTTCGGACTTAGGGGCGTGTTCGGATTGTGTTTTGGAGGTCCGTAGCTAATTTAGGCTTGAAATGCAGAAAGTTGAATTTTTGAAGTTTCCGGTCTGACAGTGAGATTTTGATCCGAGGGTTGGAATGGAATTCCAGAAGTTGGAGAAGCTCCGTAGTGTTGAATGTGATATATGTGCAAAATTTGATCGAAAGCATATTTTGAGAATTTTGGAGTTCTTAGGCTTGAATCTATGGTTAATTCGAGGTTTCGATGTTGTTTTAGGTGTTCTAAGGATTGGTACAAGTTTGGATAGTTGTTTGTGTCTTGTTGGTGCCTTTGGTTGAGGTCCCGGAGGCCTCAGGATGATTTCGGATGGTTGACGAAAAGATTTTGGAATTTAAGTTGCAGCTTCAGCTGCTGGTTCTGTCATAACCGCACCTGCAATTTGGGTTCTGTAGGTGCGGCACCGCAGAAGTGGCTCAATGGCCGCAGAAGCGGAAATTGGGGACTTCTTCAGGAACCGCAGAAGCGGTGGTAATTCCGCAGAAGCAGTACCGCATCTGCGGATTGGGAGTCGCAGATGCGGAAATTGTCCATTAAGTGTAAAGTCGCAGATGTGACATTAGTTCCGCAGAAGCAGCAAATGCGAAAAATCGCTGGGCAGAACATATAAATTCCTGCCTTCGCAAAAATTAGCCATTTTTCATCTTTTTCAAAACGGGAAGAAGCTTGGGGAGCACTTTTCAATAGAGATTCTCAGAGGAGTTCATTGGGGTAAGGTCTTTGGTCCCTAAACTCGTTATTGGAAATTTTTTTATCAATTTAAGCATAAAAAATTTAGGAAAATCAGTGGTAATTGGGGGGTTAGGTCTTGTTTAATTAGAGACCTTTGAGTGATGATTTGAGGGACAAATTGAGGTCCGATTTTGGTACTTTAGATATGAATGAACTCATGAGAGTGCGAGGGATCTGGAAATATAAATTTTACCTGATTCCGAGACGTGGGCCCGAGGGGCATTTTGGTCATTTTATATAATTTTGCGTATTAGCATAGGATTTAATTATAGAATCAGTTACTTGAAGTGTTATTTACATTATGCGATTGAATGGAATAGATTTGGGCCATTTGGAGTCAAGTACTCGTGGTAAAAGTGTGGTTTCAGGTTGATTTTGAGCCGGTTCGAGGTAAGTGGCTTGACTAACCTTGTGTGGAGGACCTTCCCCTTAGGATATGATATATTTGATAATTAAAATGCCTTGTACGTGAGGTGATGAGTGCGTACTTGAGCTAATTGTTGAAAATCCGATTTTACTTTAAGTATTTCAATTGAGTTCCTTTTTCCTGTTTTATTCTACTTGCGAATTTATCCTGTTGTAGTTTAGAAAAGCATGTTTAGTTGACTTAATTGTCTATTTGCTTAAACTGCTTTAATTGCATTACGTGAAGCATGTTAGGCTAGAATTAACTGTTTACTTGGTACAAAATTAGCATTTAATTGAGTATTCTTGTGTTGGTTCTGTGTGTTTTTAATTTGGGACTACGGGACGGCATTTCGGGAGATTCCCTGTACGTATTTATGATCTGGACTGAGGTGCGGGATACCAAGAGATCCCTAGCATATATTGAGGATACCAAGAGATCCTCGGGATACCAAAAGATCCCTGGCACGTATATTGAGGATACCAAGAGATCCTCGGGATACCAAGAGATCCCTTGCATATATTGAGGATACTAAGAGATCCTCGGGATACCAAGAGATCCCTTGTATACATAGAGGATACCAAGAGATCCTCGGGATACCCAGAGATCCCCGGTTATCAGCCTTGTTATGAGTGGTACTTCCTTGTGGTTTGCCTTTATCTCTGTTTTCGTTATTGTACTCTTATTATCCTGTATAGATTCTTACTGTAGATTCTCAATTGTACTGCTTATCTTATCCTGTCATCTTTATATTTATCTAATCTCAATAGGGCCCTGACCTTCCTTGTCACTACCCAACCGAGGTTAGGCTTAGCACTTACTGAGTACCGCTGTGGTGTACTCATGCCCCTTCTGTGAATGTTTTTCATGTGCAGATCCAGGTATCGCTACTCAAGCCTACCATCCTTGAGGGAGACGACTGCTCTAGAGACTTCGAGGTACACCTGCCGCGTCCGCAGACCGAGAAGTCCCTTTCTATTCCTGCTTTTAGTACTTAGCCTTCTATAATTACTGTTCTTGTTAGACATTCCAGGGTTAGAGCTATGTAGTACTTCTTAGCTTGTGATTCGTGGGTTTCTGGGTCTTGAATTTATGTATTGGTATTGAGAGTTAAATATGGTGTAAGCCGAGTGGCACATTTAAACACTATTACTACTTTATTTCTATTTTAAATTGTTTTACTTCCACAAGTTTTGGTTTTTCTTCCGCAAATTAGGCTTACCTAGTCGTAGAGACTAGGTGCCGTCATGATGGTTCACGGAGGGTGAACTGGGGTCGTGACAAGTTGGTATCAGAGCTCTAGGTGCATAGGAGTCATGGACACAAGCCAGTTTATTAGAGTCTCACTGATTGGTACAGAGACGTCTGTACTTATCTACGAGAGGCTATGTAACTTTTAGGAAAATTCCACTTCATTTGATTTCCTTGTCGTGCGATATTTTGACATCACAATTCTAAATTTCTGACTTCTGTTCTCTCACAGATGGTGAGGACACGTGCTACCCGAGATGATCTGGCACCTGCACCCCCTACTGCAGCCATCAGAGGCCGGGGCCGGGGTAGAGGATGAGGATGCGCACGTGGTGCAGCCAGAGCACCTGCACGAGTTGCCACCGAGGTACCGCCAGCAGTTCCAGCCGGAGTCCAAGCACCTGACACGCCTACTGCTACCACTACTCCAGCCTTTTAGGAGACTTTGGCATAGTTCATGAGCATGTACACCACTCTGGCTCAGGCAGGGTTGCTTTCCCTTGCTGCATCTACATCTCAGGCCGGGGGAGGAACACAGACTCCCGCCGCCTGCACTCCTGAGCAGCGAGTGCATGTTGATCAGGTCCTTGAGATTATTCCTGTGCCACCTGTAGTGCCAGTTCAGTCCAAGGACAGGGTAGCGGCTTCCGAGGAGGAGCAGCTGAGGCTTGAGAGGTTCAAGAAGTACTAGCCTCATGTATTCAGCGGTCTAGCATCGGATGATGCTCTGGGATTTCTAGATGAGAGTTACCGCATTCTCCGTACCATGGGTATATCAAGATTGGGAGGGGTTTCCTTCACTACTTTCCAGCTTTGAGGAGCCGCTTATGAGTGGTAGCGCACCTATGAGTTAGACAGTCTGGATGAGGCTGCTTCACAGACTTGGACTCAGTTTTCAGATCTATTCTTGAGAGAGTATGTTCCTCAGAGCCTCAAGGATGCATGTCGCGCAGAGTTTGAGCATTTGTGCCAGGGTGCTATGACTGTCTCAGAGTATGCTGTCTATTACACTAGTTTGGCTAGGCATGCACCAACCTTGGTTTCTACTGTTCTCAAGAGAGTTCGCCGATTTATTGAGGGCCTTATTCCCATCATCAGGTCTAGCATGGCTCGTGAGTTGGAGATGGATATTTCTTATCAGCAGGTGGTGAGCATTTCTAGGAGAATTGAGGGTATGCATGCTAGGGAGAGAGAGGAGAGGGAGGCAAGAGGTTTCGAGGGTCGGGCCATTATTCTGGTGCCCGTACCCCAGCTGCAGGTCGTTATGATCGGGGTTATATGGGTCGTCCTGTTCATTCATCTCTTTCAGCAGCCAGTAGTGCTCCAGCTCCTCCTAGGCCTCAGGATCCTTATTATGCACCTCCGGTTTCTAGCGCGCCTCCTACGTGGGGTGCTTTCAGAGGTCAGTCCAGCAGACCTTGTCCGAGCCAGTCATAGTCGCCACATCCTCCCAGAACTTGTTTTGAGTATGGCGACACACGCCACGTGGTGAGGGCTTGCCCTAGACTTGGGAGGAGTGCACCTCCATAGACTTATCAGCTACAACGTGCCCCGTAGAGTTCTCAAGCTATGATTACAGCTCCAGTTGCTACCCCACCTGCTCAGCCAGCTAGAGGTGGAGGTCAGGGAGGTAGAGGTCACCCTAGAGGGGAGGCCAGGCCAGATACTATTCCCTTCCTGCCTGTACCAAGACTGTTGCTTCCGATTCTGTCATCACAGGTATTATATTGGTTTTCCATAGAGATACATCGGTTCTATTCGATCCATGCTCTACTTATTCTTATGTGTCTTCTTATTTTGCTCCTCATTTGAGTGTATCTCGGGATTCTTTGGGTTCTCCTGTTTATGTTTCTACTCTTGTGGGAGATTCTCTTGTTATGGATCGCATCTATCGGTCGTGTTTTGTTGCTCTTAGTGGTTTTGAGACCAGAGCTGATTTATTGTTACTCAGCATGGTTGACTTTGATATTATCTTGGGCATGGACTGGTTGTCGCCCCATTATGCTATTCTTGATTATTACGCCAAGACCGTGACGCTGGCTATGCCAGGTGTACCGCATGTTGAGTGGAGGGGTACTTTAGATCACACTGCTAGTAGAGTTATTTCTTTTCTTAAAGCTCAGCGTATGGTTAAGAAGGGGTGTGACACGTATTTAGCTTATATGAGAGATGTCAGTATTGATACCCCTTTAGTTGATTCAGTCCCAGTAGTATGGGATTTTCCCGATATGTTTCCAGCTTATCTTCCAGGCATGTTGCCTGATAGAGATATTGATTTTGGTATTGATCTGTTGCCGGGTACTCAGCCCATTTCTATTCCTCCGTATCGTATGGCTACTCCTGAGTTGAAGGAGTTGAAGGATCAGTTACAGGAATTGCTTGATAAGGGTTTTATTCAGCCTAGTGTATCCCTTTGGGGTGCTCCTATCTTGTTTGTGAAGAAAAAGGATGGTTCTATGCGTATGTGTATTGATTATCGCCAGTTAAACAAAGTTACAGTTAAGAACCATTATCCTTTGCCTCGTATTGATGATCTGTTTGACCAGTTTGAGGGCGCACGAGTGTTTTCTAAGATTGATTTACGCTCAGGTTACCATCAGTTGAAGATTCGGGAGCCAGATATCCTGAAGATTGCTTTCAGGACTAGGTATGGTTATCACGAGTTCCTTGTTTTTTGGGCTGACCAATGCCCCAACAGCCTTTATGCATTTTATGTACAGTGTATTCTGGCCGTATCTTGACTTGTTTGTCATTGTCTTTATTGATGATATTCTGGTGTATTCCAAGAGTCGGGAAAATCATGAGCAACACCTGAGGATTGTGCTTCAAACTCTGAGAGAGAAGAAGTTATATGCTAAGTTCTCAAAATGTGAGTTTTGGTTGGATTCAGTGGCATTCTTAGGCCACGTGGTATCGAGTGAGGGTATTCAGGTGGATCCGAAGAAGATATAGGCCATGCAGAGTTGGCCCAGGCCATCCTCAGCTACCGAGATCCCCAGTTTCCTTGGTTTGGTAGGCTACTACCGTCGTTTTGTGGAGGGGTTTTCATCGATTGCGGCCCCTATGACCAGGTTGACCTAGAAGGGTGCTCCATTTCAATGCACGGAGGGGTGTTAGGCGAGCTTTCAGAAGCTCAAGACAGCTTTGACCATAGCCCCAATTTTGATACTGCCTATAGGTTCGGGGTCTTATACGGTCTATTGTGATGCCTCGAGGGTTGGCCTCGGGTGTTGATGTAGGACAGTAGGGTGATTGCCTACGTGTCCAAACAATTGAAGATACATGAGAAGAATTATCTGGTCCATGACCTTGAGTTAGCTGCCATTGTTCACGCCCTAAAGATTTGGCGCCATTATTTATACGGAATTCCCTGTGAGATTTACACTGACCATCGGAGCTTACAACACCTGTTCAAGCAAAAGGATCTAAATTTGCACCAGAGGAGGTGGTTAGAGTTGCTGAAGGAATATGATATCACTTTTATGTATCAGCCGGGCAAGGCCAATGTGGTGGCCGATGCTTTGAGTCACCGGGCGGAGATTTTGGGGAGTTTGGATTATTTACCAGCATCGGAGAGGCCTATGGCGATAGATATTCAGGTCTTAGCCAGCCAGTTTGTGAGATTGGATCTTTCGGAGCCCAATCGGGTTCTAGCTTGCGTGGTTTCTCGGCCTTCCTTATTTGATTGTATCAGGGAGCGTGAGTATGATGACCCTCATTTGCCTGTCCTCAAGGATAAGGTTCAGCATGGTGATGCCAGAGATGTGACTATTGGTGATGATGGAGTATTAAGGATGTAGGGTCGGATTTGTGTACCCAATGTTGATGGGCTTCGGGAGATGATTCTGGAGGAGGCCAAGAGTTCGTGGTATTCTTTTCATCTGGGTGCCACGAAGATATATCAGGATTTGAGGCAGCACTATTGGTGGAGGCAGATGAAGAAAGATATAGTTGGATTTGTAGCTCGGTGCCTCAACTATCAGCAGGTGAAGTATAAGCACCATAGACCGGGTGGGTTGCTTCAGCAGATAGAGATTCCGGAGTGGAAGTGGGAGCGGATCACCATGGACTTTGAAGTTGGGCTCCCACGGACTTTGAGAAAGTTCGATGCTATTTGGGTGATTGTGGGTCGGCTGACCAAGTCCGCTCACTTTATTCCTGTGTGTACTACTTATTCCTCGGAGCATTTGGCGGAGATCTATATTCGGGAGATTGTTCGTCTGCATGGTATTCCGGTTTCCATCATTTCAGATAGAGGTACTCAGTTCACATCATGGTTCTGGAGGGCCTTTCAGCATGAGTTAGGTACTCGGGTAGAGTTGAGTATAACATTTAACCCTCAGACGGACGGACAGCCTGAGCGCACTATTCAGATTCTTGAGGACATGCTCCGTACGTGTGTGATTGAGTTTGGAGGGTCTTGGGATCAATTCTTGCCATTGGCGGAGTTTGCTTATAACAACCACTATCAATCCAACATTCAGATGGCACCGTATGAGGCTTTATATGGGAAATGGTATAGATCCCCGGTGGGTTGGTTTGAGCCGGGTGACGCCAGATTATTGGGCACAAACTTAGTTCAGGATGCTTTGGAGAAGGTTAAGGTGATTCAGGATAGACTCTGCACAGCCCAGTCCAGACAGAAAAGTTACGCGGACCGGAAGGTTTGTGATGTTTCCTATATGGTTGGAGAGCGGGTTCTGCTTCAGGTATCGCCTATGAAGGGCATTATGAGATTTGGGAAGAAAGGGAAGTTGAGTCTGAGGTTTATTAGCCATTTTGAGATATTAAGGCGTGTTGGGGAGGTTGCTTATGAGCTTGCCTTACCTCCCATCATGGTCGGAGTTCATCCGGTATTCCATGTTTCGATGCTCCAGAGGTATCACGGTGATCCGTCACACGTGTTGGATTTCAGTTCAATCCAGTTGGACAAGGATCTATCCTATGTTGAGGAGCCAGTGGCAATATTGGACAGGCAGGTTAGAAAGCTGAGGTCAAAGAACATTGCATCTGTAAAGGTTCAGTGGAGGGGTCAGCCGGTCGAGGAGGTGACTTGGGAGACCGAGAAGGATATGCGCAGTCATTACCCTCATCTTTTCACTACTTCAGGTATGTCTTTATGCTCGTTCGAGGACGAACGAATGATTAAGTGTAGGAGGATGTGACGACCCGGACGGTCGTCTTAAAAATTTATGCCTTGATCCCCTATTAACTGCTTTTCCCAAGTTTAATTTTGCTATTTCATTTTTGGGATGTTCGGTTTTGAGTTTCATAGAGTTTTGGGACACTTAGTCCCTAAATGAGAGCTTAAGTGTTGGAAAGTTGACCATAGTTGGAACAGTGTGAAGATGGCCTCGGAATGGAAATCTGATGGTTCCGTTAGCTCCGTTAGGTGATTTTGGGCTTAGAGGCGTGTTCGGATTGTGTTTTGGAGGTCCGTAGGTAATTTAGGCTTGAAATGCCGAAAGTTGAATTTTTGAAGTTTCCGGTCCGAAAGTGAAATTTTTATCCGAGGGTTGGAATGGAATTTCGGAAGTTAGAGTAGCTCCGTAGTGTTGAATGTGATGTGTGTGCAAAATTTCGGGTCATTTGGACGAGGTTTGATAGACTTGATCGAAAGCATATTTTGAGAATTTTGGAGTTCTTAGGCTTGAATCCGTGGTTAATTTGAGGTTTCGATGTTGTTTTAGGTGTTCTATGGATTGGTACAAGTTTGGATAGTTGTTTGTGACTTGTTGGTGCCTTTGGTTGAGGTTCGTGAGGCCTCGGGATGATTTCGGATGGTTGACGGAAAGATTTTGGAATTTAAGTTGTAGCTTCAGCTGCTGGTTCTGTCATAACAGCACCTGCGGTTTGGATTCCACAGATGCGGCGCCGCAGAAGCAGCTCAGTGGCTGCAGAAGCGGAAATTGGGCACTTCTTCAGAAACCGCAGAAGCGGTGGTAATTCCGTAGAAGAGGTACCGCATCTGCGGATTGGGAGTCGCAGATGCGGAAATTGGCCATTAAATGAAAAGTTGTAGATGCGACATTAGTTCCACATAAGCGGGACCGCAGATGCGGTCCCAGACCCGCAAATGCGTAAATCGCTGGGCATAACATATAAATTCTTGCCTTTGCGAAAATTAGCCATTTTTCATCTTTTTCAAAACGGGAAGAAGCTTGGGGAGCACTTTTCAAGAGAGACTCTCAGAGGAGTTCATTGGGGTAAGGTCTTTGGTCCCTAAACTCGTTATTGGAATGATTTTTATCAATTTAAGCATGAGGGCTTGTCATATTGGAGACCTTTGAGTGATGATTTGAGGGACAAATTGAGGTCCGATTTTGGTACTTTTGATATGAGTGAACTCGTGAGAGTGCGAGGGTTCTGAAAATATAAATTTTACCCGATTTTGAGATGTGGGCCCAAGGGGCATTTTGGTCATTTTACATAATTTCGCGTATTAGCTTAGGATTTAATTGTAGAATCAGTTACTTGAAGTGTTATTTACATTATGCAATTGAATTGAATAGATTTGGGTCATTTGGAGTCGAGTACTCGTGGAAAAAGCATGGTTTCGGGTTGATTTTAAGCCGGTTCGAGGTAAGTGGCTTGTCTAACCTTGTGTGGGGGATCTTCCCCTTAGGATATGATATATTAGATAATTGAAATGCCTTATACGTGAGGTGACGAGTGCGTACTTGAGCTAATTGTTGAAAATTCGATTTTACTTTAAGTATTTCAATTGAGTTCCTTTTTCCTGTTTTATTCTACTTGCGAATTTAGCTTGTTGTAGTTTAGAAAAGCATGTTTAGTTGACTTAATTGCCTATTTGCTTAAACTGCTTTAATTGCATTACGTGAAGCATGTTAGGCTAGAATTAACTGTTTACTTGGTACGAAATTAGCATTTAATTGAGTATTCTTGTGTGGCTTCTGTGTGTTTTTAATTTGGGACTACGGGACGACATCCCGGGAGATCCCCTGTACGTATTTATGATCTGGACTGAGGTGCGGGATACCAAGAGATCCATATCATATATTGAGGATACCAAGAGATCCTCGGGATACCAAGAGATCCCTAGCATATATTGAGGATACCAAGAGATCCTCGGGATACCAAGAGATCTCTTGTATACATAGAGGATACCAAGAGATCCTCGGGATACCCAGAGATCCCCGAGTATCAGCCTTGTTATGAGTGGTACTTATTTGTCGTTTGCCTTCATCTCTGTTTCCGTTATTGTACTATTATTATCCTATATAGATTCTTACTGTACATTCTCAATTGTATTGCTTATCTTATCCTGTCATCTTTATATTTATCTAATCTCAGTAGGGCCCTGACCTTCCTCGTCGCTACCCAACCGAGGTTAGGCTTGGCACTTATTGAGTACCGCTGTGGTGTACTCATACCCCTTCTGCGCATGTTTTTCATGTGCAGATCCAGGTACCGCTACTCAGGCCTACCATCTTTGAGGGAGGCGTCTGCTCTAGAGACTTCAGGGTACATCTACTGCGTCAGCATACCAAGAAGTTCCTTTCTATTCCTACTTTTAGTACTTAGACTTCTGTATTTATTGTTCTTGTTAGACATTCTGGGGTTAGAGCTATGTAGTACTTCTTAGCTTGTGATTCGTGGATTTTCGGGTCTTGGATTTATGTTTTGGTATTGAGAGTTAAATATGGTGTAAGCCGAGTGGCACATTTAAACATTGTTACAACTTTATTTTTGTTTTAAATTGTTTTACTTCCACAAATTATAGTTTTTCTTCCGCAAATTAGGCTTACCTAGTCGTAGAGACTAGGTGCCATCACGATGGTTCACGGAGGGCGAACCAGGGTCGTGACATAATTATCTTGGTTGCTCCTTGTATGTGGGCAGGAAAAAACTCTCACTTTGACCCAATGGTGACAAAAGTCGCTAAAAGATTGAACGGATAAAAAGGTAGGTTGCTACTTGTTGTGGCAGAATGGTCGTAATTAAAAGTGTCCTCCAATGCCTTCGTATTTACACTCTCTAAGCTATGAGCCCTCCTAAGGGCACCCTTAACTTGATTGAAAAATATTTGGCTAGGTTCTTTTAGGGGTACTTCAGCAGATAAAAGGAAGTCTCATTGGAGTGCTTGGAGGAATATGTGCCTTCCTAAAGATGAGGGTTGCATTGGAATTGAATCGATTGAGGATATGAGCAATACCTTAGCTATGAAGAGAGGTGGAGACTTAGAACTCAAAACACTTTGTAGGTAACCTACCACAGAGCTAAATATTGTAACAGATCTCATTTTGTGGCTAAAAAGTGGGTGTCAGGTAACTCACATGCTTCGAAACATATAACACAAATCAGAGACTAGGTAGAAAAGAACCTGATTTGGAAATTAATGAAGGTAATAACAGCTTTTGGTGGGACGATTGGTCAGGAAAAGGGCCCTTAGCCAAGCTTTTCCCAAATGGCAGATTGAGTAAAACTATCAAAGTGAAGGAATTCATTCACGAAGGCAACTGGAACATGGAAAAGTTGATCAACACTCTTAATGATCAGAGTGCTAGCCACATTAGTGCAATAGAAATTGGAGATCGGAGAAAAGAAGATTATGCCATATGGGATGCCTCAGTAGATGGTCAATACACAAACAAAAGTGCATGGCATACCATAAGGAGTAGGAAACAGAAGAATGCATCTCTACACATTATGTGTCTCAATTGCATCCCCTTCAAAATCTCTTTCTTGGCTTGGAGACTATACCTCATAAGCTTCCTTTTGATGAAGTTATTTCCAAATTTGGTAACCATATTGTTTCCAGATGCATGTGTTGTCACAATCTGAAAGGAGACTTAATGCAACACGTCTTCATAGAAGGTGAAGCTGCTCAGCATCTATGGGAAGTTTTTGGATCCCCCTTGGGTATCAAGCATGAAAACTGGAGCATCAGGAGGATGTTTAAAAGGTGGTGGGATGCAACATCAAAGAACAACATTCACAAGTTCATACTTCAAGCAACCCCACTGGTTATATGCTGGAAAATATGGAGAAGATGGAGGTCATGTAGGTTTGGAGAGCAAAAAACATTCCTGGCTAGGAGTATGAAAGTGCACATTAACTGGACCATCCACGCGACTTTAACAATGGCATTACCCAAACTCAATTGTATAGAGACATGACCAAGGTTATGTGAAAAAATTGAACTACGGAGGCCAACATCTATAGTTCAACAGATTACTTGGCAGAAACCACCTCCGAGAAGAATCAAAGTGAATACAGATTAGAGTTATTTCAAGGAGACAGGAAAAGCTGGAATAGGGAAATTGTCAGGGACAAAAAAGGAGAAATAATTATGGCATTCTCACTATTTGTCTAGTGTAAGACCAAGAATACTGCTAAGGCCAAGGTTGCTAAAATGGGAAACTAGTGGTCTGTCCACCAAGGATACAACAACATCGACTTGGAGATATGTGACGACCCGGCTAGTTGTCTCATGAGTTACCACTCTGCTTTTCCCATTTATACTTATTTATGCTTTTTTTATCCGTGTTATGTGGTATCGGGTTGGTCAGATCGAATTCGGACTGATTTAGGTAAGGTTTGAGACACTTAGTCTCTTTTGAGGAAGCTTAAATTAGAAAAGTCAACCGGATATTGACTTAGGTGTTAGAAGGCTCATATGTGAGTTTCGATGGTTCGGATAGCTTCGGGAGGTGATTTGGGACTTAGGAGCATGATCGGAATGAGTTTTGGAGGTTCGGAGTAGATTTAGGCTTGAATTGGCAAAGTTGATATTTTGACAATTTCTGGTTGGTAGGCGAGATTTTGATATAGGGGTCAGAATGGAATTCTGAGAGTTTCAGTAGTTCCGTTGTGTCATTTGGGATGTGTGTGAAAAATTTTAGGTCATTCGGACGTGGTTTGGTTGGGTTCTTGATCAAAAGCGGAATTTAGAAGATTTTAGAAAGTTTGGCTTGAATCCGATGTGTTTAGGTTGATTTGATCTTGTCTGAGGTGTTTTGAAGATTGGAACAAGTTTGAATGAGATTTTGGGGTATGTGGTGCCTTTTGCTGAGATCCTAGGGGCCTCGGGTGAGTTTCGGATGGTCAATCGGACCATTTCATGCCTTAGAGAGTTGCAGATTTTAGAGTTTAGCTGTTGCAGAGTTTTTACTCTTCGCGATCACGTAGGGGGACTCGCGATCGCGTAGAGCTGTTGTGGGGGTAGTCCAGTTTTCTATGTGCGTTCACGAAGCTGGGGATGTGATCGCATAAGGTAAAGGCATTGTTGATCGCGAACGCGTGGAGTGGGTCGTGTTATGGTAGAGTCAAGTGGACCAGGTGTCTTGGCTTGAAGTTGTTCATTGCGAACGCGGTATCCAGTCCATGATCGCGTAGTGTTAGATGCCTAAGCATCGCATTCGCATAAGGTTAATTTTTGGAGCTGAGAATTTGTGCTTCGCAATCGCGAAGGACGTCCCGCGATCGCGATGAAGGAATTTAGGCTTGGGCAGAAGGTTTAAAAGGTCGTCTTGTCCGCGAATGTGAGGTTTATTTCTTCCATTGTTGGTCGTTTTTAGAGCTTTTTGAAGGGGATTGAAGAGTGATTCAAGGGGATTCACTTTGAGGTAAGATTCTTGGACTTAAAACTCGATTCTAATATGAATTCCACCTAAATAATCATAGAAATTAAGCCAAAAATTGAAGAACTAGGGCCTGGAAACTTACACCTTTGATTGAGGATTTGAAGGACCATTTGAGGTCAAATTTTAGAACTTTTGATATGTATGAACTCGTGAGGAGATAACGAATCTATTGATGTAAAAATTATCGAATTCCGAGACGTGGGCTTGGGGGTCAGGTTTTGGTAATTTCGGAATTTGTGTCGTATTTTGATTATTTTTTTTTGGGCTTCGTTCCTTTAGCATATTTTGACGTCCTCGTTCTGATTTTGGATAGATTCGACTCGAGTGAGGCCAATTCAAGGGGCAAAGGCATCGCGAGCTAGAGACTTGACCGGTTCGAGATAAGTAATGATTGTAAATGATGTTCTGAGGGTATGGAACCCTGGACTTGTACATCGTTGTGCTATATTGAGGTGACGCACATGCTTGATGACGAGCGTGGGGTCGTGCACTATTGAAGATTGTGACTTAGTCCGTCCTGAATGACTATTTTACCGCGTATTTTACTGAAATCTATTTGCTATCATCATGATTTGGGTTGAATGCCATATTTGGGCCTTGTGACAACTATTTGAACTCAGCCATGTTTACTCTATTTTAACACTTACATGATATTTTAAATGATATTTTTGGGCAGAGAATCATGTTTTACTGTTGCCTGAGTGGCCTGTGAGGATTTTGACTGAGTAAGGCCGAGGACTTATGTTGTGAGGAAACATTTGATACTGATTATGAGGCCGAGGGCCTGAGATATGTACACCACGAGGTAGCTTGATTGATATGAGGCCGAGGGCCTAGTGACGATGCCACGAGGTGGCTTGATATTGCACTTGCGCCGTAAGGGGCCCCTCCAGGAGTCTGTAAAACCCCCAGTGAGCGTGGGTGCCCATTGTGATCTGAGATTGAGCCCGAGGGGCTGGTACTGTTCTGAGATTGAGCCCGAGGGGCTGGTATTGTTCTGAGATGTTGCCCGAGGGGCAGATTTGTTGATAATGTGCCTGAGGGACGAACCTTTATGCATTTATCTTTTTCTTAATTTCTTGTCAACTACCATGCTTAATTGTTGAAAAAGGCTTTTCATGAAGTAAATTTTGAGTTAATGGATTTTACCTATCTTTCACTAGTTTACTATTTTAAATGGTTTTACTGTTTCATTATAGCATGCTTTGTGCCTTACGTGATTTCCTGCTTTCAATCTTTATTTATGATTATTACTCACTGAGTTGGAGTAGTCACTTTACTCCCTGCACTCTGTGTACAGATTTAGGCGTATCTAGTCCCGCTCCCGAGTGCTGATCATTTCCGGCTTAAGCAGATCCGAGGAGTCTCTAGGTAGCTGTTGGCGTTCGTAGCCCGAAGCTCTTCCCAATCTTACTTCTTCATGTTCTTGGTTTTCTATATTAAACTCTGTAGTTTGATTTGGAGTATTCTGGATTGTTTAGATGCTCATGACTAGTGACACCCCAGTATTGGGCTGTGTTGGGTTATTTTTCGCGAATTATGCTATTATCTGTTAACTTTGGATTATCTTACCATGCTTTAGATTTATTTCTTATGGTTTAACTGTTAATAATTGGATATGGAAAGTGTTGGATGGCCTTGTCTTCACGAGAGGCTCCATCATGACCGGGTCTGGGTTTAGGGTCGTGACAAGTTGGTATCAGAGCCTCGGTTACATAGGTCTCACAAGTCATGAGCAGGTTTTGTAGAGTCTTGCGGATCGGTACGGAGACGTCTGTATTTATCCTCGAGAGGCTACAGAACCTTTAGGAAAATTTCCATATTCTTCAATTCTTATCGTGCGTCATTGATTCAGCTTGAAATGTAACTCTTGAAATTCCTTCCACGTGTTCGTATGCGCACATGAGCACTCGGTATTAGCTATCCATTGCCGACTTGTGATTCTACGAATGAGATTCGATATGTGTATTCGTTATTTCGGTAATGGGCCAGTCAAGAAGACTTGAGGCCGGGTTTTAACCGTAGCTTAGGCTCAGTAGCTTCAGCGGTGTGAACTTGTACATTTGGACTTATGTGTCCGGTAGGCTCCTTATGAGTTGAAATTGGTGGCTCGACAAGCGGTGGTATGAATAAATGATCATTATGATGCGACTCGGGAATGTGTTCGGAAGGTTTGAACATGAAGAGAAGAGTTTTTTGAGAGGCGTAGGCCTATTGGTGCAACACCTCTTACCTGGCAGCAGTTCTCCGTTCTCTTTTTGGAGAAGTATGTGCCGCAGTCCCGCAGAGAGGAGCTATGTAGGGAGTTTGAGTTGTTGCGTCAGGGAGAGATGACTGTGATGCAGTACGAGATGAGGTTCTCTGAGTTAGCTCCTTATGCTATTTAGATGGTTCCGATAGATAGAGAGAGGATTAGGAGGTTTATTGATGGCCTCACTTATCAGCTTTGTATTCTTATGACCAGGGAGAGGGTGATTGGTGCTACCTTTGAGGAGGTTGTAGACATTTCTCGGGAGATTGAGTCTGTTCGTCGCCAGGAGCGCGAGGAGAGGGAGGCCAAGAGGCCTCGAGGATCTGGTAATTATAGTGGTACTCCTTTGAGATGTCAGTTTCAGCACAACAGAGGCCGTCTATTTAGGCATGCTCAGCCAGCTCGCCCAAGTTATCGTGAGGCGTTATCGGGTCATGGTTCTCACAGTTCTCATCAGGGCCAGTCATCACTTGGTGCCCTTCTAGCTCAGAGTTCATCCCGTGCTCCATCAGTTCAGGGCTCTTCTATGCCAAGTGCATCTGATAGTCACTCCGGTGCGAGGGGTTCCCTTCAGTCCCCTTCTCCAGCACCTGGAAGTTGTTATAAGTGTGGTGAGATGGGTCATATGTGGAGGTAGTTCCCTTGTCGTCTTGCGAGCTCATCTCAGCAGAGGGGTCAGTCATCGGCTTCAACGCCAGTTACTTCACCACCAGCTAGGAGTCACCGTAGAGGGGGAGGTCGATCAGGTGGCAGTCAGGCCCGTTTCTATGCACTTCCAGGCAGACCCGATGCTATTGTTTCAGATGTAGTTATTACAGGTGTTGATACCCAATTTTCCCTATATATTTTTCAATATGAAAATACCTTCAAAATAGCATATGTATGCATATATAAGTATGTCCAAATGTTTTGGTATTTTTCCTTAATTTTTTAAAGGCTTTTAAATCAATTTATTTCCCTATTTTATCCATAAAAACCCAATAATTATTTCCAAAATATTATTTTTGGTAATTCATTTAATGTATTCTCATATTTATGTTAAAATATAGCCAAGATGATTTTTTGCATATTTTTACAAATTTAGTTAGTATTTTTAAAGCCAAATTGCATATAATTACAATATTAGCCTCTTTTAAGATTTAATTGCATTTACATTTATAAAAAATTAAGTCCAGTATTTTTAAATTGATAATTATATGTTATAAAACATTCTAGTACTTTCAATTTAATTCCTGAATTTAATTTGCTATTTTTACAAAATAAACGGGGAAAATGGTTATTTAAAATCTAGCCAGATTCATTTCATTTTCAGCCTAATTTGAACCACAATTTGAACCCAATTTACCCCGACCCAATTTCAAATTAAACCGACCCTTTACCCGTTTAAATGACCCAACTCGGGTTTCCCACCTAACCACTTTAATCCCAACCGTTGATCATTTAGATCAACGGCTCCCATTACCCCTTACTATTTTTAACCCAAACCAACCCCTAAACCTAATTCATTTCTCACCTACCACTGCCCTTGAATCCCTTTCTCTGAAACTCTCATGAACCCTAGCCACCGCCTTCTCACCCCACCATGATATCTGCCTAATCCATGGCCTTCCATTGTTATTTGAGACTTGTACCAGCCTTCCATGGCTTCTATGTGTTTGTTCTTGTGGTTTCACGGCCAGACCTTGAAGGAGCCTGGTCCAGTCCTTATTCTATTTCCGTTCATGGTTCTTCTCCGGTCATCCTTGACCTTTTCTTCGGCCAACCATGGCCGTTCGAGTCAGAACGTTGACTCTCCCGGTTAGATCGTTAACTTTCAGGGCCTTTCTCACCTTTTCTGGGTTTTTTGAAACCCTAATCTTTAAAATCTTTTAACTTTCTTTTGATCTGTTTTAGATCTGTGATTACCTTGAACTTTTAAACATTTTCTCGAATTTTCTTTAACTTTGCTTTCAAAACAACTCTTTATCTTTTCCGATTAGGGTTTTTCTTTTAAGTTATTTCAAAATCTGTTCTCTGATTTTAAAATATTTGTGATTCTGCTATGTTTTGTTTGTGTTGTTCTTCTATCTGAGTTAGCATGTTGAAAACCTTAATTTCTTTTGGGTCTCAATCGAGTCCTGAAGATGTTTGTTAGATGTGTGCTTGTTTGTTTAAACTCTTGCTTGACTTGTCTGTTTACCATCATTTAAACTCGATTATTGCTGAAAACCCTGGGTCTTCTTGGCCTGGAACTGTTTGTTTGAGCATGCACGTGATGCGATTAAAGTTCTTTGTTTCTGGCTCTTTTCTTTATATGGTTATTTGATTCTGAGTTTTACTATCCTTTAAACCCAATTGTTGTTGAAACCCTAACTTTTTCAAGAGGTTTCCTCACTTGTTACTGTGAGACCTTTACTCGCTTTTGACTCTCTTCTTTGCTTTGTCTATATGTGTGAGCCCTGACTATCTACTGAATTGTATGCTTATTCCTGCTACTATTCTATGTTTTTTCTTTTGCCAATAGGTTTAGCCTCGCATGTCTGATGTCTTGTTCACCCTATTTATATGCTGGAGTTTCTTCCTTGATTGATCTTCATCTTATGATTGATTTCTAAAGTTTTTCCTTTATGAACCCTAATTTCACTCGCCTATTCAAAGTTGATTAATTCTTTTCCTTTACTGTAAATTTACCTTGCTAATTTCTTTCCCAAAATAAGCATATCTCTATACTGAGACTTGATTGCTTACTTAATGGTTTTACTACTCCTTTTATGTCAACAATCAGTATGCTTACAAACTGATTTTCTTCCCTTATTTTGAATCTGTCACTATCGTTAAACAGTGATTCCTTAATTAATGGGAATCACTTGTGTAATTGATTCTGACCTATGATTGTTTCCATGTTTGTATCTTATTACTTTTCCTTCACTTGTTTTCAAAAACTATAAATACCCTGCACCCATTTTCTTTAAAAAAAACAAACACTTGAGTTTAGAACACACACTTCACTCAAAACTCTCTCTCTCTTTTCTCTGTTACTACTTGTGTTCCTACCTTACCTAGCCAGCTGAAAGCGAAGGCTAGGCTGTGGGAAATTTGCTTACTTTCTTTCTGCATTTGCTTCTTTATTGGTATGTTTTAATTAACCTTCAGCCTCAACAACAACATGTTTCTTTACTATTTCTTGCACTCTTGCATGTTTCCTGCTTGTGTTTAATCGAGTTCCATTATTAAGCATGTTGTGATCTGCCTCTTCGTCTTCTGAATTAATGTTTTTCTAATGTTTGAACTCTGTCAGTCACCTATGATGATTTATGAATCCCAAACCCCCATATCCTTTATGTGTTTGTATTCCTTGGTTGGTTTGAGGGCATGTCAGCATTAGACATTGTTGTGCATGACCCAAACCTAATCCTCCCTGGATCATATGCTTCGTATCCTCTCTATGTATTGTGTCCTCTGGCTGGTTTACGGGCATGTCAGCATCACTTATTGTTGTGCATGTCCATATTTGACCCCTCCTAGGGTCATATGCTACCTGCAATATATTCCTAGACCCCTGTCCCCTTTGAGAAATTACTGATGCTGTATAATTTTAGCTATACTACTACTGTTTTCCAAACTACCCTTACCCCCTTGCTATTCTCAACCTAGTTTTAAAAAATCTCTACTTCTTCACTTCCACTATACTCTTAGACTTAGGTTCTGCCGCTATTATATGAGCCTTGCCTTGGGACCATGAGTTCCCTCGGAACTTGGACACATAAGGGTTGGCCCTTTCACACTGTACACATATCTATCTGGTTATGCAAACTTGGGTGTGAGCACTGCCCGGGGTCCCCTTGAGACCCTTAAGGAGATTTGACACCCTCAAGTCTAAGAAAGACTTTGAAACAAAGACATTTGAGGTGGTTTATTCCATAACTCAGAGAGGAAGTCAAGAATCAGGCTTCCTCTAGTTGTAACTTCTTCTTTACACTTTTCTGACACAATTCATTATTTGGTCTGTAATAAGTTGTAATAAACATTGGGGTTGGCTAGTGAAAAGGGATGGGTAATTATGCATGTTTAGCTGTAGAAGGGTGGAAGACATGCCTATAGGACTTGTTTAAATTTCTGCATGTTTATTACCACTCTTAGATGCCATGCCTATAGGACTTGTGTTTCTGCATGTTTAACTTTGCATTTAGATAACATATATATATGATTTGTTAAATTTTGCACGTCTAATTCAGCATTTAGATAACATGCCCTTAGGACTTGTTTCAAAATTCTGCATGTTATGGCCACGCTTAGACACCATGTTCTTAGGATCTAAACGGCTAAAATCAGACATTATGTCCATAAGGTTAAGAATCAGTCCCCTTTTTATAGTAATCATGCCTATAGGAAGTAAATTTTGCCTGTTTCATTTTTTCGATCAAGCTAGATATCATGTCTATAGGAATTAAAATGAGCAACACTAGATATTCTGCCTACAGGATCTGAAACCAATTTAAAATCAATTTGACTCTGAATCAGTTTTAAACAACCTTACTCTTTACTTTAACACGGTTAGAAAGCATGTCTATAGGATCCAAATCGTTCATTTAAAACTGTTATTGCTTTGCCACGTTCTGGATCAGTAGTAGATACCATGTTCATAGGATCTCACCCAAACCCTTAGGCAAGCCTTAGGTGATAACAAATAAAATCAGAACCCGCTTTTGTTAGACAGTTACTGCTACAACCAGCAGGCAGGCCTGACTAGGACTTCTTATCTGAGTTATATAATAAGCTGGTCTGCCTCAACGATTAAAATTCTCCTTGACTTAGTATTTTAAATTCAGACCTTAACTGTGTTTAAGTCATGCTATTTTTGTGCTTTGTTTGAGGAGGCATACATGAGCCTTTTAGTTGTTTACATGTTTCCCCTAATATGCAGTCCTATGTGTTTTTGTATGTCGCCTTAGCTTTTTTACCTTTTGAAACCCAAAATTCAGCCTAATATCCCTCCCTTTTAGGAATAGTAGTCCTAAGTTCCTTCAGGACTGATAGGAATGGGACGGGTAATAGCATGCAATAGTGGTCGAGACCAATCCGCGCTTTAATACCTTAATGGGGTGGGGAGGGTAGATATGGACATGATGACCGGTGCGCTAATACCACGTGTATCCCCTCTTTTGATGAGTGTCATACCGGGTATCGCATTGATGTGATCCATATTATATTAAACCTAGGACCCCCTTCTTTTATATGTCCTCAAGTATATGTAGAACTGTAACTCCTTTTCAAAATTCATCTTTTTCTTTCAAACTCTTATGTATTTAAATTTAAATCCCCTATTATTTGAGCCTATACTTGTCTATTTGCTAAATTTTACAAATTCACAAGAAACTGTCTGGCCGGGAACCACACTAGTGGATCCTGAGGGGTGCCTAACACCTTCCCTTTAGGATAATTTCAAGTACTTACCCTATCTCTGGTTATCAAACGAACTTAGAAGTGAACCCTTACAGGTGTCCTAATGCACCTTAAATCATTTGGTCGTGACTCTTCAAATGCAAAACCCAGTTCCCAACGGTGCAGTCGACAGTTCCGTGTCTTCTCCCTTGAGTTGTCCGCTCAAGGGTACCAATCTAAAACCCCATAGAAACCTTACTCTGTTCAAATTGTGCATGCATCATGGTCAAACCTAGCTGGGTCAGTTATGTTGTCCACATAATGATCCTTTAAGATAGCCTTGTCCAAAGTCCGTCGGGTTCCCTAAACCCAAACGGACATCACCATGTTCTGTGCATTTATTTGGAGAACTAAATGCTTCATGCTAATTGTTGGTATTAAATAGTCGAGTCTGGTGAGGGTAAGGGCCTAACCTTATTTGTCTTGCAGAAATATGAGGCACGAAGTCCCTAGATTTGGCATGGTCACCAACATCCACCCAAGACTGCTAAGCTGGTGGAAAGATCTTCACTCTAGTGATCAAACTCTTGTCCGAAAATATTTGGGAAATCTGCCTTCCCTCCTGGAAATCCATCCCAATAACAAGATCATAGAAGCTGCCACACTATTTTGGGATTGTGAAAGGGATGTGTTCCGCTTTGGGGACATTGAAATGACACTCTTGCTAGAGGAGATAGGAGGATTAGCCGGTCTAGTATGGGAAACTCCGGGTCTGCTGATGCCTGAGAACCGCAAGGGAAGGGGCTTCCTCAAAATGATAGGTTTAAAGAAGAATCCAGAATTGACATGTCTGAATGAGTCCTACGTCCCTTTTGACTATTTGTATGAAAGGTACGGTCACAGCAAATCCTATCGTACCTACCCTGATGAGTTTGCCATCACATCATTGGGGCACATCCACCGAAGGGTATTCATATTCATGTTTTGTTTCCTGCGGCTAATCGTGTTTCTGATGAAGAAAGCAAGAATCCACACCAGGCTAGCTATGGTAACTAAGACCTTAATGGAAGGGATTGGTGGGTAGCCATTCAGCATCATGCCCATGATCGTTGCCGACATATATCGAGCCTTGGAGAAGTGTCAACGAGGAGCAAAACACTTCGAAGGCTGAAATTTATTACTTCAACTCTGGCTCATGGAACATATCCAAAGGGGCGAATATCAACAAGAGATTCAGTGAAGGGACTGGGATGATCACATCGCTTTCCATCATTCAAAGCGAATGAATTACGTCCCTGATATGTTCGCTCAACCGGAGGATGCCAAAGGATGGGTTGAGATGTTTGATAATCTGGCTGAAGAACAGGTCAAATGGATGTTCGAGTGGTTCCCGACCGAGGAGTTCATCGCCCGATCCCGAGATGCACCTTTTCTGATATTGAGCTGAGAGGAACATACCCTTACGTCTCTCTCCGAGTTATGAGACAAGCTGGTAGGAAGAATGTTATACCCAGGGTCGACAAGATGAGTCATTTTCGGGTTGATTTCCAGAATGATGATAATCCTTACAAGTACCAAGCTCAGCATATGTGGCACTGCAAGATCATAATGGGGAGAGATACCATAAAACCAGACAGGTATCATGTTGGTTGCGCTCCTTTCTACTCAGGTTGGTTGGAAGACAATCATGATGGTCTGGGACAGCCAGGGTTTGCTCGAGGTCACAGGATTATAGATGAAAGGGCCGAGGCATAGGTCAAATACAACCAACTGCGCAAAAGTATCTGGGAGTGCGAAAGCGAGCACCGCGAGATAAAAGAGTCCAACCAGAAACTAATTGAGGAATGGAAGGACATAGCTGTCAGTGCCAACAAGCGACTGGGATATTTGGAGTGAGGCATAGTGGAATTGGAAAGAAAGTTTCTCAAGAGGGTCGAAGACTGCCAAAATGTTGAAGGAAACAAAGGCGGACATCTAGCCAGAGCTTACTTATTGCTGGGATTTCGCGAGTTGGGGAAGCTGTTTGACGGAGCCAAAGATGTCGAATCTGGGGAAGGTCCTTCTGGGACCAAGTAGATAGGAGTTTGTCTTTTCGCTTTAAAATGTAATAAGGCCAATGGACATTAGTGAATTTTTTTTCATTTCCTATTTATTTAGTGTCAACTTGGATTCGTCTTATTTTCTATCAATAAAATGAGGCAATTAGCATTCTAAGTTGTCCAAATGAATTTGTCGCTAGGCCTACCTCAGGCACAAAGAGGTTCCCAAATTAGGACACATTTTACATTTCGCACTATGTGTTTAAATATTGCAACGCTTATTGTAATCCTTACTAACTTGTTACCTTTTTGTTTTTACTTTTTGTTTTATTATTCCCCTCCCCAAAGGTTAGTTCGTGCACTCTGGCAGCATCATCCTATTCCACGAGATCCAGGGGCCCTCCACCCACTCCTCCTATTAGTCCGGTCAAAAAAAAGAACAAAGGGAAGATGGAAGATTTGAACAACGTCAGAAAGGAGAATTCAACTAAACGGGTATGGTACTCAGGTTCCTAAGGAAAATGCATCTCAACTTGAACAAAAACTGCTGAAATTCCAAGACGAGCTTGATCAAGTTCGGAAGTTGGCAAATCTGTCATTTTCCCTCACCACTCCAGATATCAATTTCCCAAATACTCAGAACCCCACACCTCCGCAGAATATCCCAAAATCGCAGAATCATCCCTCTCCTCACCATCACTGCAACACCTGCCATCTCCCAAACAACACTCCATTACTCATCCCAGAACCCCAAAACTCCACAAATGACCACTTTTACACCCACCATAACACCCCCATCTATGTGGAGACCATGTCATACTCCACCCAACCTATCTCAAGCACACCCGAGTCTGATGATAAAGACTTACTCATCAGGAACCTGGCTAAGGAACTTAAGAAATTGACTAGACGGATTCAAGGCGTTGTAGGAAGCAATGGAATTGAGGGGCTGAACTATGAAGATCTTTGCATATAGCCCGATGTCGAACTGCTCGAGGGGTACAAACCTCCTAAATTCGAAATGTTTGATGGTACAGGGGATCCAAGGGTCCATTTGAGAATGTATTGTGACAAGCTGGTTGGAGTAGGGAAAGATGAGAGAATCCGTATGAAGTTGTTCATGAGGAGTTTAAAGGGAGATGCTTTGTCTTGGTACATTAGCCAAGATCCAAAGAAGTGGTCAAACTGGGTAGGCATGGCATCCGACTTTATGGACAGGTTCAGGTTTAACACAGAGAATGCGCTGGACGTTCTATATTCAGAATCTAAAGAAGAAGCCCACAGAAACATTTCGCGAGTATGCTACTCGCTGGAGGTCTGAAGTTGCTGAGGTCAGACCTACCTTACAAGAGGAACATATGAACAAATTCTTTGTCCGATCTCAGGACCCGCAGTACTATGAACGACTAATGATGATTGAGAGCCACAAACTTTCCGACATTATCAAGCTGGGTGAAAGGATTGAAGAGGGCATCAAAAGCGGTATGGTTACAAATTTTGAGGCCTTGCAAGCTACAAATAAGGCCTTACAGTCTGGTGGTGTGCCCAAGAAAAGGGACGTGGGGGCCGTAATGGTTGCACAGAGAACCAAATCTCCCATCAAATACCAAACATACCCAACACCTCCACTCATATATCAACCGACTCCGAACTACCAAGCACTATCACCCTACTATCAAGCTCCACCACCCACTTGTCAATCACCTCCACCTCTCACATATCAGCCTACTTCGCCCAGATATTCCCAAACCGTACATGTCTACCAAACTTACAATGCTCAACCATCCCACTATCAGTCACCTCCCGCCCATCAAAACTTCCCTAGACCTCGAACTAATTTTGATCGCAGACCTCCAAAATAATATACAGCCATCGCCGAACCTATTGACCAATTGTATGAGAGACTCAAAGCTGCTGGTTATGTCACCCTCATCCCTGCTACGACCTCTGAGAACCCTTCTCAATGGGTTAACCCAAACAAATCATGTGCATACCACTCCGGCATGAAAGGTCACACCATCGATGAATGCCATTCCTTGAAAGAATAGATCCAGACTTTAATTGATAACAAGATTATTGTGGCAAAGGAATCCACTCTAAATGTCCGCAATAATCCTCTGCCCGATCATAAAGGTGGAGGCATCCACATGATTGAAATAGAAGATGACTGGTATCCCGAGGGATCAATCGGGTTGATCGCAGAAGGCGATGACCCAAAGAAGCTAATAGTTACTCTTAATACAAACATAGTCCAGATCCAGCCATCTGGTGACGCCGATGTAAATATGTTTGTACCATTGGAGTTTGAGGGAACGTCATCTGCAAAGACACCAGCGACAATTGAGGTCAAATTCATGTCTCTGGCAAATGCACCCATACCGTTTGAAGTTGCAGTTTTACCACCCAAAACACGTGCTCCGTTCGGAGTAAGGATAGCCATACCGATCCCAGTGGCGATGTCGACCATGGCACCATTCCATACAAAGGATGTACCCTGGAACTATACTACCGAGGCAAGAAGGAATTGCAAGGTTAGTTTTGAAGAGACTACTGCAGCACAGGGTATGACAAGAACTGGTAGAGTCTATACCCCGGAACATCTAGCTGAGTCAAGCAAGCAGGCCTCCAATCAGTCACCCATCATTGAGACACGTCCAGACGATCTTTGGAGAAAGATACAGGCCAAGGAATACTCGGTCATCGACCAGTTGAACAAAACACCGGCGTAAATCTCCATTCTTTCTTTGCTACAAATTCCGAGGCACACAAGAACGCTCTACTAAGGGTGCTAAGTGAAGCATACGTACCAAGCAACATCACTGGCAGAGAAATGGCTAACATGGTAGGACAGGTGTTAGAGAGCCATAAGATCACTTTTCATGAGGATGAGCTGCCGCCCGAGGGGCTGGGGCACAACAAGGCACTGCACATCACCGTGCAATGCGAGGACTATTTCATCACCAGTATCCTGATCGACGGGGGTTCTAGCCTTAACATTTGTCCACCGGTAACACTCAAGAAGTTGGGTAAAGGACTGCACGAGATAAAAGATGGAGCTATCAATGTGAAAGCTTTCGATGGTTCCCAAAGGTCCACCATTAGGGAGATTAGTCTATGCTTACAAATAGGGCTAACCTGGTTCGATGTTAATTTCTAGGTGATAGATGTGCCAGCATCTTACAACTTGTTGCTGGGACGGCCATGGATTCATGTTGCTGGGGCCGTAGCGTCAATGCTGCATCAGCCAGTAAAGTTCGAATGGAATCACCGGGAAGTGATCATTCACGGCGACGGTAGCAACCCTATATACAGTTGCCAGACCATTCCGACAATCGGAGAAAGAAGGATGCTAGGTGGAGAGACTTACCATCACATTGAACGAGTAAATTCTATTGACAAAGACAAATGGTGGGATAACAAGATCGAGAGTATACTAAATTCGAGTGGGTACAAACCTGGCAAGGGGCTCGGAAAGAACCTCCAAGGAATCGCTAAGCCTATAAAGCTCAAGAAACATGGCACTACTTTCGATCTAGGATATGAGTACATCTAGGAAGAATTCAACAACTGGTCACCACTATGGCGCAGTTCTTACTTTCCACTAGAGTAGCCAATATCGCATCTAGAGTAGACTTTCCAATATGTTGATATTGTTTATGGGCCAGACGAAGAAGAAGCACTAGCAGCGGTGAAGAACTTGTTCCTATAAGACAATGATATGGACTATTGTGTTGTTCTCGAGGAGGATGGGAGGAAGGCCCTTCCATACAGGCCGTAAGCAGAGGGGCACGCCTCAATAACTGGACCATCAGGACAACCAGAGCCCGACGAGCCTCGGGGTAGCAAGGCTAAAACAAGCATCATGCACTATTTTTAGTTACTAAATGGTTTTCCTTTTGCATTTTAATTCCCGCAATAAGATCTCCAATGTTCAAAACGATTATGCAATTATCAAAGCATTTTGACTTTTCGTATGAATCAACACTCATTATTATTTCTCTCATAACTTTACTTATACAGCATTACTATTACTTATCTTGATGAACCAATGACTATGACATGCAATGAGACAGCACAACAAACGGACATTGATTCAGAAAAAGATGACATACCAGAGGAGATTGTCAAAAAAGTTGAGAACTTTGAGAATAGACCTTAGTCCAACTTGGAGGAGACCGAAATTGTCAACCTGGGAGATGCAGAGAACATCAAGGAAATACGAATCAGCGTTCACCTATCACCATCAGAAAAAAAAAAGAATACACAGAATTCCTGAAGCAGTATGAGGACATATTCGCCTGGTTGTATGATGACTTGACTAGTCTAAGTACGTCTATTGTGGCTCACAAACTGCCAACCGATTCGACATGTCCGCCGGTAAAGCAAAAGCTCAGAAAGTTCAAGCCTAATATGAGTTTGAAAATCAAGGAAGAAATCACTAAGCAGGTCAAAGCTAAGGTTCTCAAGGTAATGGAATACCCGACATGGTTAGCCAACATCGTACCCATACCAAAGAAAGACGGGAAAGTTCGAGTTTGTGTCGACTATCGGGATCTCAATCGGGCTAGTCCAAAAGACGACTTCCCTTTGTCGAACATACACATCCTGATTGACAATTGCACCAAGCATGAGCTACAGTCATTTGTAGATTGTTTCGCTGGTTATCATCAGATCTGGATGGATGAAGAAGATACTGAGAAAACTGCTTTCATTATGCCATAGGAAATGTACTGTTACAAGATGATATCGTTCGGCCTGAAGAATGCAGGGGCCACCTACATGAGGGTCATGACCACTATTTTCCATGATATGATACACAAGGAGATTGAGGTATATGCATATTATGTCATCATCAAGTCCAAGAAGGCCACTGGTCACAAGGAAGATTTGAGGAAGTTCTTCAATAGACTGCGGAGGTACAATCTGAAACTGAATCTTGCAAAGTGCGCATTTGGGGTCCTGCTGGAAAGCTGCTTGGATTTATTTTGAGTCGCCGAGGAATAGAACTGGATCCATCAAAAGTCAAAGCTATTCAATAATTGCCACCACCAAAGAACAAAAAGGATGTGATGGGTTTCTTGGGAAGACTGAACTACATCAACTGGTTTATAACACATTCTACAGTTATCTGTGAGCCAATCTTTAAGATGTTGAAGAAGGACGCCACTACCAAATGGACTGATGGCTGCCAAAGGGCCTTCGACAGAATCAAGGAGTACTTGTTAGAACCACTAGTCTTGGTCCCGCCCGAGCCAGATTGACCCTTATTACTCTACCTTGCAGTATTGGATGGAGCTTTCGGTTGCGTTCTGGGTCAGCATGATGAAACGGGGATAAAGAGCAGGCCATTTATTATCTCAGTAAGAAGTTCACCCCATATGAGTCCTGGTACTCTCTATTAGAGTGCACCTATTGTGCTTTGACCTAGGTAGCTCAGAAGATGAGGCACTACTTCTGTGCCTATACTACATATCTCATATCAAGGTTGGATCCTTTGAAATACATCTTTCAGAAGCCCGTGCCCACTGGCAAGCAAGCCAAGTGGCAAATCCTGTTAAGTGAGTTCGACATTGTCTATGTAACTCAGAAAGTGATCAAGGGACAAGCACTGGCAGACCACCTTGCTGAGAATCCCATAGAAGGAGAATACGAACCTCCGAAAATATATTTTCCTGATGAAGAGGTATCATGCATACGAGAAGACATTGTAGAATCCTATAATGGTTGGAGAATGTTTTTCGATGGAGCAGCAAACTTCAAAGGAGTTGGCATAGGAGCAGTCCTAGTATCAGAAACCGGTCATCATTATTCGGTGTCCGCCAAACTCAGGTTCCTGTGCACCAACAACATGGCCGAGTATGAAGCTTGCATCTTAGGGCTCAAAATAGCCATTGACATGAATGTTCAAGAGCTACTAGTAATTAGAGATTCAGACCTACTTATACATCAAGTACGAGAGGAATGGACAACCAAGAACTCCAAGATACTCCCGTATTTGCATCGTGTATAGGAATTAAGGAAAAGGTTCATGAAGACAGAGTTCCAACATGTTCCCAGAGTCCAGAATGAGTTCGCCGATGCATTGGCTACCCTGTCATCTATGATACAGCATCTAGACAAGAATTTCATTGATCCCATTCCAGTAAAGATCCGTGATTAGCCAGCTTATTGTGCCCATATAGAAGAAGAAGCAGATGAAAAGCCTTGGTTTCACGATATCAAGGAATATTTGGCAAAAGGAAAGTACCCAAAGCTTGCAAACCCTACTCAAAAACGCACACTTCGGAGGTTGTCCAATAATTTCTTTCACAGCGGAGGAATCCTGTATATGAGGACTCCTGATCTAGGATTATTAAGGTGTGTCGATGCAAAGGAAGCATCCAGGCTACTAGAGGGAGTTCACGCTGGTATGAGCACGTGATTTTTGCCCTATATGAATTACTCCTACAAATTCAAAATAAAATAATTTTTTCCATTGTTTGCAATTTTGCGGATTTTTGTGGCATTTTCTGTTAATTGTTTGCAATTGTCTGTGCATGTTTATTCTATTTAATTAATGAAAATATAAAAATATATTGCATTTGCATTTAGGATTTAAATTTGCACTGTTGAATTAAGTAGTAAATTAGTTATTTTATATGAATTGGAAAATCACAAAATAGTTATTTTTGCACTTTTAATTTTTAATTTTTGAACTTTGGTGGTTTTTCCTTTAATTTGGTTTTAACTAATTGTGGTAATTATTAAAGTTAATTAATTCAATGTGGTAGGGTTAATTTGAGTTAGGATCTAGTTTGGGTTTTATTTTATTTATTTGAAAAAATTTAATTGAAAGAGTTTGAAAATAAAAGAATTAATTTGGAAAGAATGAAAAGAAAAAGAAAGAAATCAGTTTTTGGGCCAATTCCATGCAAATTCCATAGGGCTCAAACCTTTTGCCCTGAGACCCGTCCAAAATACCCTTTACCCAGCCCAAACCCGCGTCCAACCCGGTCCGGTTTCCCCCATATCCAAACGGCGTCGTTTCGTTAAGCTTTGATCTGAGCCGTTGATCGTGCCTTGATCAAACGGCTCAAAACTAAAGCCTCATACGTATTTAAGTGTCCAAATAGCCTTACCCCCCTCAGAACTCCCCTATGCTTATCACCCTCGTCAGAAAACACCCCGAAACCCTAGCTAGCCGCCCCCCAAATCGCCCTACGGCGGCGGTAGGTCTCTGATGGCCACCAAATTTACACCCTAGCTCCCTCTTCTTCTCCTCATTCCAAATCTACACCCTTTTTCCCTCGAATCACACCTGAATTTCTCGAATCTGGCTCAGAAGCTCCAAACCTTAATCTGTCGCCCTATTTTTCCACCACCTCAATCGGCGGCGCAACCTCCAACCACTCCCAAAATAACACCCCATGACCTCCATGGCTCCCTCATACCAAATCCGATACTCGTTTCCCTCGAATCTTGATTTGAAGTGTGAAACCCTAAAAACCCAAAATCAGATTTTGTGCATGCAAGGGCTATTTCCCCGATTTTCCTGAGTGTTCAAGGCTGATTTATCACGAAACAATGATGGTCGTTGGTTCTTGACAAAGAACAAGCTATTAACATTATTTTGGGATAAATTGGAAATCCAGTGTTGGTGTCGAGTTTTGTCGGTAAGCTTATTTATTTTTTCTGTCCATTTCTGTCACTTCACCGTCTTCCTCTTCTTTTCTTCTCCTTTTTCTTTAATTAATTTTTATTCTGACTAAAAGTTGATAAAAGTTTTAAACCTAGGTTTTCATTTTGGTGTTCGTATTTATTCTGTGTGTTCTCCAATTTTCTTTTTAAATTTGTCGTCAGTTTTGTTTGATTTGTGTATGTTGCATGTTTAGCTTTATTTAGGTCACAATTTCTGATTCTTCTAATTGTACAATTAGCTATGGTTGATTAGGTAATATAGCTTAATTATAGTTCATTAGTTAGCCTTAAAAGAGAAATCAGTCATTTAGCTAGAATTTTAGTTTTAAAATCTCCCAAGTGATTATTGATTCATTAAAATGAGCTTCTGATTTTGTTTGGGCCTTGAGGCCATTCTCGACCCCACTACAAAAGCCTTTTAAGCTTTGGGTCAAGATTGACCCATATCTGCTTTGGGTTCAGGGGTAAAAACAGGGCAATTGAAATCTGATATTTTAAACTAAGGGCTCTTGAGCAAAAACAAAAATATGAAAAGGGTCTAGGTGCAAATCTGATCCTCCTTTAGCTGCCCTAGTGCCTTGCCTATAAAGGCAACTTTTCTTGCCTTTGAAGGAAGAGATTTCTGAGAGCTGAAATCCGAAAAATATAGAAAAACTACAAAAAAAATCTATTGTTTCATAGGGGATTAGAAGAGATAGAGAATACAGAAAATAAAAAGCAGCTGAAATGTCATAGAAATTGACTGCTCCATTGATTTCTGTTCTGTTCTGATGCTCGAGGTTCATTTTTCTGAAGTCATTTTTGATTCACATGAGGCTAGGGAAGGTTTAATTTGATATCTAAAGTTGGTTGAACCGAGTCTGGTTCTGGAATTGTGTTCTAAGCTAAATCTGGGGTTCAAAATTGGGTTTGACTTCTGTTTGATATCTCTTCCTTGCTGATTCTAGGCTGACCTATTGTTGCTGTTATTGACTCCTTATTCCCCGTGTTTCCCTCTTGATTTCTAGGCAGGTGGTTAGTTTATTGGCATTCTGGCAACCCACTCATACAACACCCGGTCAAAAGACAGGCTGAATATGGCCAACCAAGAACCGGAGACAAGTATTGTTGACCCGTCAAAAGAGGTGGGAAAACTAGATGTTAATGCAATGAGGGAAGAGATTTATAAGTTAAAGCAGTAGATGGCTGAAATGTACCAAGCCTGGGCCAAGGGGCATCCACCACTGGTGTATCCCGCCAACCCTGCTTATATCCCACCATCAACCCAACCTCCGGAGCCTCCCACCGTGAACTCATCTCCAGCCTTTCCTCTCTACCAACAATGTCATTGCGCCATTTCCCATACTTCTCAATCTCCACCACCCAAACAAGTCCCATACCCCCTCCCCCCCACCAATTACACCTGTTTTTGTGGCACCTCCACCCGCTACATTACACCGATCTTCCAATGAACCTCTGTTCCAAACTCACGACAATCAGTATTATCCCTCTGAACCCACCTTCAAAGTTCCAGAACCATATTCTTGCACCCCTCATCTTGATCTCCCGGCAGAGACCGAGAAACCACCCAAAATTCTCGAGCATGAAGAGATGATAAGAAAGGTCAAAAGCTTAGAACAATTGTTCCGAGATATGAGGGGGTTGGGAGGTCAAGTAAGTGTAGTCTATAAAGATTTATGTTTGTTCCCAGATGTTCAGTTGTCAGCAGGGTTCAAAATGCCCAAGTTTGATATGTACGACGGGCATGGTGAACCAGTGGCACATTTAAGAGGATTTTGTAGCAAGATGAGAGGAGCAGGTGGAAGAGATGAATTGTTGATGGCATATTTCAGCCAAAGTTTGAGCGGTTCGGTATTAGAATGGTATACCAGACAAGATCACAGCAGGTGGTACACATGGGATGATTTGGCCCAAGCCTTTGCCTGCCATTTTCAGTACAACCTCGAAATTATCCTAGACCGTCTGTCATTGACAAAGATTGAGAAGAAGCCCGGTGAGAGCTTTAGGGAATATGGATTCTGTTGGAGAGAGCAAGCAGCGAGGGTTTACCCTCCGATGAAAGAAAGTGAGATGGTTGATTATTTCTTGCAGGCTTTGGAACCCATTTATTTTGGTCATTTGGTGTCAGCAGTGGGCAAGTCCTTTAATAAGTTGTAAAAATGGGAGGCATGGTTGAGGAGGGACTCAAGTCCAACAAGATCATGAGTTATTCAGCAATCAAGGCGACTACCCAGGCCATTCAAAACGGTACTGGAGGTATACTCGGGAAAGTCTAACACCTTCTCCCGGGTTAACAGAATTCCTTACTCGGATTTCTGGTTCGCGGACTGTAGTACAGAGTCAATATTTTCCTCGATTCGGGATTCAAACCGGTGACTTGGGACACCGTAAATTATCCCAAGTGGCGACTCTAAATCTTTAAATAAACAAATCTCGTTTCGATTGTCCTTTAATTGGAAAAACTCCCTTATATTTATACCCATTATGGGGGTGTAGGTAAAAAGATGTGTGACAGCTGGGACCTGCGGTCCACATATGAACGGTTTTGTCTTAGCCAAAAATATACTCTAGGCTGGTTACTTTTGGATGACTATGGAATCGGACTGCATCCAGTATGTCCGAAAATGCCACCGTTGTCAAATACATGCAGACATGATAAAGGTGCCTCCAAATGAGCTTAATGCAACAAGCTTACCATGGTCGTTCGCCGCTTAGGTAATGGATGTTATTGGACCAATTGAGCCTGCTACATCCAACGGGCACAGGTTTATCCTAGTAGCAATCGACTATTTCATCAAATAGAGGTCGAAGCAGCCTTTTACAGAGTAGTAACTAAGAAAGTCGTGGCAAACTTTGTCCACGACCGCATTGTTTGTAGATTCGGGGTTCTAGAGTCGATCATTACTGATGATGGCTCCAACCTCAACAGTGACTTGATGAAAGCTATGTGTGAAACCTTCAGGATTAAGCATAAGAATTCCACAACCTATAATTTCGCAAATGAATGGAGTTGTAGAGGCCGCCAACAAGAATAAGATATTAAGGAAAATGGTAGAGAAGCATAAACAGTGGCACGAGAAGTTATCGTTTGCTCTATTAGGGTATCGCACCATAGTCCGTACATCAATCGGGGCAACCCCCTATATGCTAGTTTATGGTACAAAGGCAGTCATTCTCGCTAAGGTAGAAATTCCTTCCCTAAGGATCATACAAGAAGCTGAACTCGACGACGCAGAATGGGTAAAAAGTCATTGTGAGCAACTAGCCCTTCTAGACGAAAAGAGAATGAATGCAGTTTGCCATGGTCAACTCTATCAAAATAGAATGTCCAGAGCATTCAACAAAAGAGTCAAGCCGAGACAGTTCACACCGGTATCGAGCCCTCTTTTTCCCCTCTTATGCATCGGGAGATCGGGTTTATGACATTTTAGGACAACTCATTTCTTTTGGGAACTGGGTTTTGCATTTGAAGAGTCGCCACCTAATGATTTGAGGTGCATTACAACACCTATAAGGGTTCACTTCTAAGTTCGTTTGATAACCAGAGATAGGGTAAGGGCTTGAAATTATCCTAAGAGGAAGGTGTTAGGCATCCCTTAGGATCCACTAGTGTGGTTCCCGGCTAGACAGTTTCTTGTGAATTTGTGCAATTTAGCAAATAGACAAGTATAGGCTCAAATAATAGGGGATTTAAATTTAAATACACAAGAGTTTGAAAGAACAATTAAAAGATGAATTTTGGAAAGGAGTTACAGTTCTACATATACTTGAGGATATATAAAACAAGGGGGGTCCTAGGTTTAAATATAATATGGATCACATCAATGCGATACCCGATATGACACTCCTCAGAAGAGGGGATACACGTGGTATTAGCGCACCGATCATCATGTCCATATATACCCTCCCCACCCCATTAAGGTATTAAAGCACGGATTGGTCTCGACCACTATTGCATGCTATTACCCGTCACATTCCTATCAGTCCTAGAGGAACTTAGGACTACTATTCCTAAAGGGGAGGGATATTAGCTGACTTTTGGTTTTCAAAAGGTGAAAAAGCTAAGGTGACACACAAAAACACATAAGATACATATTAGGGGAAACATGTAAACAACCAAAAGGCTCACGTATGCCTCCTCAAATAAAGCACATAAATAGCATGACTTAAATACAATTAAGGTCTGAATTTAAAATACTAAGGCAAGGAGAATTTTAATCGTTGAGCCAAACCAGTTTATTACATAACTCAGATAAGAAGTCCGAATCAGGCCTGCCTGCTGGTTGTAGCAGTAACTGTCTAACAAACGCGGGTTCTGATTTTATTTGTTATCGCCTAAGGCTTGCCTAAAGGTTTGGGTGAGATCCTATGAACATGGTATCTACTACTGATCCAGAACGTGGCAAAGCAATAACAGTTTTAAACAAACGATTTGGATCTTATAGGCATGCTTTCTAATTGCGTTAAAGTAAAGAGTAAGGTTGTTTAAAACTGATTCAGGGTCAAACTGATTTTAAATTGGTTTTAGATCCTATAGGCAGGATGTCTAGTATTGCTCTTTTTAATTTCTATAGACATGATATCTAGCTTGATCAAAAAAATGAAACAGGCAGGATTTACTTCCTATAGGCATGATTTCAACAAAAAGGGGACTGATTCTTAACCTTATGGACATAATGTCTGATTTTAACCGTTTAGATCCTAAGAACATAGTGTCTAAGCGTGTCCATAACATGCAGAATTTTGAAACAGGTCTTATGGGCATGTTATCTAAATGTTGAATTAGACGTGCAGAATTTAACAAATCCTATAGACAGGTTCTCTAAATGCAGAGTTAAACATCCAGAAAACAAGTCCTATAGGCATGGCATCTAAAAGTGGTAATAAACATGCAGAATTTTAAACAAGTCCTATAGGCATGTCTTTTACCCTTTTACAGCTAAACATGCATAATTACCCATCCCTTTTCACTAGCCAACCCCAATATTTATTAGAACTTATTATAGACCAAATAATGGATTGCATCAGAAAAAGTGTAAAGAAGAAGTTACAACCAGAGGAAGCCTGATTCCTCACTTCCTCTCTGAGTTATGGAATAAACCACCTCAAATGCCATTGTTTCAAAGCCTTTCTTAGACTTGAGTATGTCAAAGTTCCCTAAGGATTTCAAGGAGACTCCGGGCAGTGCTCACACCCAAGTTTGCATAACCATATAGAGATGAGTGCAGTGTGGAAGGGCCCGCCCTTATGTGTCCAAGTTCATAGGAAACTCATGGGTCCCAAGGCAAGGCTCACATAAGAGGGGCAAACATAAGTCTAAGAGTATAGTGGAAGTGCAGAAGTAGAGATTTGTTTAAAACTGGGTTGAGAATAGCAAAGGGGTAAGGGTAGTTTGGAAAACAATAGTAGTATATCTAAAATTACACAGCATCAGTAATTGCTCAAAGGGGGGAGGGGTTTGGGAATACATTGTAGGTAGCATATGACCCTAGGAGGTGTCAAATCTGGACATGCACAGCAATAAGTGATGCTAGCATGCCCATAAACCATCCAGAGAACACAACATATAGAGAGGATACGAAGCATATGATCCAAGGAGGGTCAAGTTTGATGGTATGTCAAAGTTCCCTAAGGATTTCAAGGAGACCCCGGGCAGTGCTCACACCCAAGTTTGCATAACCATATAGAGATGAGTGCAGTGTGGAAGGGCCCGCCCTTATGTGTCCAAGTTCATAGGAAACTCATGGGTCCCAAGGCAAGGCTCACATAAGAGGGGCAAACATAAGTCTAAGAGTATAGTGGAAGTGCAGAAGTAGAGATTTGTTTAAAACTGGGTTGAGAATAGCAAAGGGGTAAGGGTAGTTTGGAAAACAATAGTAGTATATCTAAAATTACACAGCATCAGTAATTGCTCAAAGGGGGGAGGGGTTTGGGAATACATTGTAGGTAGCATATGACCCTAGGAGGTGTCAAATCTGGACATGCACAGCAATAAGTGATGCTAGCATGCCCATAAACCATCCAGAGAACACAAAATATAGAGAGGATACGAAGCATATGATCCAAGGAGGGTCAAGTTTGGATCATGCACAGCAATGTCTAATGCTGACATACCATCAAACCAACCAAGGAATACAAACACATAGGGGATATAGGGGTTTGGGATTCATAAGTCATCATAGGTGACTGACAGAGTTCAAACATTAAAAAAATGTTAATTCAAAAGAGAAAGGGGCAGATCACAGCATGCTTAATAATTCAACTCAATTAAACACAAGCAGGAAACAGGCAAGATTGCAAAAAATGGTAAAGAAACTTATTGTTGTTAAGGCTGAAGATTAATTAGAACATACCAGTAAAGAAGCAAATGCAGAAAGAAAGTAAGCAAATTTCCCACATCCTAGCCTTGGCTTTCAGCCGGCTAAGTAAGGCAGAAACACAAGTAGTAACAGAGAAAAGAGAGAGAGTTTTGAGTGAAGTGTTTGTTCTGAACTCAAGTGTTCGTTTTTTTTTTAAAGAAAAGGGGTGCAGGGTATTTATAGTTTTTGAAAACGAGTGAAGGAAAAGTAATAAGATACACATATGGAAACAATCATAGGTCAGAATCAATTACACAAGTGATTCCCTTTAATTAAGGAATCACTGTTTAACAGTAGTGACAGATTCAAAATAAGGGGAGAAAATCAGTTTGTAAGCAGACTGATTGTTACCATGAAAGGAGTAGTAAAACCATTTAGTAAGCAATCAAGTCTCAGTACAGAGATATGCTTATTTTGGGAAAGAAATCAGCAAGGTAAATATTACAGTTGAAAAGAATCAATCAGCTTTAAACAGGCGAGTGAAATTAGGGTTAATAAAGGAAAAGCTTTAGAAATCAATCATAAGATGAAGATCAATCAAGGAAGAAATTTCGGCATATAAATAGGGTGAACAAGACATGAAACATGCGAGGCCAAACCTATTGGCAAAAGAAACAGCATACAATAGCAACAGGAATAAGCATATGTTTCAGTAGATAGTCAGGGCTCACACATATAGCCAAAGCAAAGAAGAGAGTCAAAAGCGAGTAAATGTCTCATAGTAACAAGTGAGGAAACCTCTTAAAAAAAGTTAGGGTTTCAACAATAATTGAGTTTAAAGTATAGTAAAACTCAAAATCAAATAACCTCATAAAGAAAAGAGCCAGAAACAAAGAACTTTAATTGCATCACCTGCATGCTCAAACAAACAGTTCCAGGCTAAGAAGACCCAGGGTTTTTAGCAATAATTGAGTTTAAAAGATGGTAAACAGACAAGTCAAGCAAGAGTTTAAACAAACAAGCACACATCTAACAAACATCTTCAGGACTCGATTGAGACCCAAAAGAAATTAGGGTTTTCAACATGCTAACTCAGATAGAAGAACAATATGAGCAAAACATAGCAGAATCACAAATATGTTAAAATCAGAGAAGAGATTTTGAAATAACTTAAAAGAAAAACCCTAATCAGAAAAGATGAAGAGTCGTTTTGAAAGCAAAGTTAAAGAAACTTCGAGAAAATGTTTAAAATTTCAAGGTAATCACAGATCTAAAGCAGATCGGAAAGAAAGTTAAAAGATCTTAAAGATTAGGGTTTTGAAAAACCTAGAAAATGTGAGAAAATGCCCTAAAAGTTATCGATCTAACCAGGAGAGTCAAGGTTCTGACTCGAATGGCCATGTTTGGTCAGAGAAAAGGTCAAGGATGACCGGAGAAGAGCCATGAACTGAAATCAAACAAGGACTGGACCAGGCTCCTTCAAGGTCTGGCCATGAAACCACAAGAACAAACACATAGAAGCCATAGAAGGCTGGTACATGTTTCAAATGACTATGGAAGGCCATGGATTAGGCAGATATCAGGGTGGGGTAGGAGGGCGGCAGCTAGGGTTCATGAGAGCTTCACATAGAGTTGAGAGAGAAAGGGATTCAAGGGCGGCAGTAGGTGAGAAATGAATTAGGTTTAGGGGTTGGTTTGGGTTAAAAATGGTAAGGGGTAATGGGAGTTGTTGATCTAAACGATCAACTGCTGGGATTAAAGTGGTTAGGTGGGAAACCCGAGTTAGGCCATTTAAATGGGTAAAGGGTTGGTTTAATTTGAAATTGGGTCGGGTAAATTGGGTTCAAATTAGGCTGAAATTGAAATGAAATCTGGCTAGATTTTAAATAACCATTTTTCCCCATTTATTTATAAAAATAGCAAATTAAATTCTGGAATTAAATTGAAAGTACTAGAATGTTTTATAACATATAATTATCAATTTAAAAATATTGGAATTAATTTTTATAAATGTAAACGCAATTAAATCTTAAAAGAGGCTAATATTGTAATTATATGCAATTTGGCTTTAAAAATACTAAATAAATTTGTAAAAATATGCAAAAACATCATATTGGCTATATTTTAACATAAATGTGAAATTCCAATAAATTAATTACCAAAAATAAAATTTTGGAAATAATTATTGGGTTTTTATGGATAAAATAGGGAAATAAATTGATTTAAAAAACTTTAAAAAATTAAGGAAAAAATAGTAAAACATTTGGACATATTTATATATGCATACATATGCTATTTTGGAGGTATTTGCATATTGAAAAATATATAGGAAAAAATTGGGTATCAACAACCGGGACAGTTAGTGTTAAAGAAAAATTTTCCGCATCAGGATGAAGCCAAGGGAAAATTCTCTCCCAACTGGGAGGGTCCATACATGGTCCAACAGGTTCTGACAGGTGGAGCCCTCATACTTGCAAAAATGGACGGAGAAGTCTGGCCAAAGCCGATCAATTCAGATGCAGTCAAGCGGTACTATGTGTAATCTTTACGCTTTCCTTATATGATGTAATTTGAACTACGCCTGACCTGATTCCCGTTTAAGAGGGGATACGTAGGCAGCCCTATGGGTTCGGTCACAATTCAATAAATTTTTCATTTCCCCCGCAATTAAAAACTGGGGCAGAATTTTGAGGAGGACCCTCAAAATTCCGAAGTAATTTCAGCCGATCGTCGCAAGCAACAACAAGAAGCATCAACCCATTAAACTAGGGTAGAATTTTGAGGGGGGCCCTCAAAATTTCGTAGCAAGAGAGGTAGCAATGTCCCGAACCACGTCACAGTCGTCGGTCTATCTAAAAAATTATTATATCATATTTTTACAAAATCATGCATATTAATGAAATTGCTTTGTTTAGCAACGCTACCCCAATAATACATACAGTATCACCAGATTAGATCCGAGCAAGTCAAGCAAAAGCCAGTGGGGATGCAAACTAACCGCCCTTTACAAAACTAACGATTTTTCTTTGGATGCAGGCACTTGGATTACGAAATCATCAAACATACTATACACTCACGAGACAAACATTGTTCGGGAATACAACTCTCGGAACCGTTGCACTTACCAACATTTGCTATCCACACACACCAATGACATTCCATGTGTCACAATGTTCCCAGCAGTCACAATATCGCAATCTGCTATCACCTAAGAGAGATCTATTACCATTTGCCATTTTATTTCTTGCATAAGGCTACCATTCTGCCTCCCGAGACTAAACACTGTCTCCATCTGCATTTTTTGCATTGCATAAGGCTACCATTCTGCCTTCTGAGACTAAACGTTGTCTCCATCTGCATTTCTGCATTGCATAAGGCTACCATTCTGCCTTCCGAGACTAAACGTTGTCTCCATCTGCATTTCTGCACTGCATAAGGCTACCATTCTGCCTTCCGAGACTAAACGTTGTCTCCATCTGCATTTCTGCACTGCATAAGGCTACCATTCTACCTTCCGAGACTAAACGATGTCTCCATCTGCATTTTTGCATTGCATAAGGCTACCATTCTGCCTTCCGACGTTAAGCTCTACCTCCAACTGCATCTGCATGGCTGAAAGATCACCACATACTGCATTGCATGGCTGAAAGATTGCCACATACTGCATCTGCATGGCTGAAAGATCGCCTCATACTGCATTTCATGGGCTGAAAGATCGCAACATACTGCATCTCATGGGTTGAAAGATCGCCAAATTTTCCAAAGGCATCATCGTTCAGAGGCACCATTTTCATAGCCCGAGAACACCATGTCATGGCCCGAGGATCCCTTTTTAATCTTTTTCATATCATTATTCAAAGGCATCATGGTTTGGAGGCACTATCCTCATAACCCGAGAGCATCATTTAATGACCTGCGAATCCTTGTTGCACGCTTCATAGCCCAGGACATCATGGTCTAAAGGACGTCATCCTAACCATCCAAAGACAACATTTATGGTCCGACGGGAACTTGCATCATGTTTAAATTCATGCACAGTATACACTTGTATTGTTTCTAATTACAAGTACACCGGCAAGCAACGGCCATCCCGGCAGGAGCAAGCCCGCTCCAGTTCCCGCAGCCATATCAAACCTTAACCATTCTTGCAAGTCGCCCACTCACCCCATCTTGGGCTTTGCGTACGTTCTTGAAGAGTCTCCATCGGCATACTCCGTCGACGGATCCTGAACTACATATGGCCTGATTCATGTAAAACCAGGGATATGTAGGCAGCTCAGAAGCCAAGGCGCGGCCTAACTTCTTCGAACCATTTCGTTCGGTCAAAATTGGTCATCATATTTTTACCCGACAACTCTTTCATCCTTCCCGGGTAAAGAGGGGCAGCTATTGACACCCAATTTTTCCCTATATATTTTTCAATATACAAATATCTTCAAAATAGCATATGTATACATATATAAGTATTTTCAAATGTTTTAGTATTTTTTTTCTTAATTTTTTAAAGATTTTTTAATCAATTTATTTCCCTATTTTATCCATAAAAACCCAATAATTATTTCCAAAATTTTATTTTTGGTAATTCATTTATTGGACATTCATAGTTATGTTAAAATATAGCCAAGATAATTTTTTCATATTTTTATAAATTTATTTAGTATTTTTAAAGCCAAATTGCATTTAATTACAATATTAGCCTCTTTTAAGATTTAATTGCATTTACATTTATAAAAAATTAAGTCCAGTATTTTTAAATTGATAATTATATGTTATAAAACATTCTAGTACTTTCAATTTAATTCCAGAATTTAATTTGCTATTTTTACAAAATAAACGGGGAAAATGGTTATTTAAAATCTAGCCAGATTCATTTCAATTTCAGCCTAATTTGAACCACAATTTGAACCCAATTTACCCCGACCCAATTTCAAATTAAACTGACCCTTTACCCGTTTAAATGATCCAACTCGGGTTTCCCACCTAACCACTTTAATCCCAACCGTCGATCATTTAGATCAACGGCTCCCATTACCCCTTACTATTTTTAACCCAAACCAACCCCTAAACCTAATTCATTTCTCACCTACCACTGCCCTTGAATCCCTTTCTCTCTCAACTTTCTCTAAAACTCTCATGAACCCTAGCCACCGCCTTCTCACCCCACCCTGATATCTGCCTAATCCATGGCCTTCCATTGTTATTTGAGACTTGTACCAGCCTTCCATGGCTTCTATGTGTTTGTTCTTGTGGTTTCACGGCCAGACCTTGAAGGAGCCTGGTCCAGTCCTTATTCTATTTCAGTTCATGGCTCTTCTCCGGTCATCCTTGACCTTTTCTTCGGCCAACCATGGTCGTTCGAGTCAGAACGTTGACTCTCCCGGTTAGATCGATAACTTTCAGGGCCTTTCTCACCTTTTCTGGGGTTTTCAAAAACCTAATCTTTAAGATTTTTTAACTTTTTGCTTTAGATCTGTGATTACCTTGAACTTTTAAACATTTTCTCAAAGTTTCTTTAACTTTGCTTTCAAAACGACTCTTCATCTTTTCTGATTAGGATTTTTCTTTTAAGTTACTTCAAAATCTCTTCTCTAATTTTAACATATTTGTGATTCTGCTATGTTTTGCTCGTGTTGTTCTTCTATCTGAGTTAGCATGTTGAAAACCCTAATTTCTTTTGGGTCTCAATCGAGTCTTGAAGATGCTTGTTAAATGTGTGCTTGTTTGTTTAAACTCTTGCTTGACTTGTCTGTTTACCATCTTTTAAACTCGATTATTGCTGAAAACCTGGGTCTTCTTGGCCAGGAATTGTTTGTTTGAGCGTGCACGTGATGCGATTAAAGTTCTTTGTTTCTGGCTCTTTTCTTTATGAGGTTATTTGTTTCTGAGTTTTACTATCCTTTAAACTCAATTGTTGTTGAAACCCTAACTTTTTCAAGAGGTTTCCTCACTTGTTACTGTGAGACCTTTACTCGCTTTTGACTCTCTTCTTTGCTTTGGTTATATGTGTGAGCCTTGACTATCTACTGAACTGTATGCTTATTCCTGCTGCAATTGCATGTTGTTTTTTTTGCCAATAGGTTTGGCCTCGCATGTCTCATGTCTTGTTCACCCTATTTATATGCTGGAGTTTCTTCCTTGATTGATCTTCATCTTATGATTGATTTCTAAAGTTTTTCCTTTATGAACCCTAATTTCACTCGCTTGTTCAAAGCTGATTGATTCTTTTCCTTTATTGTAATATTTACCTTGCTGATTTCTTTCCCAAAATAACCATATCTCTGTACTGAGACTTGATTGCTTACTTAATGGTTTTACTATTCCATTTATGGCAACAATCAGTCTGCTTACAAACTGATTTTCTTCCCTTATTTTGAATCTGTCACTACCGTAAAATAGTGATTCCTTAATTAAAGGGAATCACTTGTGTAATTGATTCTGACTTATGATTGTTTCCATGTTTGTATCTTATTACTTTTCCTTCACTCATTTTCAAAACACACACTTCACTCAAAACTCTCTCATTTTTCTCTGTTACTACTTGTGTTTTTGCCTTACCTAGCCGGCTGAAAGCCAAGGTAGGCTGTGGGAAATTTGCTTACTTTCTTTCTGCATTTGCTTCTTTACTGGTATGTTCTAATTAATCTTCAGCTTCAACAACAATATGTTTCTTTACTATTTCTTGCACTCTTGCATGTTTCATGCTTGTGTTAAATCGAGTTCCATTATTAAGCATGTTGTGATCTGCCTCTTCCTTTTCTGAATTAACGTTTTTCAAATGTTTGAACTCTGTCAGTCACCTATGATGATTTATGAATCCCAAACCTCCATATCCCCTATGTGTTTGTATTCCTTGGTTAGTTTGAGGGCATGTCAGCATTAGACATTATTGTGCATGACCCAAACATGATCTTCCCTGGATCATATGTTTCGTATCCTCTCTATGTGTTGTGTCCGCTGGCTAGTTTACGGGTATGCCAGCATCACTTATTGCTGCGCATGTCCGGGTCGTGACATCCTAGGGTCATATGCTACCTGCAATGTATTCCCAAACCCTTGCCCCTTTGAGCAATTACTGATGCTGTATAATTTTAGCTGTAAAACAATTGTTTTCCAAACTATCCTAACCCCCTTGCTATTTTCAACCCAGTTTTTAAACAAATCTCTACTTCTGCACTTCCACTATACTCTTAGACTTATGTTCTGCCCTCTTATGTGAGCCTTGCCTTAGGACCCATGAGTTCCTTCTGAACTTGGACACATAAGGGCTGGCCCTTCCACAGTGCACCCATCTCTATCTGATTATGCAAACTTGGGTGTGAGCACTACCCGGGGTCCCCTTGAGACCCTTAGGGAGCTTTGACACACTCAAGTCTAAGAAAGGCTTTGAAACAATGGCATTTGAGGTAGTTTATTCTATAACTCAGAGAGGAAGTCAAGAATCAGGATTCCTCTGGTTGTAACTTCTTCTTTACACTTTTTCTGACACAATTCATTATTTGGTCTGTAATAAGTTGTAATAAACATTGGGGTTGGCTAGTGAAAAGGGATGGGTAATTATGCATTTTTAGCTGTAGAAGGGTAGAAGACATGCCTATAGGACTTGTTTAAATTTCTGCATGTTTATTACCACTCTTAGATGTCATGCCTATAGGACTTGTTTTCTGCATGTTTAACTCTGCATTTAGAGAACCTATCTATCAGATTTGTTAAATTCTACACGTCTAATTCAGCATTTAGATAACATGCCCATAGGACTTGTTTCAAAATTCTACATGTTATGACCACGCTTAGACACCATGTTCTTAGGATCTAAACGGCTAAAATCAGACATTATGTCCATAAGGTTAAGAATCAGTCCCTTTTTTGTAGAAATCATGCCTATAGGAAGTAAATCCTACTTGTTTCATTTTTTCGATCAAGCTAGATATCATGTCTATAGGAATTAAAATGAGCAATACTATATATCCTGCCTATAGGATCTGAAACCAATTTAAAATCAGTTTGACCCTGAATCTGTTTTAAACACTCTTTATTTTAACACGGTTAGAAAGCATGCCTATAGGATCCAAATCGTTCATTTAAAACTGTTATTGCTTTGCCACGTTCTGGATCAATAGTAGATACCATGTTCATAGGATCTCACCCAAACCCTTAGGCAAGCCTTAGGTGATAACAAATCAAATTAGAACCCGCTTTTGTTAGACAGTTACTGCTACAACCAGCAGACAGGGCTGACACGGACTTCTTATCTGAGTTATGTAATAAACTAGTCTGCCTCAACGATTGAAATTCTCCTTGCCTTAGTATTTTAAATTCAGACCTTAAATGTGTTTAAGTCATGCTATTTATGTGCTTGCTTTGAGGAGGCATACATGAGCCTTTTTGTTGTTTACATATTTCCCCTAATATGCAGTCCTATGTGTTTTTGTATGTCGCCTTAGCTTTTTCACCTTTTAAAACCCAAAAGTCACCCTAATATCCCTCCCCTTTAGGAATAGTAGTCCTAAGTTCCTCCGAGACTGATAGGAATGGGACGGGTAATAGCATGCAATAGTGGTCGAGACCAATCCACGCTTTAATACCTTAATGGGGTGGGGAGGGTAGATATGGACATGATGACAGATGCGCTAATACCACGTGTATCCCCTCTTTTGAGGAGTGTCATACCGGGTATCGCATTGATGTGATCCATATTATATTTAAACCTAGGACCTCCTTTTTTTATATATCCTCAAGTATATGTAGAACTGTAACTCCTTTTCAAAATTCATCTTTTTCTTTCAAACTCTTATGTATTTAAATTTAAATCCCTTATTATTTGAGCCTATACTTGTCTATTTGCTAAATTGCACAAATTCACAAGAAACTGTCTGGTCGGGAATCACACTAGTGGATCCTAAGGGGTGTCTAACACCTTTCCCTTAGGATAATTTCAAACCCTTACCCTATCTCTGGTTATCAAACGAACTTAGAAGTGAACCCTTATAGGTGTCCTAATGCACCTTCAATCATTAGGTGGCAACTCTTCAAATGCAAAACCCAGTTCCCAAAAGGAATGAGTTGTCCTAAAATGTCATAAACCCGATCTCCCAATGCATAAGAGGGGAAAAAGGGGGCGCGACACCAGGTATTGTTTCACTCTTCCACAGAGATTCCTCTGTATTATTTGATCCCGGTTCTACCTTTTCTTATTTGTCATCATACATTGCTCGTTATTTGGGTACGCCCCGTGAGTTTCTTACTTTACTTGTTCATGTATCTACCCCGGTAGGCGATACTTTTGTTGTAAACCGTGTGTACCGGTCGTGTGTGGTGACTATTGGGGGTCTAGAGACCCCTCTGGATCTTTTATTATTGTGTTTGGTGGATTTCGATGTCATTTTGGGCATGGATTGGATATCTCCGTGTCGTGCTATTCTGGACTGTCATGCTAAGATAGTCACATTGGCTATACTGGGTGTACCACGGATTGAGTGGCGAGGTGTGAATGATTATGTTCCCAGTAGAGTGATCTCATTCTTAAAAGCCCAACATATGGTTGGGAAGGGTTGTCTTTTGTATCTAGACTTTATGTGGGAGGTCAGTGCTGAGACTCCCAGTATTGATTATGTTCTAGTTGTGAGGGATTTTCCCGATGAATTTCCTGCAGACCTGTCGGGCATGCCACCAGACAGGGATATTGATTTTGGTATTGACCTGGTGCCGGGCACTCAGCCCATTTCTATTCCGTCGTATCCTATGGCACCAGTCGAGTTGAAGGAATTAAAGGAGCAGCTTTAGGAACTCCTTGATAAAGGGTTCATTCGGCCTAGTGTGTCACCTTGGGGTGAGCTGGTTCTATTTGTGAAGAAAAAGGATGGCACTATGAGAATGTACATTAATTATAGACAATTGAACAAGGTAACAATTAAGAACAAGTATCCTTTGCCTCGCATTGATGATTTATTCGACCAGCTTCAGGGAGCAAGAGTATTCTCCAAGATTGATCTCCGTTCAGGTTATCACCAGTTGAAGATCAAGGACTCGAATATTCTTAAAACAGCTTTTAGGACCCGATATGGTCATTATGAGTTCTTGGTGATGTCTTTTGGGTTCACCAATGCCCCAGCAATGTTTATGCATTTGATGAACAGTGTGTTCCAGCCTTATCTTGACTCGTTTGTCATAGTCTTCATTGATGACATTCTGGTGTATTCGCGTAGTCAGGAGGAGCACGCGGAGCATTTGAGAGATGTGTTGCAGAGATTGAGAGAGGAGAAGCTTTATGCAAAATTCTCCAAGTGTGAGTTTTGGCTCAGTTCAGTGGCTTTCTTAGGGCACGTGGTGTCCAGCGAGGGTATTCAGGTTGATCCGAAGAAGATAGAGGCAGTTCAAAGTTGGCCCAGACCGTCCTCAGCCATAGAGATTCGCAGCTTTCTTGGTTTGGCGGGTTATTATTGTCGTTTTGTTCAGGGATTCTCATCTATCGCATTGCCCTTGACCAAGTTGAACCAGAAGGGTGCTTTATTTGTATGGTCGGACGAGTGTGATGAGAGCTTTCAAAAGCTCAAGACAGCTTTGACCATAGCTTCAGTGTTAGTTTTGCCATCAGCTTCAGGTTCATATACCGTGTATTGTGATGCTTCGAGAGTTGGTATTGGTTGTGTATTGATGCAGGAGGGTAGAGTTATTGCTTATGCTTCTCGTCAGTTGAAGCCCTATGAGAAGAACTACCCCGTTCATGATTTACAGTTGGCTGCAATAGTTCATGCGTTGAATATTTGGAGACATTACTTGTATGGTGTGTCTTATGAGGTGTTTACTGATCATTGTAGCCTCCATCACTTGTTCAAACAGAAGGATCTTAATTTGAGGCAGCGGAGATAGTTGGAGTTGCTTAAGGACTATGATATCACTATATTATACCATCCGGGAAAGGCCAATGTGGTGGCCAATGCTTTGAGCTGAAAGGCAGTGAGTATGGGGAGTTTGGCACATATTCCAGTTGGGGAGAGACCTCTTGCAGTTGATGTTCAGGCCTTGGCCAATTGGTTCGTGAGGTTAGATATTTCGGAGCCCAGTCGGGTATTGGCTTGTGTGGTTTCTCGGTCTTCCTTATATTATCGCATCAGAGAGCTCCAATATGATTATCCGCATTTGCTTGTCCTTAAGGATAGAGTTCAGCATGATGATTCCAGAGATGTGACCATTGGTGATGATGAGGTGTTGAGGATGCAGGGCCGGATTTGTGTGCCCAATGTGGATGGGCTTCGGGAATTGATTCTAGAGGAGTCCCATAGCTCGCGGTACTCCATTCATTCGGGTGCCGCAAAGATGTATCAAGATTTGAGGCGGCACTATTGGTGGAAGAGAATGAAGAAAGACATTGTGAGATTTGTAGCTCGGTGTCTCAATTGTCACCAATTGAAATATGAGCATCAGAGACTGGGTGGCTTGCTTCAGCAGATAGATATTCCAGAGTGGAAGTGGGGGGGATCACTATGGACTTTGTAGTTGGACTTCCACGGACCTTAAAAGGAAGTTTGATGCTATTTGGGTGATTGTGGATTGGCTGACCAAGTCCGCGTACTTCATTCCTATGTGTACTACCTATTCTTCAGAGCGGTTGGCAGAGATCTATATCCGAGAGATTGTTCGTTTGCATGGCGTCCCAGTTTCCATCATTTCAGATAGGGACACTCAGTTTATATCGCAGTTTTGGAGGTCTGTGCAGCGAGAGTTGGGTACTCAGGTTGAGTTGAGCACAGCTTTTCACCCTTAGATGGACGGGCAGTCCAAATGCACTATTCAGATATTGGAGGACATGTTGCGTGCTTGTGTCATTGATTTCGGAGGGTCATGGGATCAGTTTCTACTACTTACAGAGTTTTCTTAAAACAACAGCTACCAGTCGAGTATTCAAATGGCTCCATATGAGGCTTTATATGGGAGGCGGTGTAGATCTCCAGTTAGTTGGTTCGAGACCGGTGAGGCTAGACTATTGGGGAAAGACTTGGTGCATGATGCCTTAGAAATGGTGAAGGTGATTCAGGAGAGGCTTCGTACCGCGTAGTCGAGGAAAAAGAGTTATGCTTATAGGAAGGTTCGAGATGTGTCCTACATGGTTGGTGAAAAGGTTCTATTGAAGGTTTCGCCCATGAAGGGTGTTATGAGATTTGGGAAGAAAGGGAAATTGAGTCCTCGGTTCATTGGGCCTTTTGAGGTGCTTCGGAGGATTGGGGAGGTGGCTTATGAGCTTGCCTTGCCACCCAGCTTGTCGAGTGTGCATCCGGTATTTCATGTTTCTATGCTCTGGAAGTATATTGGGGATCCGTCTCATGTTTTCGATTTCAGCACAGTTCAGTTGGATGATGATTTGACTTATAATGTGGAGCCACTAGCTATTTTGGGTCGTCAGGTTCGAAAGTTAAGGTCAAAGTATATTGCTTCAGTGAAAGTACAGTGGAGAAGTCGGCCCGTGGAGGAGGCTACCAAGGATACCGAGCGAGAGATGCAGAGCAGATATCCTCACTTGTTTGAGGCTTCAGGTATGTTTCTTGACTCGTTCGAGGACGAACCTTTGTTTAAGTTGGGGAGGATGTGACGACCCGGCCAGTCGTCTCATGAGTTTCCGCTCCGTTTTCCCTATTTCTGCTTCTTTATACTTTGTTTATCTGTGTTATGTGGTATCGGGTTGGTCAGATCGAATCCGGAATGATTTTGGTAAGGTTTGAGATACTTAGTCTCTTTTGAGAAATCTTAAGATAGAAATGTTAACCAGATGTTGACTTAGGAGTTAGAGGGCTCGAATGTGAGTTTCGATGGTTTGGATAGCTTCGGGAGGTGATTTGGGACTTAGGAGTGTGATCAGAATGAGCTTTTGAGGTTCGGAGTAGATTTAGGCTTGAATTGGCAAAGTTGATATAATGGCGATTTTCGGTTGCTAGGAGAGATTTTGATATATGGGTCGGAATGGAATTTTGATAGTTTCAGTAGTTCTGTTGTTTCATTTGGGATGTTTGTGCCAAATTTCAGGTCATTCGGGCGTGGTTTGGTTGGGTTTTTGATCAAAAGCGGAATTCGGAAGATTTTAGAAAGTTTGGCTTGAATCCGATGTGTTTAGGTTGATTTGATGTTGTTTGAGGTGTTTTGAAGATTGGAACAAGTTTGAATGAGGTTTTGGGGTATGTTGGTGCCTTTGGTTGAGGTCCCGGGGCCCTCGGGTGAGTTTCGAATGGCCAATCGGACCATTTCATGCCTTGGAGAGTTGCAGATTTTGGAGTTCAGCGGTTGCAGAGTTTTTACTCTTCGCGATCGCGTAGAGGGTCTCGCGACCGCATAGAGCTATTGTGGGGGCAGTCCAGTTTGCTCAGTGCGTTCGCGAAGCTGGGGATGTTATCGCATAAGGTGAAAGCATTGTTGATCACGAACGCATGGAGTGTGTCGCGTTAGCGTAGAGTTAAGTGGACCGGGGGTCTTGGCTTGAAGTTGTTTATTGCAAACGCGGTAGCCAGTCCGCAATCGCGTAGTGTTAGATGCCTGAGCATCATTCACATGGGATTTTACGCATTCGCATAGGGTTAATTTTGGGAGCTGAGAATTTGTGCTTCGCGATCGCGAAAGATGTCCCGCGATCGCGATAAAGGAATTTAGGCCTGGGCAGAAGGTTTAAAAGGTCGTCTTGTCCGCGAATGTGGGGTTTATTTCTTCCATTGTTGGTCGTTTTTGGAGCTTTTTGAAGGGGATTGAAGAGGGATTCAAGGGGAATCACTTGGAGGTAAGATTTTTGGACTTAAAACTCGATTCTAATGTGAATTCCAGCTAAATAATCATGGAAATTAAGCCAAAAATTGAAGAACTAGGGCTTGGAAACTTAGACATTTGATTGAGGATTTGAAGGACAATTTGAGGTCGGATTTCAGAACTTTTGATATGTATGAACTCGTGAGGAGATAAGGAATCTATTGATGTAAAAATTATCGAATTCCGAGATGTGGGCCTAGGGGTCGGGTTTTGGTAATTTCGGGATTTGTGTTGTATTTTGATTATTTTCACTTGGGCTTTGTTCCCTTAGCATATTTTGACGTCCTCGTTCTGATTTTTGATAGATTCGACGCGAGTGGAGGCCGATTCGAGGGGCAAAGGCATCACTTCCTAGAGATTTGACCGGTTCGAGGTGAGTAATAATTGTAAATGATGTTCTGAAGGTATGAAACCCCGGACTTGCACATCGTTGTGCTATATTGAGGTGACGCACACGCTTGATGACGAGTGTGGGGTCATGTTAGGGATTGTGACTTAGTCCGTCTCGAATGACTATTTTACCGCGTATTTGACTGAAATCTATTTGCTATCATCACGATTTGGGTTGAATGCTATATTTGGGATTTGTGCTAACTATTTGAATCCTTTGGGGATTTTTACTGGTATTTCCTCACTGTTTTGACTTTATACTTGAACTCAGTCATGTTATATTTCGCTTTTTTCGTACTCAGCCATGTTTACTCTATTTTAACACTTACATGATCTTTTAAATGATAATTTGGGCTGAGAATCATGTTTTACTATTGCCCGAGTGGCTTGTGAGGATTTTGACTGAGTAAGGCCGAGGGCCTATGTTGTGAGGAAACATTTGATACTGATTTTGAGGCCGAGGGCCTAAGATATGTACACTACGGGGTGGCTTGATTGATATGAGGCCGAGGGCCTAGTGATAATTCCACGAGGTGGCTTGATATTGCGCTTGGGCCGTAAGGGGCCCCTCTAGGAGTCTGTACACCCCCAGTGAGTGCAAATACCCATTGTGATCTGAGATTGAGCCCGAGGGGCTGGTACTGTTCTGAGATTTAGCCCGAGGGGATGGTATTGTTCAGAGATATTGCCCGAAGGGCGGATTTGTTGATACTGTGCCCGAGGGGCGAACCTTTATGCATTTATCGTTTTCTTAATTTCCTGTCAATTACCATGCTTAATTGTTTAAAAAGGATTTTCATGAAGTAAATTTTGAGTTAAAGGATTTTACCTATCTTTCACTAGTTTACTGTTTTAAATGGTTTTACTGCTTCATTATAGCATGCTTTGTGCCTTACGTGATTTCCTGCTTTCAGTCTTTATTTATTATTATTAATCACTGAGTTGGAGTACTCACTTTACTCCCTGCACCCTGTGAGCAGATTCAGGCGTATCTGGTCCTACTCCCGAGTGCTGATCATTTCCGGCTTAGGCGGATCTAAGGAGTTTCTAGGTAGCTGTTGGCATTCGCAACCCCGAGATCTTCCCTATCTTACTTCTTCATGTTCTTGGTTTTCTGTATTAAACTCTGTAGTTTGATTTGGAGTATTCCGGATTGTTTAGATGATCATGACTAGTGACACCCCGGTATCGGGCTGTGTTGGGTTATTTTTCGCGAATTATGCTATTATCTGTTAACTTTGGATTATCTTACCATGTTTTAGATTTATTTCGTATGGTTTAACTGTTAATAATTGGATATGGGAAGTGTCGGTTGGCCTTGTCTTCACGAGAGGTGCCATCTCGACCGAGTCCGGGTTTAGGGTCGTGACAAGTTGGTAATAGAGCCTAGGTTACATAGGTCTCACGAGTCATGAGCAGGTTTAGTAAAGTCATATGGATCGGTATGGAGACGTCTGTATTTATCCTCGAAATGCTATAGAACCTTTAGGAAAACTTCCACATTCTTCAATTATTATCGTGCATCATTGATTTAGCTTGAAATGTAACTCTTGAAATTCCTTCCACGTGTTTGTATACACACATGAGCGCTCGGTATCAGCTGTGCATTGCCGACTTATGGTTCTACGAATGAGATTCGAGATATGTATTCGGTGTTTCGATAATGGGCCAGTCTGGAAGACTTGAGGTCGGGTTTCGACCATAGCTTAGGCTCGGTAGCTTCAGTGGTGTGAACTTTTACATTTGGACTTATGTGTCTGGTAGGGTCCTTATGAGTTGAAATTGGTGGCTCGACGAGCGGTGGGATGAATAAATGATGATTATGATGAGACTCGGGAATGTGTTCCGAAGGTTTGAGAGTGAAGAGAAGAATTTTTCAAGAGGCGTAGGCATGTTGGTGCAACACCCCTTACCTGACAGCAGTTCTCCGTTCTCTTTCTGGAGAAGTATGTGTCGCAGTCCCGCAGAGAGGAGCTGTGTAGAGAGTTTGAGTGGTTGCATCAGGGAGAGATGATTGTGACGTAGTACGAGATGAGGTTCTCTGAGTTAGCTCATCATCCTATTTGGATGGTTCCGACAGATAGAGAGACGATTAGGAGGTTTGTTGATAGCCTCACTTATCAGCTTCATATTCTCATGACCAAGGAGAGGGTGATTGGTGCTACCTTTGAGGAGGTTGTAGACATTGCTTGGGAGATTGAGTCTGTTCATCGCTAAGACCGCGAGGAGAGGTTGGCCAAGAGGCCTCGAGGATCTGGTAGTTACAGTGGTACTCCTTTGAGAGGTCAGTTTCAACACGACAGAGGCCGTCAATTCAGGCATGCTCAGCCAGCTCGCCTAGGTTATCGTGGGGCGTTATCGGGTCATGGTTCTCATCAGGGCTAGTCATCACTTAGTGCCCTTCCATCTCAGAGTTCGTCCCGTGCTCCATCAGTTCATGGCTCTTCTATGCCGAGTGCATCTGCTACTCACTCCGGTGCGAGGGGTTCCCTTCAATCCTCTTCTCCAGCACTTGGAAGTTAATTATGAGTGTGGTGAGATGGGTCATATGTGGAGGTAGTGCCCTCATCGTCTTGCGAGATCATCTTAGTAGAGGGGTCAGTCATCGGCTTCAGCGCTAGTTACTTCACCACCACCCGCCCAGCCAGCTAGGGGTCGCCCTAGAGGGGGAGGTCGATCAGGTGAGGGTCAGTCCCGTTTCTATGCACTTCTAGGCAGACTCGATGCTATTGCTTTAGATGCGATTATTATAGGTATTTTTCAGTCTGCCACAGAGATGCCTCTATATTATTTGATCTCGATTCCACATTTTCTTATGTGTCATCATACTTTGCTCATTATATGGGTACACCCCATGAGTTTCTTGCTTCACCTATTCATGTATCTACCCCGATGGGCGATACTGTTGTTGTAGACCCTGTGTACCGATCGTGTGAGGTGACTATTGGGAGTCTGAAGACCCGTGTGGATCTTTTATTATTGTGTATGATGGATTTCAATGTCATTTTGGGCATGGATTGGCTATCTCCGTGTCGTGCTATTCTGGACTGTCATGCTAAGACAGTCACATTGGCTATACCGGGTGTGCCACAGATTGAGTGGTAAGGTGTGACTGATTATGTTCCCAATAGAGTGATCTCATTCTTGAAAGACCAACGTATGGTTGGGAAGGGTTGTCTTTTGTATCTAGCCTTTGTGAGGGAGGTCGATGTTGAGACTCCCAGTATTGATTCTATTCTAGTTGTGAGGGATTTTCCCGATGTGTTTCCTGCAGACCTGTTGGGCATGCCACCAGACAGGGATATTGATTTTGGTATTTACCTGGTGTAGGGCACTCAACCCATTTCTATTTTGTCGTATCGTATGGCACCAGCGGAGTTGAAGGAATTAAAGGAGCAGCTTTAGGAACTCCTTGATAAAGGGTTCATTCAGCCTAGTGTGTCACCTTGGGGTACGCCGGTTCTATTTGTGAAGAAAAAGGATGGCACTATAAGGATGTGCATTGATTATAGACAATTGAACAAGGTAACAATTAAGAACAAGTATCATTTGCCTCGCATTGATGATTTATTCCACCAGCTTCAGGGAGCGAGACTGTTCTCCAAGATTGATCTCCGTTCAAGTTATCACCAGTTGAAGATCAGGGACTCGGATATTCTTAAGACAGCTTTTAGGACCCGATATGGTCATTATGAGTTCTTGGTGATGTCTTTTGGGTTGACCAATGCCCCAGTAGCGTTCATGCATTTGATGAACAGTGTGTTCTGACCTTATCTTGACTCGTTTGTCATAGTCTTCATTGATGACATTCTAGTGTATTCGCGTAGTCAGGAGGAGCACGTAGAATATTTGAGAGATGTGTTGCAGAGATTGAGAGAGGAGAAGCTTTATCCAAAATTCTCCAAGTGTGAGTTTTGGCTCAGTTTAGTGGCTTTCTTAGGGCGCGTGGTGTCCAGCGAGGGTATTCAGGTTGATCCGAAGAAGATAGAGGAGGTTCAGAGTTGGCCCAGACCGTCCTCAGCCACAGAGATTCGCAGCTTTCTTGGTTTGGCGGGTTATTATTGCCGTTTTGTTCAGGGATTCTCATTTATCGCATCGCCCTTGACCAAGTTGACCCAGAAGGGTGCTTCATTTGTATGGTCGGACGAGTGTGATGAGAGCTTTCAAAAGCTCAAGACAACTTTGACCACAACCTCAGTGTTAGTTTTGTCATCAGCTTCAGGTTCATATACTGTGTATTGTGATGCTTCGAGAGTTGGTATTGGTTGTGTGTTGATGTAAGAGGGTAGAGTTATTTTTTATGCTTCTCGTCAGTTGAAGCCCCGTGAGAAGAACTACCCCATTCATGATTTAGAGTTGGCTGCCATAGTTCACGCGTTGAAGATTTGGAGACATTACTTGTATGGTGTGTCTTGTGAGGTGTTTACTGATCATCGTAGCCTCTAGCACTTGTTCAAACAGAAGGATCTTAATTTGAGGCAGTGAAGATGGTTGGAGTTGCTTAAGGACTATGATGTCACTATATTGTACCATCCGAGAAAGGCCAATGTGGTGGCCGATGCTTTGAGCCGAAAGGCAGTGAGTATGGGAAGTTTGGCATATATGCCAGTTAGGGAGAGACCTCTTGCAGTTGATGTTCAGGCCTTGGCCAATCGATTTGTGAGGTTAGATATTTCGGAGCCCAGTCGGGTATTGGCTTGTGTGGTTTCTCGGTCTTTCTTATATGATCGCATCAGAGAGCTCCAGTATGATTATTCGCATTTGCTTATCCTTAAGGACAGAGTTCAGCACCAGGATTCCAGAGATGTGTCCATTGGTGATGATGGGGTGTTGAGGATATAGGGCCGGATTTGTGTGCCCAATATGGATGGGCTTCAGGAGTTGATTCTGGAGGAGGCCCATAGCTCGTGGTATTCCATTCATCCGGGTGCCGCGAAGATGTATCAGGATTTGAGGCAACACTATTGGTGGAAGAGAATGAAGAAAGATATTGTGGGATTTGTAGCTCGGTGTCTCAATTGTCAGCAGGTGAAATATGAGCATCAGAGACCGGGTGGCTTGCTTCAGCGGATAGATATTCCAGGGTGGAAGTGGGAGAGGATCACTATGGACTTTGTAGTTGGACTTCCACGGACCTTGAGGAATTTCGATGCTATTTGGGTGATTGTGGATTGGCTGACCAAGTCCGTGCACTTCATTCCTGTATGTACTACCTATTCTTCAGAGCGGTTGGCAGAAATCTATATCCTGGAGATTATTCATTTGCATGGCATCCCAGTTTCCATCATTTTAGATAGGGGCACTCAGTTTACATCGTAGTTATGGAGGTTTGTGCAGCGAAAGTTGGGTACTCAGGTTGAGTTTAGTATAGCTTTTCACCCTCAGACAGACGGGCAGTCCGAGTGCACTATTTAGATATTGGAGGACATGTTGCGTGCTTGTGTCATTGATTTCGGAGGGTCATGGGATCAGTTTCTACCACTTGCAGAGTTTACTTATAACAACAGCTACCAGTCGAGTATTCAGATGGCTCTATATGAGGCTTTGTACGGGAGGCGGTGTAGATCTCCAATTGGTTGGTTCGAGCCCGGTGAGGCTAGACTATTGGGGACAAACTTGGTGCAGGATGCCTTAGAAAAGGTGAAGGTGATTCAAGAGAGGCTTCATACCGCGCAGTTGAGGCAAAAACGTTATGCTGATAAGAAGGTTCGAGATGTGTCATACATGAGAAGGTTCTGTTGAAGGTTTCACCCATGAAGGGTGTTATGAGATTTGGGAAGAAAGGTAAATTGAGTCCACGGTTCATTAGGCCTTTTGAGGTGCTTTGGAGGATTGGGGAAGTGGATTATGAGCTTGCCTTGCCACCCAGCTTGTCGAGTATGCATCCGGTATTTCATGTTTCTATGCTCCGAAAGTATATTGGGGATCCGTCTCATGTTTTGGATTTCAGCACAGTTCAGTTGGATGATGATTTGACTTACGATGTGGAGCCAGTAGCTATTTTGGGTCGTCAGGTTCGAAATTTAAGGCCAAAGGATATAGCTTCAGTGAAAGTACAGTGGAGAGGTCGGCCGTGGAGGAGGCTACCTGGGAGACCGAGCGGGAGATGCAGAGCAGATATCCTCACCTGTTTGAGGCTTCAGGTATGTTTCTTGACTCGTTCGAGGACGAACGTTTGTTTAAGTTGGGGAAGATGTGATGACCCGGCCAGTTGTCTCATGAGTTACCACTCTGTTTTCCCCATTTTTGCTTCTTTATTCTTTGTTTATCTGTGTTATGTGGTATCGGGTTGGTCAGATTGAATCCGGAATGATTTTGGTAAGGTTTGAGACACTTAGTCTCTTTTGAGAAAGCTTAAGTTAGAAAAGTCAACCGGATATTGACATAGGTGTTAGAGGGCTCGGATGTGAGTTCTAATGGTTCATATAGCTTCGGGAGGTGATTTGGGACTTAGGAGCGTGATCGGAATGAGTTTTGGAGGTTCGGAGTAGATTTAGGCTTGAATTGGCAAAGTTGATATTTTGGTGATTTTCTGTTGGTAGGTAAAATTTTGATATAAGGGTCAGAATGGAATTCCGAGAGTTACAATAGTTCCTTTGTGTCATTTGGGATGTGTGTGCAAAATTTCAGGTAATTCGGACGTGGTTTGGTTGGGGTTTTGATCAAAAGCGTAATTCGGAAGATTTTAGAAAGTTTGGCTTGAATCCAATGTGTTTAGGTTAATTTGATGTTGTTTGAGATGTTTTGAAGATTGGAACAAGTTTGAATGAGGTTTTGAGGTATGTTGGTACCTTTGGTATAGGTCCCGGGGGCCTTGGGTGAGTTTCGGATGGTCAATCAGACCATTTCATGCCTTGGAGAGTTGCAGATTTTGGAGTTCAGCTGTTGCAGAGTTTTTACTCTTCGCGATCGCGTAGGGGGTCTCGTGATCACGTAGAGCTGTTGTGGGGGCAGTCCAATTTGCTTAGTGCATTCGCGAAGCTAGGGATGCGATCGCATAAGGTGAAGGCATTGGTGATCGCGAACGCGTGGAGTGGGTCGCGTTCTCATAGAGTTAAGTGGACCAGGGGTCTTGGCTTGAAGTTGTTCATTGCGAACACGGTAGCCAGTCCATGATCGCATTTTATTAGATGCCTGAGCATCACGTTCACATGGGATTTTATGCGTTCGCATAGGGTTAATTTTGGGAGCTAAGAATTTTGTGCTTCGCGATTGCGAAGGATATCCCCCGATCGCGATAAAGGAATTTAGGCCTGGGCAGAAGGTTTAAAAGGTCGTCTTGTCCGTGAATGTGGGGTTTATTTCTTCCATTGTTGGTTGTTTTTGGAGCTTTTTGAAGGGGATTGAAGAGGGATTCAAGGGGAATCACTTGGAGGTAAGATTCTTGAACTTAAAACTCGATTCTAATGTGAATTTCACCTAAATAATCATGGAAATTAAGCCAAAAATTGAAGAACTAGGGCTTGAAAACTTAGACCTTTGATTGAGGATTTGAAGGACCATTTGAGGTCGGATTTCAGAACTTTTGATATGTATGAACTCGTGAGGAGATAAGGAATCTATTGATGTAAAAATTATCAAATTCTGAGACATGGGCCCAGGGGTCGGGTTTTGATAATTTCGGGATTTGTGTTGTATTTTGATTATTTTCGCTTGGGCTTCTTTCCCTTAGCATATTTTGACGTCCTCATTCTGATTTTGGATAGATTCGACGCAAGTGGAGGCCGATTCAAGGGGCAAAGGCGTTCGAGCTAGAGATTTGACCGGTACGAGGTGAGTAATGATTGTAAATGATGTTCTGAGGGTATGAAACCCCGGACTTGCACATTGTTGTGCTATATTGAGGTGACTCACACGCTTGATGACGAGCATGGGGTCGTGCACTATTGGGGATTGTGACTTAGTCCATCCCGAATGACTATTTACTGCGTATTTGACTGAAATATATTTGCTATCATCATGATTTGGGCTGAATGCCATATCTGGGCCTTGTGCCAACTATTTGAACCCTTCGGGAATTTTTACTGGTATTTCCTCACTGTTTTAACTTTATACTTGAACTCAGTCATGTTATATTTCACTATTTCATACTCAGCCATGTTTTCTCTGTTTTAACACTTACATGATCTTTTAAATGATATTTTGGGCAGAGAATCATGTTTTACTATTGCCCGAGTGGCTTGTGAGGATTTTGACTGAGTAAGGTCGGGGGCCTATGTTGTGAGAAAACATTTGATACTGATTATGAGGCCGAGGGCCTGAGATATATACGTCACAATGTGGCTTGATTGATATGAGGCCGAGGGCCTAGTGATGATGTCATGAGGTGGCTTGATATTGCGCTTGGGCCGTAAGGGGCCCCTCCAAGAGTCTGTACACCGCGCGGGTACCCATTGTGATCTGAGATTGAGCCCGAGGGGCTGGTACTGTTCTGAGATTGAGCCCGGGGGAGGATTTGTTGATACTGTGCCCAAGGGGCAACCCTTTATGCGTTTATCTTTTTCTTAATTTCCTGTCAACTACCATGCTTAATTGTTGAAAAAGCTTTTCATGAAGTAAATTTTGAGTTAAAGGATTTTACCTATCTTTCACTGGTTTACTGTTTTAAATGGTTTTACTGCTTCAGTATAGCATGTTTTGTGCCTTACGCGATTTCCTACTTTCAGTCTTTATTTATGATTATTACTTACTGAGTTGGAGTATTCACTTTACTTTCTGCACCTTGTCTGCAGATTCAGGCGTATCTAGTCCCGCTCCCGAGTGCTGATCATTTCCGACTCAGACGGATCCGAGGAGTCTCTAAGTAGTTGTTGGCGTTCGCAGCCCGGAGCTCTTCCCTATCTAACTTCTTCATGTTCTTGGTTTTCTGTATTAAACTCTGTAGTTTGATTTGGAGTATTTTAGATTGTTTAGATGCTCATGACTAGTGACACCCCGGTATCGGGCTGTGTTGGGTTATTTTTCGCGAATTATGCTATTGTCTGTTAACTTTGGATTATCTTACCATGCTTTAGATTTATTTCTTATGGTTTAACTGTTAATAATTGGATATGGGAAGTGTCGGCTGGCATTGTCTTCACGAGAGGCGCCATCACGACCGGGTCCGGGTTTAGGATGTGACAAGATAGACTCACATATCATTTCCAGCATGTTGATACAAGGCAACACCAATAATCTCAAATTCAAGAGTCTTATTGAAGATATTGGACAGACATTAACGCAAGCAGATATTAATATTGTTCACATCAAGTATCCGACGTGTAAAAGAATCTTTTCAACTAGATAAATGGCAACTACCTAGCTTTAAAACTAGGTATGACAAAGCTAATTTTTTTTGTAAGTTGATTCATTTAGGTTGTTGAACGAGAGTGGGATGTATATAGTTGTAACCCCTCATGTTTTTTTAAGGAGATTGACTTCGGTTAGTCTTGTGATAAGGATGGAGGTTAGGTCCATGTCCCCCTCCTATGTACTTTTTTGTTGGAATGGATATGGTAGGGATCTTGCCAAATCTCCTGACATATCAGGAGGTGAACGCCTAGGTGATTGGCTTAATTTAAAAAAAAAAAAAAAAGGAAGAAAGTTCCCATCTTTATTTTTATAAGGGATAATACATAAGTTGCTCTCTTAACTTGTGCCGAAAAATAAGTTTCCATCCCAATCTTTACGGGTATTGTTTTTTTATCCTATACTTGTTCATACTAAATTAAATTCCTCGTTAAATGATGATGTGGTACAGCAAGTGAAGTTACTCGGTTCAAACAGCGTAAAATGCCAAAAAAGCCTTAAAAGTAGTTTAATTGTCCAACTTGAGACTTTCTTAGCTCCATCCTTTCTTTTTTTAGCAACTTTTTAGTACTCTTCTTTTACTTTGCTTTTTCTCCAAATTTCTCCTGCCACTCTCTCTATCAGTTCTTCTTTCACCAAGTGACCCTCTTTATTGTCTTTTCCTTAAAATTAAAAGCTAATCAACTGTATAGAAAATATTTTCTTAATGTACTGAATATTAACCAGAATGGGAAGAAAAAAAGGAATAAAAATGAGTATTATTTTGTTCAAACTCATATCAACATTAATTATGCCCAGATCTAAGAAGCGGCTGCCTCCAGTGATCAAATCCTGGCCAATTCTCGGTGGGTTGCTTCGCTTCCTCAAAGGCCCAGTGGTTATGCTGCGGGAGGAGTACAAGCTTGGTAGTGTGTTCACTCTGAATCTGCTGAACAAGGGTATGCTCAATAATGTTTTCAAGAATTATTAGAAGCTGTGTAAAGGAGCTGTGGGGCCTGCTATGGTGTCTAATAATTTAAGTAACTATACTTCAACTCAAACTCAAATAACAACACTATTTGATCGTTTTATAGGTTTTTTTCCTTCGCTTGCCGGAAAAAATGGAGATGGCAGCAACTGCGACTATGTGTCCTGGGCTGGGGGAGGGGGGAGAGAAAAATTTTTGTAAAAAAAAAAAAAAAAAAAAGCAAATAAGAGGGGAAGACATTAAAAAGGAAAAATAACTATAAAAAAAAAAAAAGCATTTGACTCTTGACATAGCTCTGATGTAGCTGCTGACGTGGCAGAGCGTGTAAAACATTCTCTCCACAAGACTGATTTTTTTTTTTTTTTTTTTAAGGAGGAATTAAATTCAGTATGAACAAGTATAGGATGGGAAAAGACGCTCGTAAAGGTTGAGATGAAAACTTACTTTTCGGCACAAGTTAAGAAAGCAACTTATGTATTATCCCTTTTTATAATAATGACTCTGTCCTTGCAACTGTGCATGCCTTCGTCTGTTGTTCACAGTAAAATTCCCTATCCTCTACTATTTCCTCATCATAAATCATTGTCATATAAACATCCTCATGTAATATTTAGGTGTGTGTCTCCTCTAGTTATAAGTGTTATTTCTTTATCTTACGAGCCTACGACCAATTCATCACAACCAAATTTTGGATTCCTCCAACCGCTCTCTAGTACTTCAAACCTACCATCCCAAGACCCAAATAAGGAGGGTTTCTCATTGGCTTGCAATTGCATTGATTTGAACTAAACCGGCTGAAAGCAAGAGCTACTGCCAGTATTAAAAATATTCTCAATTCTGTGCGAGAAATTATTCATTCGCCATTTTGGTCCGATAAATGTCTTTTTCTTTCATCTTCCGTTATAAATGCTTCACTTATGCCATCTAATAAATTTAGGGTACCAACTGAAAACTCATCAATATAAGATATATGTAATTTCGTTAATTATAATCGCATTTCTCCCCTATATATTGCATTTGTTCGTATTATTATGTCTTCTGTTTTTATTTCTAAAGTAGTTCAGGATGCATTCATCCACCAGGCAGGAGAAAAGACAATAACAAACGAGATGAGGCTCTTCACTCCACTGGAACTTATATCACTATCTCTTGTCAACTGCTTTAATTTGTTTCCATCGAGTTAACACAATTATTTAATAATGGTCTAGTTGATAAATTGGAAGCTGGTCGTTTGGCTAATTACCAGGATTAAAGTAACGTTTTGGATTACATTTATCTCGTATTTGGTTATTGGTATTAAGCTAAAATCAGTATCAATTTTATACCAAAATCTTAGTATTATTTATCCATATAGGATGTAGGATTATGATCCCGGATATCCTTGTTGTGAGCCAAACAATTTTAGGATCTTTTGTTTAGGTTATGGTCTTACCTTTCAATAGTGATGAACATACAGGCAGTTTGCCTCTTTTTATTACTAGGAAATATGAGTTCAATATCCCCCACCCTCTCCCCCCCCCCTCAAAAAAAAAAGACTTCTGAGTTAGTTCGTTTTAAAAATTCACTTATTGAGTAGTAGTCCTGTAAATTTTCCACTATGCAATTGATGTGTAACAGTCAAGTTCCCTTGCATAAGAAAACTGTACACATTGAAACAACACTTACTGGCAGAAGAAGATGAAGAAGAAAAGACGACGATGATGACCAGGTGTCAAACTGCATCTGGCTAGTATACCTTTTTTTTCTTTACAAATATACAAAATATCACATTGCAAAAATGATTTTTGATGATGAATATATACAGTTTCTCTTCAATCTTCACTACCTTCATCATCAAACTCTGCAACTTAGAAGAAGTTGTAGCTTACCAGCCAAATCAAAACCAAAGTAGAATTTCTTTTTCCTATGAACTTATGCTCTGATCAATAACTCATACACATTACAGTTGTTATCACCAGAAACACGCTTCAGCATTTCAAAACTTTTACGGCTACCCAGAAATTCAATTCGTCTGAATTCAACACAACCACGCTCGCAAGTCTCTTTACTGCAGTAAACTGATCTTAGGCGGTCAGCATGCCTTGAATCTGTGTGAATCGCTATCTCTACCTCTGCAACGGACATGTTTTCCTATAGAAATTACAAACGTAATGTTTTAGGGAGTAAAAATTTTCTGTTTGGAATCTATTCTTGAAATAACCCTGAAAATCCACCAAAATCACCAGCCAAAATAGAAGCAGTGAATCTAGCAAGGGAAAAACTCAATACCTGGTAAAATGCATGTATGTAATCCAACACCTGTAAACACGTGAACCCTTTCTCACTAAAAAAGGTCCTGGAACATGGACCCATTTCGGAAAATCGATCAACTGGAAACAGTATATTAAGGAAGTTGGTTTTCAATATTAACTCAGATTTTTCACTGCAATCAACAAAAAAAAAAAAAAAAAAAAAACAATCAAAGGAAGATCATTACAAGTGAGGTACACAATACAAGATAAACGGAATTAAAAAAACACGACAAAGAGTAAATCACATCTATAGTCATCAATGATTGAGCTAAGTTGCAATTCTATCCCTATTGTATCTGTTCTACCAAAGTAACCCAATAGTTTGACATTGGTCTTTGAATTATCCTTTGCTAAATTCTAATAAGTACCCACCTGCCTGTGACAAGCACATAACTTATCAATTGGCATTTGTGGAAAATTTGATGAATGTTGTAAATAGTATGTGGATGAAGTCCATGTATGAATAGTTTGTGGATTGATTTCCACTTTATGCCCATCCCTTACACTATCTTACTATAGTAATCTTTACTTTTTATGCCTATAAAAGGCTATGTAATTGCAGTGGAAAGATACACCAAAAGGAAGTGAAATACTCCTTCTTTCTATCTCTATTTCTTATTTACATTTTACTAAATTGCTTTTATTTTATAACATGTTATTAGCACGAAACTCTAATTTTATTCTTAATCCCCGCTAAGTTGAGTCATATTTTATTAAGGTATGTATCACTATATTCATTTTATTTATGGTAGTACATATCATATGCTCACTGTTTGCAGATTACTTGTGCCCTTGGGCATCTTAAATAGTTTAAGTACATTGTCGTGATAAAATAATTATTTCCTTCAATGCTCAACTCTTATATGACCTCAAAGTCATCAAACTAGCTACCCACTAATGACATACTTATAATATTCATGGACTTTCCGGATCAAAACATATCTTTAAGGAATTTTGAAGAACTGTGAGAAATGAATTGACAAGTAATAATTTCATATTAGTTTAATTACTTTATATTTATTGGATTAGAACATATAAATAATATTAGGCACGTTCAATTCTATGAACACATATATATATATATCAATAATATAAAGTGAAATGAAACAGTATGTTGTTTTCAATTTATGGCCAGAATAAAATAAAATAGTAGGTTGTTTATATGATATAGCTCTATTTCCGTTTTTTTTTTTTGCCTTACTCATTTTTTTCATTAATTGTTTATAAATATAATTATTTCTCTAACTTATTTATCTTTTATGATAGTTTTTACTATGTCAAACTTATCAAAACTTGAATTTGTGGCACTTGACATCACCGGGAAGAACTATTTATCATGGGTCCTTGATGCTGAAATTCACGTTGACGTTAAAGGTCTTAGAAATACTATTATACAAGGAAATGAAGGATCAAATCAGGATAAAGCGAAGACCATGATTTTCCTTCGTCATCATCTACATGAAGGGTTAAAAACTGAATATTTAACCGTAAAATATCCACTTGAATTATGGATTAATTTGAAGGATCGATATGACCACCTAAAACTTACGGTATTACCGAAAGCTCGATATGAGTGGATACATTTAAGGTTGCAAGACTTTAAAACTGTAAGTGAGTATAATTCTGCTATCTTTAAAGTAAGTTCTCTATCAAAATTATGTGGAGACACTATCACAGATGAGGACTTATTGGAAAAAACATTTTCTACTTTTCACGCTTCAAATGTGGTACTACAACAGCAATACCGTGAAAAAGGTTTTAAGAAATATTATGATTTAATCACATGCCTACTTGTGGCAGAGCAGAATAATACTCTATTAATGAAAAAACATGAAACCATCCCACTGGGTCAACTCCATTTCCGGAAGTGAATGTTGTAGCAGCATATGATAAGTTTGAAAGAAAACAAAATAATTACCGTGGTCGTGGACATGGTCGTAAACGTGGACGTGGCAGGGGATGAAATAATAATCGTCATGTGGTGGAAATAAACTAGAGAACAATAAGGGTTCTCAAATTAATCCTTCAAAAGGTAAAATTAGTATGTGTAAGCTCATTGGGCACGCATTTGTCGTATGCCAGATCATTTTGTCAAACTTTATCAAGCCTCCCTCAGAAAGAAAGAAAATAATGTGGAGGCACACTTGACCTTTCAAAATAATGATGATGAAGTAGGTCCCTCAAACGAATATGATTCTGAGGCACATCTTGCATATAAAGATGATGATTTTGGAGGCCTAGCAAATATTACTCATTTAGAAGCTGGAGGATATTGACTGAAGAACTAATCATCTTACTGGGGAATGAAGCTATAATAAAAGTTGTCATTTTATGTTTGCAACTAGTTTATTTTTCTTGAATGTATTTTCCTAATGCATCATGTGTTGCTAGTTTCTACATTTCTACTGTATTTCTTAATGTTCTTATTCTGTTTGTCTTTCATATTTCTTATAATGTATTTTTTTGATTTTTTTTATGAAGAATATGAAAATTCCTCAGTCTTCAGTTGGACTCAAGATTAATAAAGATGATATATGTCTTCTGAATAGTGCTACAACACACTATTTTAAGAGATAAGAGATATTTCTCTTATTTGGTAATGAAAGAAGCCAATGTTAATACAATATCTGGTAGTACAAGATTAATTGAAGGTTCTGGAAGAGCCAATTTATTACTACCAGGGAAACCAAATTTGGCTATTAATGAAGCACTATATTGTAGTGAATCTCAAAAAAACTTATTAAGTTTCAAAGATATTCGCCAAAATGGCTACCATGTTGAGACTACAAATGATGAAAAGATTGAATATCTTTATATTACTACAATAATGTCTGGTAAGGAATATGTGCTTGAAATGTTACCTGCTCTTTCCTCCGGCTTATACTACACAAGTATTAGCAGGATTGAAATACATGCCGTAGTAAACGAGAAGTTTACTAATCAAGATAATTTTATTATTTGGCATGACCAATTGGGCCATCCTAGTTCTAATATGATGCGTAAAATAATTGAGAATTCACATGGACATTCAATGAAGAACCAGAAGATTCTTCAATTTAAGGAATTCTCTTGTGCTGCATGTTCTCAAGGCAAATTAATTATTAGACCATCAACTATTAAAGTTATGATGGAATCCCCTGCATTTCTGGAACGTATACAGGGTGATATATGGGGGCTCATTCACCCTCCATGTGGACCATTCAGATATTATATGGTTTTGGTAGATGCATCTATAAGATGGTCACATGTGTGCTTACTATCAACTCGCAATATGGCATTTGCGAGATTATTGGCTCAAATAATAAAGCTAAGAGCACAATTTCCAGATTATGCAATTAAGACAATTCGCATTGATAATGCTGGTGAGTTTACATCCCAAGCTTTAATGATTATTGTATATCAACTGGGATAACAATTGAGCATTCGGTTGCTCATGTTCATACACAAAATGGTCTAGCAGAATCATTGATCAAACGCCTCCAATTAATTGCTAGACCAATGCTTATGAGAACAAAACTTCTCATTTCATTATGGGCTCATGCTATTTTACATGCAGCAACACTTGTGCGGAGCCAAATATTTCCCATCTTAGAATCTTTGGTTGTGCGATATATGTTCCAATTGCTCCACCAAAACGCACAAAGATGGGTCCCCAAAGAAGGTTGGGGATATATGTTGGATATGAATCTCCTTCTTTTATAAAGTATCTAGAGCCGATGACTGAGGATTTATTCACGGCAAGATTTTCTGATTGTCATTTTGATGAATCAGTATACCCAACATTAGGGGGAGAAAATAAGCAGCTGAAAAAGGAGATAGATTGGAATGCATTATCACTGTCTCATTTAGATCCTCGAACAAACCAATGTGAACAAGAGGTTCAAAAGATTATTCATTTGCAAAATATTGCAAGTCAATTGCCAGATGCATTCACTGACCTACCAAGGGTGACTAAGTCACATATTCCAGCTGCTAATGCTCCAGTTCGAGTTGATATCCCGACAGGACAATCAATTAAAGCAAATGAGTCTAAGTCACGCTTGAAGCGTGGTAGACCAATCGGTTCTAAAAATAAAAATCCTCGAAGAAGAAAAGGAGCAAATGATCAAAGTGATCATAACACGGAGGTAGTGGCTCAAGAAGATCCCCAAGACATAACAAATGATAAGACCTTAGGGGAGGTCCAGCTACCTGAAAATAATGAGAATGAAGAGATATCAATAAGTTATGTCTCAACGGCAAAAAGATGGAACCGAAATAATATTGTTATCGATAACATTTTTGCTTATAATGTTGCTGTTGAAATCTATGTTGCTCGGACTCTCCAAAAGTGTTTCTGCACCCGTGTCGGATCCTCCAAAAATACACTAAATTTGTGGGATCCGACACGCACCTAACAACATTTTTGAAGAGTCTGAGTAACATAGGTTGAAATAATGCAACAAGATGAGGATCTTGAACCAAAATTCGTTGATGAATGTAAACAAAGAAATGATTGGCCAAAATGGAAAGACACTATCCAGTCAGAATTAACTTCACTTGGAAAACGTGAAGTCTTCAGACCTATAGTTCGAACACCTGAAGGTATAAAGCCAGTAGGGTACAAATGGGTTTTTGTGCGAAAACGAAATGATAAAAATGAAATCGTTAGATATAAAGCACGACTTGTGGTGCAAGGATTTTGGCAAAGACCTGGCATTGATTATATGGAGACATATTCTCCTGTGGTGGATGCTATCACGTTCAGATATCTTATAAATTTGACAGTGCATGAAAAACTTGATATGCGTCTTATGGATGTTGTCACAACCTATTTGTATGGCTCATTAGACAATGAAATCTTTATGAAAAATCCTGAAGGATTTAAAGTGCCTGAAGCATATAAATGTTTTCGAAAAACTTGTTCAATAAAGCTTCAGAAATCCTTATACAGATTAAAACAATCAGGGCGCATGTGGTATAATCGCCTGAGTGAGTACCTGTTGAAAGAAGGGTACAAGAATGATCCAATTTGTCCTTGTGTCTTGATAAAAAGATCCGGATCTGAATTTGTTATAATCGCTGTGTATGTTGATGATTTGAATATCATTGGAACTCCAAAGGAGCTTCCACAAGCAGTAGACTATTTGAAGAAAGAATTTGAAATGAAAGATCTTGGAAAGACAAGATTTTGTCTTGGTCTACAAATTGAGTATATGAAAGATGGAATTTTTGTCCATCAATCAACATACACTGAAAAGATCGTAAAGCGATTCTATATGGATAAAGCACATTCATTGAGTAGCCCGATGGTTGTAAGATTACTTGATATAAATAAAGATCCATTCCGACCTCATGAAAATGATGAAGAGCTTCTTGGTGCCGAAATACGACATTTTAGTGCAATCAGGGGGTTAATGTATCTTGCCAACAATTCTCGACCAGATATAGCTTTCTCAGTAAGCTTGTTAGCAAGATTTAGTTCTTCACCAACACAAAGACACTGGAATGTTATTAAGCATATATTCAAATACTTGGAAGGGGCCATTGATATGGGTTTATTCTATTCAAATGAATCCAAGTCAGCATTAGTTGGTTATGCAGATGCAGGATATTTGTCTGATCTACATAAAGCTCGATCTCAGACAGGCTACTTATTTACATGTGGAGGTACAGCCATATCATGGCGTTCAACGAAACAGACTATGGTTGCTACTTCTTCAAATCATGCAGAGATAATAGTTATTCATGAAGTAAGTCGAGAATGCGTTTGGTTGAGATCAATAACTCAACATATTCAGGAAACATGTGGTCTTTCTTCGAAAGAAAATATTCCAACAATATTGTATGAAGACAATGCTGCATGTATAGCTCAACTGAAAGGAGGATACATTAAAGGAGACAGAACAAAACATATTTCACCAAAATTCTTCTTCACTCATGATCTTCAAAAGAATGGTGAAATAGATGTTCAACAAGTTCCTTCAACTGATAATTTGGCGGATCTGTTTACTAAGGCATTGCCAACCTCAACATTTGAGAAGTTAATATACAAAATTGGAATGCGGCGTCTCCGAGACCTTAAGTGATATTTTAATCAGGGGGAGTAAAAATACGTGATGTACTCTTTTTTCTTTAACTAAGGTTTTCTCCCATTGGATTTTTTTGGTAAGGCTTTTAATGAGGCAGCAAGTAATGCGTATTACAAATAAATATGTATTTCCCCATGTTTTTCCTATTAAGCTCTGAATGATGCATTTTTTTTACATGGTCATCCAAGGGGGAGTGTTGTAAATAGTATGTGGATGAAGTCCATGTATGAATAGTTTGTGGATTGATTTCCACTTTATGTCCATCCCTTACACTATTTTACTATAGTAATTTTTACTTTTTATACCTATAAAAGGCTATGTAATTGCAGTGGAAAGATACACCAAAAGTAAGTGAAATACTCCTTTCTATCTCTATCTCTTATTTACAACAACAACAACAACCCAGTATAATCCCACAAGTGAGGTCTGGGGAGGGTAGTGTGTACGCATACCTTACCCCTACCCTAGGGTAGAAAGGCTGTTTCCAATAGACCCTCGGCATCCTTCCCTCCAAGAACTCCCCACCTTGCTCTTGGGGTGACTCGAACTCACTATCTCTTGGTTGGAAGTGGAGGGTGCTTACCATCAGAGTAACCCACCTTGTCTTACTAAATTGCTTTTATTTTATAACAATGAAATAATTGAAGACGAATTTTTCCTGTTGGAAATGACATAAACATTTGTGTAGCATCGGGAAACAAAAAGAGTTAATGTAGAATAAGAACTCTTAGTAGGAGGTGATGTAGAATTAGAAATAATAGGATTAGTTGTTGAAACTTGAAAATCTGTTGAAAATATAAGATGTAATTAATCTTTTAGTATCATACTAGTCACCTTTAGTCTATTCTCAATCAAATCGGGTTTTGTGCCCTCTCTTCTTTGTATCCAAGAACTGCTATCTGGTCAGCCTAACACAATCATTGGACCAGACAAAAATAATCTAATATACCAATCCAAATTTCCAACTACATGGTAATACTCTAACAGAACCAACATGATATGCTCAGCGAAGCAATGATATATGCAATAATTTGCACACAAGTTTCAAGTCTAGAATACTTGGAAGGGGCATTAAGCATATAATTTGCACACAAGTTTCAAGGTGAAAGTAACACTATATCTAGCGGGTTTCAAGTCTGCTCGTTGAAACTGTAACAGTCACTGAAAGTAAGAGATCTGACGAACCTTTCAGAAAGCGGTCGGGATAGGTTCACAAATGAAGCGTCAGATGCTTTCTGATCCTCCTTTGCGTCAAAGAATACAGAAGTGTTCTGTTGTTTTGCATCTTCAGCACTAGAAGCATCCATGTAAATCGAAGCAGTCGAAGTTGGGTCAGATATCGACCAGCAGATGGAATCTAGAAGGATGTTCGGTGATAGGTGACGTAAAGGGGTCTGACATGTCTGAAACAACAAAACGGACAAGTAAAATTAAATTTCAATTTCATTGAGAACAACAATATATACAAGATCATGATTAATTGTTGGCAAATTGAGTGCTATACACAAACAAGGGAAGAACAACAGTCAAAAGAATTAACTAGGATAAAACAGTCATGACTCCTGGAAATGCTTAATTGTATTTTGGTAAGCACTGAAAACAAGCAATTTCCCGGTGAACTAGAAATTCAAAAAATGAACCAAAATCATGCCAAGAATAAAAAGAACTAAGTACAAGATTACTGTTCAACCAAACGCATTTTGGACTGACAGATGTAGATATTAACACTAAGTGCCTCAACCTTGGACCAAACCACACACAATTTAGAAGAATTAAACATGTAACTCATGATTCTTGCTCTAGCTCAAGAATGCAACTCGCATTAAGACGTTACATCTGAAAAGAGAGGTATGCCATGTCATAACACAGTATATTGCCAAGTAACATATTAGCCATAACAGAAAACAGAATTGTAAGCCTAAACCATCTATGCATCTATTTACATAGTGTATCTGGTAGCATCGTTGAAACAAAAGAAAGGAGCTGCATCACAAAAACTGAAGTGCTTTTACCTGCATACGCCAACCACGACGCTTCCTTACTCCCTCTTTGGCCACATTGACGACATTTAGTCTTTCTTCCTGGTTCACTATAGGTGTAGAACTTGTGGTATCTTGAAGAAGAGCACCAGCATTAATTTCCTATAAACAATTCATAAGAATTTTTTAAAATTGAAGAACTATAGCAGGAAAATCTCCAAAGGATATGCTACAATGCAGAACATTCAGGAAAATATATCAACAGAAAATTCAAATGCATTCACATTTTTAGCAGTACATGACCAGTTTGAAAAGGTCAGCCACTGGAAGCCACCCTATCCAACTAATCACTTGCTACATCTTGAAGTTTAGGAAAAGTAGGTGATGACAAACCCAGGCAATGGTTTACATGGCATCCGTTCAGCACCTATGTGTCATGACCCGCCACATCATCATGCCACGTAGGTGCCACTTGGCATATATTTTTGCCCTATGGAATGGTTACATAAGTTAGAGACAAGATCTTGGTGGAATATTCTAGAACTATAGAGAATCTCCTTGGGAAAAGCTCTAAATATTTATGCACTTGTAGGAAGGTTCTAGAGAAATATAGAGGTTTCTCTAGGAAGACCCTAGAACCCTATAGAATTGTTAGGAAAGTCCTTAGAAGATTCTAGCTACGTAAAATATTCTAGAGAAAAGGACTTATTTGTAAATATGGAAGGACTTGTAGAGCAATTATTATTTGCATACTAGCCCCTAGGTGATTAGTATAAATAGGGGGTATTCATTGGTAATTCAAAAAACCAAGCTAAATTATCAAGTTCTCTCTAATACAAAAGTTTCCTTTGGCAATTCTCATGTGTTCTAACATTTCTTAGCGATCATGAGTGTAGTAGCGCTGACTTGGCATAGCAAGAACGTGAGCAAGTTATGCAAGATCGTGAGCGAGTTGTCAAGTGCCGCACGTGTACTTAGTTAACAACTAAGGACGTGACAACGTGGTATCAAAGCAAAGGTTATGACTAAGGAATGTTAGAAAGAATACAAGAGATTGCTAGAAGGAAGTTTTGTAGGGAATCATGGGCGGAATTACCAAAGGCTTGGTACTTGCAGAAGGGATCAACGCGAAGGTCCCTAAGCGGAAGCAGTATGGTGGTGTACGGGCTGCACGCGAGGTGGCAGACTGGCGGAAGCTAAGGGAGCTCCGACGGAGGCCACAATTCGGGAGTATGTACGCGAGTTCACTACCGACTGGCGGAAGCTAAGGGAGCTCCGACGGAGGCCACAATTCGGGAGTATGTACGCGAGTTCACTACCTTAATGCTGCAAATCTCGTCATTGTCCGAGGAAGATTTCCTCTTCTACTTCATGGATGGGTTGCAAAATTGGACAAAGCATAAGTTAAGAAGACATCAAATAGCCAACGTGAATGAGGCCATTGGAGTAGCCTAGTCACTTGTTGACTTCAAGATGGAGCCTGCTAAGTCCAAAGAAGGCAACGCCGAGAGGGATGAGGGAGATCATGATGAGGACAACGGGAAATGCATAGCCGAGGTATACAAGGGTAATGGCAAGGGGTCATCCCATAACGGACAGGGGTCCAAGAGAAACGGCAAGGGGCCAGAAAATGGTAGGGAGTACGTGCCTAAGGGAGGGTGCTACTTCTGCAAAGGGTCACATCGAGCAAGTGAATGCCTAGAGTTGGGGAAGCTTGCAGCAATGATAGGGAACTTTGTTCAAGCACATAAGGGTGACATAGGAGAAACTGCAAGGATGGCGAGTTACAAAGTGATGGTATACTATCAGACTCAGACGATGCACCAAGCAGAGGGGTCAAGTTAGCCAGCAAGGTTGTGACCACGGAGGGCAGCCAAATAGAGAGTGGAAACATGGACCCGATGCTTGAGAAGCTACTAGACTTGGTTGAGTCATGGGAAGATTCAGGCCAAGAGCAAAGAGGAGCATCCGATGGGCGGAGGACTGAGGCCATCACTGCTAGCCGTCCAAAGTTCAAACAGCGTAAGAAGAAACGTGGCTAGTCCTTGTGAAATGGGAAGGAGAACCACTTCATAGGGTATCATGGCTAATGGACAAAGATTTCTGACGACGCCAAGGCAATGTGCGCGCGTACGTGTTGATGTTTTGTGCCGAGGGCGGCACAAAATTGGGTGGGGGAGAGTGTCATGACCCGCCACATCATCATGTCACGTAGGTGCCACTTGGCATATATTTTTGTCATATGGAATGGTTACATAAGTTAGGGACAAGATCTTGGTAGAATATTCTAGAACTATAGAGCTCTAGATATTTATGCACTTGTAGGAAGGTTCTAGAGAAATATAGAGGTTTCTCTAGGAAGACCCTAGAACTCTATAGAATTGTTAGGAAAGTCCTTAGAAGATTCTAGCTAGGTAGAATATTCTAGAGAAAAGGACTTATTTGTAAATATAGAAGGACTTGTAGAGTAATTATTATTTGCATACTAGCCCCTAGGTGATTAGTATAAATAGGGGGTATTCATTGGTAATTCAAAAAACCAAGCTAAACTATCAAGTTCTCTCTAATACAAAAGTTTCCTTTGGCAATTCTCATGTGTTCTAACATTTCTTAGCGATCATGAGTGTAGTAGGGCTGACTTGGCATAGCAAGAACGTGAGCAAGTTATGCAAGATCGTGAGCAAGTTGTCAAGTGCTGCACGTGTACTTAGTTAACAACTAAGGACGTGACATATGTCTGCATAGCATTCAACTATGACGTTTGTAGTTTAAGTCAAGAAATTAGAAAGATAGTCAAGGTATTTAACGACCAACCAACCTCCTTATTATATATCCACCAATCAACTGTAGATCAAAGGACCTTAGAATAGCCACAAGATGCAAGGATCACTCTAACTATAAATTGCTCCATTCATCTGTTATTATAGTCCACCTCTTCCTCAGCACAACTACCAAGAAAAGGTTTGAAATAGAGAACTACAGAAGTTGTTGTTTAGAAATGTGAAGTCACAAGATAACTTCGTGTATTTGGAGAATAGCATAGAGGAAAAGTAAAGAGTAAAAGAAGGGTCCTGCTGAACTTTATGTATTATTATATAAGAAGTATTAGAATGTTTCCTTTAAGAAAAGTGGTAATCACTATGGAGCTAACCAAAAAGACTACTTCCATTTTTCGGTCAATGCGAGCAGTGAATTACTGAGTTTAGCTAGGATCCAATCGCAAATTCTGTAACTACTCCAAGTCCATAGTCAAGAGAAAGATATAAAGCTACATCAATGGGAAACCCTATATAAAACCAACAATACATGGTCCATCTAAAGATCTTAATTTCCAGAAAAGACAACCCTAAAGAGTTTGGGAAAAATTACCAGGATACCATTATGACATGTATATTTCTTTGAGATTTGTGGGAAAACCAGAAAAACAGAGTACTACTTCGAAATAAGACTAAAACCCCCTAGCATATGGTCAAAATTACAAATTGCTAGGCCAGGATCCTTGAAACAATGTTAGACTATAGTTTTCCTTGACTACCAACCCCAATTGAAGCCCTACTTATGTGACTTTTGGATAAGATAGTGGGCAGGAAAAAGATGTGAAAGACATGAACCAGCCATAGGCATATCTGTTATACTTACATAAGCTTTCAGTAACGACAATGCAGAAAGTTACTGCCAAGAACGAGTGAATTTTATCACTTAAAAGTAATGTATCCCCTGTGCTAAAAATCCTTCAGGCACATACATCCATATGTAATCAGAGAATTAGTATGTTGTCCTTGTTTGAGAAAGAAAAGGATAAATATGCTTTGTGTAACGACATAGATCAATCTGCTTTCTGATGGAGCATTGTCATAGAAACACAAAGCTAACATACTTCGGATTTAAACAATAGGAAGATATTCTAAACAGTCTTTAAGATGATAGAGAAAGCACTTTAGGAAAGTTCACCAGTAATCATATGGAGAGAGAGAGAGAGAGAGAAAGCGAGAAAAGAGGGCAAGCGGCAGGAAGGAGGGTGAATATATACCTTGCTATTAATTGTATTCTGAATGCTATCAAGTAATGCTCCAGTTTGCCTAGCCAAATCAGCAGACATATGAACAAGCCGTTGCAGGCACTTTTCCTTCGCACTCTTCAGAACCCAAAGCGGCTGACAGAAAAAGTTATTCAAATGAAAATGAATCAGGGGAATGATACAGTAGTCCTTGAGGAGATACTAATAGAAGGACCTATGTAAAGCTCTTGCCTGGGACAAGATAAACGTGGGGTCAGAGAAATTGTAATTTCATAGTAAGTTAATTTTCACTTTTGATCAAGGTCCCAATCATGAGAAAGCATTCATGCTTACTCATTAAATGGATAGAGTAACACTTACAGTAACAATGTTAGAGGAATGGCCAAGGTATTTCTGAATTGAGTTTCCTTCACAGACTACATGACTTGCACCACAACCAACAAACCACCGATCCACCAAACTAGCACCTTCTGCTGCAGCAGACTCGATAACCTAAGTTTTACACAAGTCAGAGAAAAGGTAAGCACCTTCTATAACTTGATTTGACTCAGATGACCTAAGCTTTAGAATATGATGCAGTATAAGGATTCATATTGTTGTAAAAAAAATAATATGCCAAGTGGCGTAGCACCGATTTTCAGTGAAACAAAAGGCATAAACATATAAGACTTAGATAAGCAGTACTACAGCAAAATAATCCTGTATTTGTTTGAAAAATTTATTAAATGTTGAGCTTTTTTATAACAACCTAAACCTACCTTACTGCGCAGCTCATCAGAAACATCTCCATCAACATAAAAGGCATGACCGAGCAGAGTCCTTCTTTTAGGTTCTCTTTCAGCATGCATAAGTGGCTCTTCAATCATGTCAGCTCGTTTGCTATTTTCAGGCAATGCAACAGGGAGACATGAATGCTGCCTGCTGGCTCTCTGAACAAGCCCGTCGATATCATCCACTGAGAGACCACCTTGTCCAACACCTTTAACACTATAAAGCGATTCACTCAACCTCACTGGAGCAAACATAAACATTAATGTGTTGGTCATAGACAAAATAGAACGAATCAAAAGTAATATATTTCCTAAACCTTAAGCGACAGAAATATGGGTTGCGTTTTGATAACAAATGAAAAGTAAAAAAGGCTTATTCATTATAGAAGGAAACAAATTCTAGTTAACCATCAATTTTTGTAACTACTTTTAGTTGATTATCCATGTAGAAGCATCTTAAGCAGAACAATGACAGCTCAACTTCAAGAAATAAAAGAAGCGGCTTATTTCATTCTAAATAAAAACATGAAGGATAAAGCTTCGCATATCTCTCAACCATTTCAACACCAAATACTAAGTTCAGGAAGTTCAAGAAAGCCTATATATCAGCATTGTCTCTCTGTTCTACAGTTGTGCTTCTGTAGAATAGAATTAAATGCTATGGCGGATTCAAAGCGCTAACCCACTGCCTTCTGCTTAAACGATGTATACGTCGTCGAAAATTTTCCAGAATATATATTTATACTACACTCGCATCCATTATCATAAAAAGGCAGTGGCTTAAAATCATGTATCTGCCTTTGCCAAAAAAAAAAAATCTATTACGAATCACAACTGACAATGTTATTCAAATTGAAAGAAGTAAAGGTTACCCAAAAAACAGAAGCAGGATCAGCACATTCAACAGTCCATTTCGAGGAAGAATAAATAAGAAAGTTAATCAATTGAAAAAGAACATAAAACATGCAATACAAGAGTAATACAGAAAACAAGTAATGAAGCTAATAAAATTTACAAACAAATGACACTCCTTACCGTTCCTTCTCACACTATCCACAAACCATGCCAATGTAACAACCAGGAGACCATTTTTTGAACCATGTTTCGAGGCATGCTCAAACTTACGTCCAGAAAAGCTGTGGTAGACATATTAAGGAATCCCAATCCAGGCAACAAATCTTAACCAAAAAATTACAACCACTAGGCCTGAATCACCTGATAACCTGTGTCTAATGAGCAAGTTATAATCATTTAACTAGACCCATCTATATGGTTTTCATTTCTCCGCCTTGTTTAAGCATGGAAAAGATAAGCTGTCAATGGAAAAAATACTACAAATACTATTATTTAGCAGAGTTGGAAACATAAAGTGGGTATAGAGAAAAATGATCAAGGAATTCAAAGATGCAGAAAGAAAAAGGATATCTGAACCACCAGATGGGTACATTGAGGGTGCAAATGTGGGCTGTATTTACCACCTAATCTCTCTGTTGCTTCCATCACTTGCTTCCTGGCTTCTGTAAATAGCATATTGAAAACATTTACACGTTGGAAAAAAACAATTAAAGTAGAAGCAATAGAACCAGTGGCAGAGCCAGGAATTCAACAAGTGATTCAAAAAAATGCAAACTTGAATAAGTGAGTGAAGACACTAAACTATCAAGGAGATACAACAACTACTATATACCAAAATTTTCATTTTTTTCCCTTATTTGTACGGTGTAATTTTTTTACGAAAGTTATTCAATTGAACCCCTTCAAGACACTTAGCTCTGCAACTAAATAGAACACATCATTACACATCACCGTAAACTTCATACTGAAAAACAAAAAAAAAACTACAATCTTTCATCTTCTCGTTCAATTCAAAACAGTTTTTTAAGGCAAAAGCTCACAAGATATTCCAAAAATCATACCTTTAGAAAGTCCAGTAACACAGATAACAAGTCCATAAAATGGATTATTGGATCGAGTGATAACTGTTGATTCAGACATAACTGAGGCAGAGGAAGCAGGAGACATTATGAGTGGTTCCAACGAATAAGAAGGAATCCCTCTGAATGAAGAAGAAAAATCCACTAACAACTTTGAACACCCTTTGCTGCTTACCACCTCCACTCTTCCTCCCCTACCCATTTCAAACCAAACATCAAGAAAACACAAAAGTATAATAAAATGGTTCAAATGGAGGGAAAAAGAAAAAAGTAAAAGACTTAATTGGATTGATTCTTGAAAAAAAATTAGAGAAGGGTTGAAATGAAAAGGGAAAAGAGGGAGATGGATTTTAAGGAATATACTAGTACAAGGAAGAGGTGTAAAAAGAGAGAGGAAAATAAAGTGAGGATTTTGGATCAATGGGTATTATAAGAATGAAGAGACAAATGGAATAATTTTTTTATTTTCAAAAGAATCTCCCTCTTTAGAGCCTTTTCTTTATCATTCTTTCAGTCATAGGGAAGTGAAGAAAAGGGTCTTTGGAATCAATGGTATTTGGAGTCTCTCTCTCTACGCGCACACACACACACACACACACACACACAAAAAAAAAAAAAAAAGAGCAAAATAACTGTATTTTTTCACTGTTGAAGGCAAGAGAGGGGAGGGTTCAGAGAGTGCGAGAGAGTGAAGGATTTGAAAGTTGAAAGTGGTGACAGTCTGAAATAAGAATCTTATGAATAACTTTATTCAAAAAAATGGTGGGTTTGTTGTTTTTGCTTCAACTTTTGCTTTTTTGAGGGGTGGGTTCAGAAATGAGAGGGATGGAATGAAGAGAGGAGGGGACCCTTTTTTGAAGTTCAAACGAACATGAGCTTGGTGACACTTTGCAGAAATAAGAATAGCAAAAATGTTTCAAAATTAGTTATGGAAATGGACGATTTCTTCTCCCTTATTACTTGCTATGCCCTTGTCTCTCTTTTTCTCAAAAGGAAAAAAGATCAAATTTGTGGATGTGCCATCTCAAATTAAGCAACTTTATCAACTTTTAAAATTTTGATCTAATATTAATATGTTGTTACCCTTCGGGGTGGTCGAGTTGGTCGAGGGAGGAACTTGCCAAATAGAAGTTTTAGGGTTCACATTCCATCTCGATTCAGACCGTTGCACGAAGCTTGCCTAGTATAAGAAAGGGATTTGCCAAATAGAAGGTCTAGGGTTCAAATCCCACCTTGAATCAGACTGTTGCACGAAGCTTATCTATACCTGATTATTATAAAGAAACGGCTTTTAAATTGTACGGTGCGGGTTCCCTTAATCACATTTTTCTAAATTAAAAAAAATGATGCATGAAATCCACACATTTCACCCTAAACCCTAAAACTTTTTGTTGGTTACAAGGATAAATGAGAGATGATTTAAGAGTGATAACGTATGAACCGACCAGACGTATACGAGATGATAAAGATGAACTATATGAAATAGTATAGAAACAATTTTTTGTATATTGGGTGTAAACTTTCCTCCTTAGTAAATGGCGTCCTTGTTTTGTTACTCTCTCTTTAATTGATTCGTTGATTGTTTTCACACATATTAAGAAAGATACTTTTTCTCATTAATTATTAATAATATTAACCTCAATATGTTTAGAAAATATAACAAATATTCCTAGGCTCTTTACTCCAAAGGCACTTTGAAAAAAAAAAGAAGTTAATTCCTTCTTAATATTTGAAAAAACTACGTATATATTATAAATCACAAAAAAATCAAAAAATCAATTAAAGTAGATTGGAAGAATTACTAGTTAGGAGGAAGAAATAAATTTACGGCTGAAGTGAAAGAATTCCGAAATTTGATGGCGTATTAAATTGTCATTGGAATTACAACAACGAGAAAAAAATTATTTCTTCTCTGTTTTATAGATGGAAAATGACTCTAGGTTTAAGTACATTCAAACTGTGGGATTCAAGCCAAACAGCACATGGTTGAGCTGTGCAATGAAAGGATGTATTACAAGCTAGCTTTCCCAATCGGTGTTTTAAAAGAAGTTTTCGGGGCGACTTTCGGGGCGAGCTCTGGGGTGAGGCGCACAAAAAACATCCCCATGCAATAGTGTGGGGCAAAAGTCTCAAGAGGCGTACGCCCAACAATTCGGGGCGTACGTCCGGGCGTTTGAGGCGCATTTTTTTAGTGATGCGTAAGCCCCGAAACTTTGTCAAATTAAAATAAAAATTATTGAATAAGTCCTTCATATAATACCCAAATTCTCAAAAGTCAGCTTGGTAATTACTCAAAAGTTTTAAAAAGAAACTGAAATGTATTATATGTAAAAGTCAAGACTTTTTTTATTTATTTCATGGTCTTTTCTAATTCTTTATCTTGTACACTAGTATGCTAATATATCCCAAAGCGACGAATATTCAAAATATTTTTTTACAAATAAAAATAGAGCTTCATTCTCCTTCATATCAACAAGTTCAAAGTTCAAATTACAGGTTAGTCATCCTTTTTGTCCTCTATGTAGAAAACCTTATTCTTTTCGACTCAAATTAGTTGTGCTTCTAAGTAACGTATAATAGATTGTTTTGACTAATTTTTTATGGGGATAGAGCGTGCGCGCGCGCGACACACACACACACACACATACACACATATTCACATATTTATAGTTTTCTTCAATTTTTATGCAATTTTACCTGTTTATAAATATTTACTGTAATTATATTATTTTATAAAATATTAAAAATTAAATACTTATGGGGCTTACGCCTGTAAAATATCTCGCCTTACGCCCAGGCCTTTTAAAACATTGTTCCCAACAAATGGAAAAGAACTCGTCTAAGCAATACTCCATTATTCTTGAGATAACATATATGTTAGTATGTTACCACCAAGAGTGTATTGAGAAGAATAAAATCACTAGAAATAGAAAATATTTTTGATAGAGAGCGAATTACTTCTTAATAAATATTGTGTGACGTGATTCGCATGATTACAGAGGAAGAAAGAACGGTACATGTTCTTTAGTCTTTTATTCATTTTAACAGCTTGTTTGGACGATTGTTACCTATTACTTCATATTGTATTTTATTGTTATTTTAATATAATATTTATTTTGATGTTATAAACTTAAATCTTATTATATCATATTGTTAGATCCGTTATTACTATTTAATAATCTTAATTTATGTTTTACCCTTATTTTTTATATAATAATTTTACTCTGTACCTTTTTTTTTTGTAATATTGTATAAATTTATTCTTCATATTGTTGATGTATGACATCATAAAACAACGACAAACGATACAATTTATATATTCAAACAATGTTTCATCAAAACAATACAATACAAGATTACATAACGACCATCGAAACAAGCTATAAGTAGGACATGGCTCCTCGCATACTGTCCCTTGTCCTTGCAAAGTAGTTGACTTAACAATAGTTTTGATTAAAAAAGAGAGGGAAATGAACTCTTGTCACTCTTGATGGGGTATAACGGATGGTGAAAGGGCTCGTCTTCCAATTTACAGATCCCACGCATCGTGTGGCACCAGTACGCGTAGTGTAGTTATCACGTCTTAGTTTTTATTTTTATTATTTAATTTCCTTAACAATAATACAAGATTGTTTCTGGCATGTTTCTCTAAACTTTTCCATGATTACATATCATACGATAACACTCTCTCAAATATTAACTAATGCATCCGTCTCACTTCTACACTATATATATAACTCTCCTGAATTTATAATTATGTGCTAATTGTTATTGTGTAGATATAAAATAATGTAATATTTGTAATGCAGAAAAGGAATAATTTTAAGTAATATATTTAGCTAATATGGAACGTATATAATTAATGTTTACCGTGAAAATGGTAATAACAATTAAATTTGATTAAGTGATTTTAAAAATACGTGATCTATTTTTATGCTATTTGTTAGGCAGTTGATGCTATGTGAAAGACTTTAGAAACGAGATAAGAGCTTAAAAACCAGATGTTAATCAAACCGAATCGCTGTCAATCGGGGCCTCGAGCTTCCCTATTCGAGGGCCTCGAGGTCGAGTCTGAAGCTCGACTGGGAGCTATCGAAGGTGGTCGATGGAGACTAACAGTTATAAATAAATCAATGACGGCTCTTTATGGCCAATAATAAGCAATAAATGCTGAACTTTTAGTAGAACACGATAAATACGAGCAATAAATGAAGTAATAAAATCGAGAGAATGTGTTAGAGAGCAGAGAGAATGTTCTTATGCATTTAGTATGGAGCAACAAATATTTACAAAATGACAAGGATCCTCTTTATATATGAGGGGAATTACAACATAGTACAAGTGCATTTATTACAAAGATATGGAGATTGGACAGCTAGTTAATGCCACGATACGGGCACAGACTAGCCTGACAGACTTTGTCGGCTCTAGTTTCACGCCTTGGGAACTCCCCACTTTCTTTCCATAATCGTCGGTCTCATATTGTCCCGAGGTCGAGCGTCGATGGCCCTCGAGGGATGAAACTCGACCGTGATTTCGAGTCTTCGAGACGTTATATCGATGGAAAATTGGACCCCCCGATTTTACCGTATACAATTAACTTATTCGACAACTTCTAATTAATTACACTGTAATTATATAGATTTTTATCCCCTATTTTTGTTATATTAAACTTGTGAAATTAAGTAGTAATACTATGTTTACTTGAGAGATACTTGATTTTAGTTTTACAATCAATTGCATGATGAGTTGTTACAAGAATTTCGACATGATATTTTTCCAATTTCAGATACACTTGGAGGGATACACAACATCATATGGGGAGTTGAAAAAAGAAACCAAACATCTCTTTTACAGTGTAGTTGGATACAAGAAAGCTCAAGTTTACCAAGTTTCTATCGAAGAATTAAATATATTGAGACCATTTTAGAACTGAATTTATAGAAATGGAGCAGGATCTTTTTCCACGTACTCAATGTATTTATGTGCGCGCACAAATGTTGATATTATCACAATTGATTTGCTCCAAAAAAAATTAAAGCTATTGAAGACAACTCCATGATTCCATCTTACATCCATATCCTTATGCATTTTGTTATAATCTAGAATTGACAATCCAACGCAAAGACCAATTACAAAAAAAAAACATTTTGAATTGGGTACCTTTGAAGCTTTATTACCTCGGGAGGGAAAATAGTTTTTCTTTCTTAGGTTTTAATTGGTAGGGTAGAAGATCACGCGTATCAAAATGTCACTTTAGAGTTGGGATCAGGGAACATTTGCTTTTGGTAAAGATCTAAGGTGACCGTCTACAATTCAAAAAGAAACAAACAAAAAAAACAAGCATTATTCTAACACATACTATACCTTTTCATTTTGTTTTCAGAAAGAAAAATAGTTGAATATTTTATTCAAAAAAATCTCTATTTTAGGCTAGGAAAAATTATTTAGGAACAGATTGTTGCAGGACACCATATGTGTGATTGTATGCGGCGAAAATCAGAGGACTTAATTTCTCGCTATCAAGACATTTCGGAAGAATGCTTCGAGACCTCGAGAGCGTGGAGCCATGATCGAATTCCCTCCCTCGGGGCTCGTCAAGGCCTGACTCAGAGAAAACAGAGATCGAAGCCAGGACAGAGGGGGAAACTCCTAAGGCACACTGCTAAGTCTGACAGGGCCGGCCTATCCAGAGCCTATGCTGAGGCATCGCGTCAAGTCGTCCCATCTCCATACTTTATAATTAATGCCCATGTACTAGTAGCTGGGTTCCCCTCCTATATAAAGGGAACTCACACTACCTTAACAAAGGCTGATGTTGCTCCATTTTTCCACAAGATCAATAATATCTCTCTCTCTTCTTTCTAATTTGCTCGTTCTCACTGGCCCGAGGCCACTTTAATATTTGTCGCTTTCTCACTTATTCTTCATTTTATCGCCTGGTATTGGACATAAAGAGCCTTATTTAATCGTATCCTAACTGTTATCCCATTCCCGATTGCCCCCGATAGCTCGAGCTCGACCCTGACGTTGACCCCGAGGTCCCCCATCGACCAGACCTATACCCGGGCAGCAGGCCCCTCGGTTAGATTACTGCCTCGTTTTAGCTTGCATTTCATCATTAAACTTCATAATCTTAGCATCATCTGCTCTAACAACTAGCTCGAGAATAGATCACGTATTTCTAGAACCCCATTTACAAATTTAATTGTTATTACCATTTGCACAGTAAACAGTTTGGCGCCCACCGTGGGGCTAAAAATAATAGTGATTATTTCCTGCTGGTTTCATTGCAAAAACGCACGTTATCTTTCACATTTTTCTTGTCCAAAGATCTCTTGATTTCAGGTCAAAATGTCTGGCTCGGTAAATAGAGCCGAGAACGACTACCCCGAAAATCACGACGAAAACGGTGTGGCTGTTCCAGTGGTTGGCGCGATGCCGTAGAACCCCGATAACGTATTCAGGCCGATTCCAGCGGACGCGGGTTCGCAAGGAGCGCAGCAGGTCGACGAAGCCTCGCACACTGATGGGAGCATACAGCATATCGACCGACAGAAAGCCTAACAAATCCCGGCTCGGGAAACACAGGAAGTTAGTCTTCATGATATTTTTGAAATGTTGCAGGCACAACAGTTGGCTATTGCTCAGTTGCAGAGCCATCCGAAGACTCCTAGCACGGTAGTGCCGAAAACAGCTCCCCGCGGCGAACGAGTACCCGAGGGATCAAGCAACAACGGATCGATAACGGACGCTGCCATAGCAAAGATGCTTGGGGATCTCTCCAAGAGGATCGAGTCAGGTTCGTGGAAGTTCATGTAACAGTTGTCCCCTGAGAAATTCGAAACGCCGAAACTCCCTAAGTGCGACAGGACCTCGGATCCCGACAAACACACCACCGCTTACATATGTGCGGGAAAAGGCAGCGACCTTCAAGATGATGAGTTCGTTCCCGTCTCGTTTAGGAAGTTTGGGGAAACATTCTCAAAAGGAACCATGATATGGTGCCAAAGCCTAGCGCCTGACCTCACAAACTCGCTTACCGTACCAGCAGATTCCTCCGCAGAGGCACACGCTGATGCCATCGAAGAAGCAACGGGATAGCCCGACACATCTGAGGTCGAACAAAGAAAGAATGAAACACCACAGGAAGTCGCGCCTCATTCCCTAATAGAACGAATGAGATCGCCCCCGGTTTCGGATGACTGGGCAACACAGGCCTTCTCCCGAAGCCTACACAAACCATGCCCAACAACTCCAGGACATTTCAAATGAAGCTTGATCAAACACCCAGTCGAGATCTGGTCGGATGCCCATACCTGGCACCAGCCACGAATCAGGGCCGTAGACGACCATCCGGGAGCCTCCTCGGGCTCGGTATACCCAAGCAGGCTCCCGGCAAAGAAACTAATGCCAAACAGATGGAGGCACCATCCATGCGCCACGGATAGGAGGAACGCCGCAAGATGCAACCTACCTCGTAACAATTGAGAAATGGCTTGGGGGAAACATCCTCGAGGAATCTTCAGCAGAACCAGAATCGACGAGGCATGGCCAGCGGGGGTACCCCACCCAGTAGAGTGCGATTTCAGCATTGCTATACCAAACATTGTGATCAGCATAAGTGAAACCAGGGATGCCGAACGACTCAGACCTATTCGACCAAGACCCCTCCAAAGGAACCGCAACCCAGCACGGGAACCGCAGGGTGCGCGCGGCCACGGAGTCAAAAATGGCTATCAGCTCAGGAGAACAATGGTCGTGCTACTCAATAAAAATCGCCACCAAGTACTGCTGAGCGATCAGGCTCGAATCCAGCTTTAAGGGAGGAAGGCAACCAGGAAGAGCGAAGCAAACAAGCCACGACGTATTACCACGATAGTGGAGGAGCGGCGACACCCTCCGAGGACTCATAAAATGGAAAGTAAAAATGTTCGTCCCTAGGGAAGAACAGGTCCAGGGATATATTCCAGAGGACACCCTTACATCCAGAGAAAGGGACACCGAGACTTCACCTCGGCCCCACACTGACGCATTGGTAACCCTCTCCCTCATTTGATCTATTCCAAATAAAACATGTGTTCATGAATACAGGTGGCTCGATCAAGCATACCAACGATGTCGGGCCAAAGTCAATGGGGCGGTTCGGACTAACGAACCAAATCGCTCCCGCACCCCGAATCTTTGACGGATCCCAAACGACGATCACCACAAGAAGCAAGAAGATCGTTCTCTCGATACAGCCCATCTAAGCTCAAGCTGTGACGTCGGGCTCTGTACCATCAAAGAAGGTGCAAGGTACGGACGTCTTATTCAGATGGCAACGGGCACACCGCCCGGAGACAGCGTCGGCCCCATTTTGCCAAAAGAATGAAATCTCACGCAAAGGGCGAAACTAAAATAAGTCGACAGGGAGCAGTACGCGACGAGGGGAAATTCCCCACCATATGGCGCATCGCCGGTATCGATGCCTCCACCCTCGGAAGGATCAAAGGGTAAACTAATCACAGCTTTGGCCAAGCCTGATTAAACAAAGTAGAGGGATGTATTAGGGCTCGCACCTCAAGAGGGCAGGAATGTACCAAACCTCGAAACGTCGCCTACACATCCCGCGGTGAGGAAGAACTACTTCACTCCTTTGTTATTTTTCACTAACCCGTGTGCAGACAACCGGCCAGGACATTCGAAAGTTCTAACTCTGCCCGGAAATCCCAAGGCCTTAGCAGGGCCCGCCGCACTCTCTTCCTCAATCGTATTTCTGCCCCAAAGAGGGTCTCGCTAGCAAGATTATTAGCGGAGCAACGTACCCTCGGAGGAGGATCCGACAAGATCACAGGCTTTCTCCTACAGACAAATGATGAGCGATGATCTTCTTTTAAGGGCATCATCCCCTCGGAAGGACCGAGAAACGTCAAACTAAGTTTCAATAGTGGACTATGTACCGGATCGAATGGTCCAAAAAGACGCGCCCCCGCGAGTCGAGCTCACGACAATGAAACAATGTGTGTTTACGCCAAGCAATAAAAGGATATCTTTTCAGCATCTCATACGCCAAACAAGGAAACCTCAGTATACTCCCGACAGGGACCCCTCCATCAAAGGCATCTCGAAATACTCGGAGACTTAACGCAAAAAATTTGGCACCCGCACGACCCCAGGGTCGGAACTCCGAGCTCATAAAGCCCCTGCAAGGCAACTCCGAGCTCACAAAAAGTGGCCATTGAGCTTAAACAAACCCGATGACTCGGAGACTATCATTAATCGCCATGCACTAGAAAACTCGAAACTATAAAAAACCCTAGCGAGCAGACTCGGCGTGACCAGATCTATTCTACATTACAACAAAAATTGTAAGACCTCAACAGGCATGACAAATTGTAAGACCTCAACAGGCATAAAAATCTCGAAGTTTAGGCTATACGTCGCATTTGTAAGAATCCCGAAATGGCATACCCTCGGTGTAGATGCCTAAACTATTACTCGGGATTAAAAACAGCTCCGACCAAACACATATGACTACGGTCAGAACGGTTGATACAACCAAATTAACGTGACTCGGGGACGCCCGACCGTCGCTAAACAAAAATCGCAGGCTACTACTTCGAATATACTTCGGAAAGAACCGGTTAAAACAGGCTTCCCTCAATAGGCAAAAAAGAGCTTCGACCATGTTAGCTCCAAATCACAAGGCTTCGAACTACTCAGCCTACGAGCTATGACCCTTCCGAGGTGCTCGAACTTCGCCGATAACGACTTGAAATCGAGGTTCCTCCGAACCAACGACGGGTCAGGCAAAATTATTTCAAAAGACCTTAACGAGCGAAAAACAAAGCCTACAAAAAGCCCTTGGGCAAAACAGCGTAAGAGATATTGTCGCCAGCCAAATGAGCCTCTGGGCCCTACACTAAAATTCCTTAACCCAGACTCAAGACATGAGACCCAAGCATAAAACCAACACCATCTAAGACTCATAAGCCGTTGAATACTCTCTCAAATATCCCCAAGCACCACATTCGAAATACTTTACTCTAAAGAGACTTCTTGCGAATCCAACGTCATTACTTTCGCCTTCCTGATACTGCCATATATAGAATTCCCTAATTGATATAAAAATACCACAAGTCTTGACACCCTCCAAATGCAAACCTCAGTATCTAGCCAAAAGTACAACCTAAAAATCTCCAATTATTAAATGCAAAATCTTGAACACATTAGAACCATTCTTGAGAGTCATTCCCTCTACTCAGACTGCAATTAGCTTGATCAAATGAACTGAACAACCTGTGCCTCATTAGCACTCCGACACCGCAGAATGTAACCTCATCCTAATACAACCAAGCAACTTCCTGCGCTTTGCACCGAGCATCCTTTACCAATCAACAACTCAAGACACCCCGTGATTATCATATGCCCATAAAGCATAACATAACCTTATTCGAAATTTCTCCTTTACTCGATCCATCCTCGGTCTCAATCTCCGTAAGCCATAACTGATTCACCCGTACGCCTCAAACTGGAACCAACATAGCACATAACCGTGCAACCAACTAATCAATAACCGACTCCCCCACTTGGCTCAAAGCCATAAATCAAAACACACACACAATAACTCGTAACGCGTATTCTCTATTACTGTCATACTACCGTAGTGAGATTAAACTCAATCCTTCATAAGCTCGTGAGATACAGACCATCTAGTACTTTAAATCTTCTGCAAACCTCGCATTCTCTCTCGTAACAGTTAAACCCAAATTTAAATTGCAACACATATATTCCACTTATAATTAAGACCTTCTAACAGACAACATAAGGATCGCACAACTTTCGAACACTCCGCAGGAGATAACCCACCAGGTTTGCCTCAAACTAACATCTCTTTACACCCTTCCAGCGTCATAAACATTACGTAGTCACTTAATCTTCCTGAGTCTAAACTCATATCACAACGTGAAATCTACTTCACTTTCTAACTAGGCAACATGAAAAGATTCTTCATACACCCATAACTCGAGGCTATACCTCAAATCAAGATGAACATCAAGTACCTAATAGTCCTTCTATCCTCCAGCAGACCCTTTTCGTCGCTTCCAAATCATATGAATATATCTCGCAGTCACATCACCCTCATCACGTAGCTATCCAGTCATTACTCCCCTTAATAGGGACACAACAGAACATATAGATTCAGAAACACGCGCTCGCGCAATCAACAGCTCAAGGCTCAAGCTATAGGCAAAAATCCGACCCCAAGTCTTCTAGACTGGACCAACATCATCACACAGAGATCACATCTCGCCACTCGATCAGGGATTCACAAGCCATCGATGCACATCTAATACTGAGCGCTCATGAGCGCATACGAATGCGTGGAAGGAATTCAAAGAGTTACTTTTCAAGCTGAATCAAGGACGCACGATAAGAATTCAAGAATGTGATATTTTTCCTAAAGGTTTTGCAGCCTCCCGAGGATAAATACAGACGTCTCCGTACCTATCCACGAGACTCTACTAAACCTGCTCATGACTCGTGAGACCTATGTAACCTAGGCTCTGATACCAACTTGTAACGACCCCAAACCAGACCCGGTCATGATGACGCCTCTCGTGAAGACAAGGCCAGCCGGCACAATCCCCAAGTCTCATTTCAAAAGTTATAATAAGTCGATTTAAGCCTTTTTAGTTAATCAGGTATTACATAATGTAAGTTTAGAAGAACAGTGCGAAAATAGATAAAGCCTGACATCGGGGTGTCACAAGTCACGAGTATCTACTAAGGTGTAAAATACAACAAAATTTCTGTAAATGTATTAAATACAGTCTAATGAGATCAAAGGGAGAAAAGCAGTGTTACGGACATTGGGCAGCTACCTTGCTAAACTCCAAAGACTCTGCCTATGATCAACTAATACCCGCTATCGGGTGCAGAAATACCTGAATCTGCACACAAGGTGCATGGAGTAAAGTGAGTACTCCAACCCAGTAAGTAATAATCATAACTAAAGACTGAGTGATAGGAAAGCATGAAAAGTACATCAACATGCTGTATAGAAGTAGTACAAAACCAGTAAGAAAACAATGAAGCTGTGAAATCTCTTAAAGCATCTTATCTTAGTTTAAACTTCTTTAAAATAATGACTTTTCAACGGTTAAGCAATTGAATGCAAAGCAATTAGAACAGATAAACATAGAAATCCGCCCATCGGGCACAAATACACAATTAAACAGGTAAATGACAGACAAATAAGACAGATAAGCACATAAAGGATTGCCCCTCGGGCACAATGTCAACAATACCAGCCCCTCGGGCTATATCTCACATCACCATGGGTACCCGCGCTCACTGGGGTGTGCAGACTCCTGAAGGGGCCCCTTACGACCCAAACGCAATATCAAGTCATCTCGTGGCATCATCACTAGGCTCTCGGCCTCATATCAACAAGCCACCTCGTAGCGTATAAATATCAGGCCCTCGGCCTCATAATCATAATCAGCGTATCACCGCTGCGGCGTATAGCCCGACCCAAAAATATCCTCACAACACAGGCCCTCGGCCTTACTCAGTCAAAATTACATAAGCCACTCGGACAACAGTAAAATATGATGCTTAGCCCAAACTATTATTTGAAATATCATTTAGTATGTTAAAACAGGGTAAACATGGCTAGGTTATGAAAACAGTAAATTATAGCATGACTGAGTACAAGTATAAAGTCAAAAATAGTGAGGAAATACCAATAATAATCCCCTAAGGATTCAAATAGTTGGCACGAGGCCCAAATATGGCATTCAGCCCAAAACATGATGTTCACAAATAGATTTCAGTCAAATACGCGGTAAAATAGTCATTTGAGATGAACTAAGTCACAATCCCCAATAGTGCACGACCCCACGCTCATCATCAAACGTGTGCGTCACCTCAATATAGCACAACGATGTGCAAATCCGGGGTTTCATACCCTCAAAACATCATTTACAATCATTACTCACCTCGATCCGGTCCAAACTATAGCCCGCGATGCCTTTGCCCTCACGAATTGACCTCCGGATGCTCCAAATCTAGCCATAATCAGTACATAACCATTAAAATATGCTAAGGGAACAAAGCCCACTCAAAAATATCCAATTTACATCAAAAATCCCGAAATTGCTCAAACCCGGCCCTCTGACCCACGTCTCGGAATCTAACAAAATTTACTTCAATGGAATCCTCATCCTCTCATGAGTCTATACATACCAAGAACATCAAAATAGGACCTCAATTTCCCCCTCAAACTACTAATTTACACTCTTCAAATTCAAGCCCTAATTCCCCAATTTTAGGCTTTAATTTTCACATTTTTCATGATAAAACAAGTAAGAATCAACATAGGATCGAGTATGGAGTTCAAAAATCTTACCTCCAAGTGTTTTCCTTTGATTCCCTCTTCAATATTTTCTCAAAAGCTCCAAAAAATTGCTCAACAATGGAGAAAATAGACCAAAAATCGCGAAACTCACATTTTAAACATTCTGCCCCAGGTAAAATTACCTTCTTCGCGAACGCGACCGGCCTCTCGCGTTCGCATAGACCAAATTTACTGCCTCTCCACTCTTTCCTTCATGAAAGCAGACAATTCCACGCGAACTCAATGCTTCGCCATACCAGTCTTTCGCGAACGCGATGCAACTCTCGCGAACGCATAGCACATAGGCCTGGGGTGCGTAACGACCTCACTCCTCTACGCGAACGCGACCCCAGTCTCGCATTCGCGATGCACATGAATCCTCCACCTTCGTGTTCTCATCCTCGCAAAGGCATAGAAAAAAAACATCATCACACAAAAACACCCTTCGCGAACGCGAGTCCCTGACCGCGAAAGCGAAGAACAAATTGTCTACAACACAAAACCAGCAAAAACTGCCAAGTCCAAAGTCCAAAATTGATCCGTTTAACCATCCGAAACTCACTCTAGGCCCTCGGGACCTCAACCAAACATGACAACATATCCTATATCCTCATTCAAACTTTTTCCAACCTTCGGAATGCTCAAAACAACATCAAAACACCAAAATCACATCGGATTCAAGCCTAAGAATTTCAAGAACTTCCAAATTACACTTTTTATCAAAAACCCAACCAAACCACGTCCGAATGACCTGAAATTTTGCACACACGTCACGATTAACACAACAAAGCTACTACAACTTCCGGAATTCCATTCCGACCCCTATATCAAAATCTCACATATCTACCGGAAAAGCCAAAATCTCATTTTCGCCAATTCAAGCCTAAACCTTCCACGAACTTCCAAAATGCATTCCGATCATGCTCCTAAGTCCCAACTCACCTAACGGAGCAAACCAAATCATAAAATTTCCAATCTGAGATCATATACAAACAAGTCAAATCTTGGTCAAGCCTTTCAAATTTCAATCTTCAAACTGAGAACTGTTCTTCCAAATTCATTCTGATTACCCTGAAAACCAAAACTAACAATTTACATAAGTCATAATACATCACACGGTCAAGTCATATCCAAGAACTGGCGATCAAAGTGCAAAAGCTCAAAACGACCGGTCAGGTCATTACAGTTCGCGAACTTGGCAAATTTTCTTGTGAGTGGAATCATTCCGGATGATTTATCTTCATACTAAAGGAAGAACTCAAAAGATATTGTCAAGATTATTATTGGGATAAAGCATACCTTTTCTGGATTTGTACAGATGGGGTGACTCGGAGGTGTGTACCGAAAGAAGAGCAAGGTAATATTCTTGGGGCTTGTCATTCTTCACCATATGGTGGTCATCATGGTGGAGCAAGAACGGTGGCCAAAGTGCTTAGTTGTGGTTTCTATTGACTACTCTTTATAAGGATGCTAGTGATTTGGTGAAAAGATGTGATCAATGTCAACGGGCCGGTGGAATCTCAAAGAAAAATGAAATTCCTCTCACAATCATCTGAGAGATTGAGATTTTCGATGTTTGGGGTATTGTTCTTGCAGAAAAACCTACATCTTGGTCGTGGTGGATTATGTGTCTAAATAGATTGAAGCCGTTGCTTTACCCAACAATGAGGTGAGAAGTGTAGTGGCTTTCTTGAAGAAGAAAGTTTTTACAAGATTTGGTATTCCACATGCAATCATAAGTGATGGGGGGTCACACTTTTGCAATAAAGCTTTTGACTCTTTACTTAGCAAGTATGGTGTTACTCACAAGGTCACGACTCCCTATCACCTACAAGCTAGTGGGCAAGTGGAAGTGTCCGACTGAGAGATAAAGAGTATCTTGCCTAAAACGGTGAATGCTAATCGGACAGATTGGTCCAAGAAGCTTGATGATGCGTTATGGGCTTATCGGACGGCTTACAAAACACCTATCAGAATGTCTCCATATCGGTTGGTATTCGATAAAGCTTATCATCTTCCGGTGGAACTAGAGCACAAGGCAATGTGGACTCTAAAGAAATTGAATCTTGATTAAGATGTAGCCGTTAACATGCAGGTTGTACATTTAAATGAATTAGATGAGTTCCGGTACCATGCATATGCAAGTTCGTCCTTGTACAAAGAAAAGATAAAATATCTTCATGACAAATACATTTGGAACAAAAAGTTCAAGGTGGGCGATCTTGTATTGTTGTTTAACTCAAGGTTGAGAATGTTTTCCGGGAAGCTAAAATCCAAGTGGAGTGGTTCATTTGAAATTATTGGCGTGATACCTTTTGGTGCATTAGACTTGAAGAACAAAAATAATGAAATATTTCGAGTCAATGGTCACCGGGTGAAGCACTACTTGGGAAAGGTTGGAGATATCCACGTGGTGGTGATCATTTACTTTACTTGAGTGTGTTTAATATTGCGTCGTGCCGCGACGTTAAATCAGATGCTTCTTGGGAGGCAACCCATGTTCTTTTCCTTTTTCTTTTGTAGTTAGATGTTATTTGTGTTCTAACTTAATTTGAAGTGTGCTACATGGTTGAATGTGACTTGCAAGAAAGGTGGACTAAAAATGGCTAAGTGTTGAAGGAACTGCGAACCACACTTTATTTGTGTGGATCGCACAATTCTATGTGCCACAACAAAAGTACATTCGCGGCCGCGCATTTTACATGCGGACCACACAATTAGAATCTTTCCAAAGTGTAAAAATGTAAACTCTCTGAAGTTTTAAGTTTGTCAGTGCGGGGAAAATCTGCGACCGCAAGGCTATTTGTGCGGTCGCACTCAAAAAAGTGCAGACCGCATATGAACTTAGAGAAGGTAGACCTAGGTGAAAGAATGTGAATCGCACATGGAATTGTGCGGCCACACTCGACTCTTTTTCCCTCTTATGTCTCTTAGTATTAATAGAACCTTTAAGTTCATTTTACACTTTCCACTCTCCTTACAATCACTGTTACTCTGCAAGTTCCTGAGAGATTTTCATGGTCCTCCATACACACCTACTCATGCTTACACACCCAGTGCACTCACTCTATCTGGTATGTTTCATTTCATGTTAGTTTTTTGTGTTAGTTTAATTTTTGAAATTTTAGTTTCTTTTAGGATATTTGTTATTAGAGTTCATCCATGTGTCCATGTGGGGTAGATCTGTACTGGATAGTTGATAATACATAATCTAGCGGGTTGGGTTAGTGAGATTTCATGTTTATACCATGTCTCCATACCGATGTGTACAAGTAATTGCTAAATCGAAGTGAAAAGATAATACATGTTCATAAATTTTAAAATCTCCAGTCGCACTTGATTTGTGCGGTCCGTTGTTGTGTGTTTTTTGCAACCTGGTAAAGGCAAATTCTTCTGCGGCCGCACTTTATTGTGCGGACCACAGAAATCTGAGAGAGGCCGCACTTAAGTCCATCAGAGGCCTAGCTTTTGAGACCCATATATGCGGACTACAATGATACATATGCGGACCGCAGATGTATTCTGCGACTGCAAAATGGTCTCCGCACTGTCTTCAGAGAAGAGGCTTTTGAGCCTCTGAAGTTTACTTGTTAAAAGCGCGGCCACACTTGCAATTGTGTGGTCCGCACTTCCTGTCTGCGACCGCATATAAAAAAATGTGCGAACTACAATTCCCCATTCCTGCAACATGTTATTTTGTAGTAACCCCACTGTGTCCCCAATATTCTCCCTTGCCTATATAAGTCTCGAATGTGTTGAATAATAACTTTCAACTAACAATTCTCTTTGCTTTTATACAAACAATGGTTTGGTCGCGCGACCACGACAAAAATACAAAAGGTAGATGTGATTCTTCTAGGAGTCGAGGTAGAGGTACCATGCCCCATATCCAACCCAAAACTATCAGGAAGAAGGCCACTACAGGCAGAGAGATGGGTGCAGACCTCTCCAAGTCTAGCTCTTATATCCCATCTAGGGAAGCTTCCGAGGGTAACTCCGCCTCTATTCCGGAGGAGCATGCAGTTATATAGTCTAGACCATAGGGGCGATTTGAGCCCATGGATAAGGCCTCTTCGTCTTACAGCACTTTTGAGGGTTCAAAAAGTGCTAGCTAGAATTCTGAACCAATAACTGCTCCAGACATGGATGCGCAGACGGTCTAGGATATCCCTGATGATGGTAGAGGGGGAGAGGGTACATCTGCTGGTGTGGAGAGATCAAAGAAGAAAGAGATATGGGAGGACATATTTGTTAGCTTGGCTACCTTCACTAACTTCCGAATGTGGTGGCCCACGAGATCTTTGACCCTTAAAATGCAGTTTCTATTGGAGGATCTAGAGACATACAACCCTGCAGTGCTGAGACATTTCAGAGCGAGGAAGGGTTGGATGTTGATCACTGAGAGAGTGATAGATTCAAAGGAGTACCTTGTCCGAGAGTTCTATGCTAATATTTTTCACATCAAAAAGGGGACGAAGGTGACCAAAGTATGCAACCTCAAGGTGAGGTTTGACCAGCACACACTAAATGCATATTTGGGGTTTGAGGACATAGAGCCGAAAGAGTACCTAGAGAAGTGTGCTATGAAAGAAGAAGTCTGACCATGGCTAGCTGAGATCTTAGCAATACCTAGGCTGCCACCGCCATGGATCACTATTGGGGTTCCCATTCAGTGGAACACATTGAGTTTTGAAGCAAAGGGTTGGCAGACTTTAATGTGTAACGGACTTGATCCATGCTAGGATAAGACGTATCTGCCTATTCCACCGGCTGTTCTAGTGGCTTATATCATGGCCAAGTACCTAATTAATATGGGTGTCATGATGTCGGTTAACATTTCATTGGTAGCACAGCAGACCAACACGGCCTACCCTTATCAAAACACTATCACAAAGTACCTTACTAATGCAAAGGTAGAGCTAAGATCATATGATACAAAGGTGAAGCCAAAGAAGCCATTTGACCGGTACTCATTGATGGATTTGACCAACCCAAAGAAAAGAGCTCAACCTTCTACCACCCACAGGCCAGTCTTATGAGCCGACAGTGGTAGTCTCTAAGACAGCTAACATTACATCTACCTCTACTGAGCCCTCATCTAGTGTTGTTGTTATGCCTCTACCGCCGTCTCCAGGTCCTACCACATCCCCTAGGGCAACCCTTGCTACAGCTCCGAGTCTGGAGCCCATGCCTACAACTCCATTATCTGCTCTGCGAGTCTCCTATACATTGACGAGTCTCAACAACTGCATGCAGATAGCTACTTCAAAGTTGTTTGAGATATCTAGTACTGTTGTAGCACTATCATCTACACAGGCACCACATGTCTCTACTGATCTTGATGAGAAGCTGCGCAAAATCATGGACACTCTGGTACAACACGGGTCGGTTATTGAAGAGTTGACCAAGGAAGTGAAGAAGATGAGGAAGTCCCAAGCAAGCAAGATATCAGTTGATAAGCTTAGGAAGGAGGTGACTCGACTTGCGACAGTTGGGGATTTTCCATTTGACATGTTACTTGACCCAGCCAGTCCACCCCGGATCCATATGCACCATCTGCACCGGTTGCACCAGTTGGCCAGTTTGATGAGCCATGTCTTGCTGCCGACACTGCTGAGGTAGTGCATGCGATATTTGCCACTCCTGCCACTCCCAGATATGATGATAATAAGATATAGTTGGCTGACCCAAGATGGTGTTGATAGGGGACACTGAGATGTCCAAGGATGCTTTGGGAGTTTTCTTTGCACTCTCTCTTTTTACTCTTATTTTGTTAAGTATTGGGGACGACGCTTACTTTTATTCGGGGGGAGGGGGTGAAGTTTATTTGATTGACACATTTTGGATACATTTGGACTGTAATAATTTGATGATTCTGTTTCTTTTCATTTTTTTAGTTTATCTATCTTTAGTAATTATTGTTCATTAGATTCTTTAATTTTCCTCTTTAGTTTTTGTTTTGTTAGTAGCTTCTTTTTATGTTAGTAACTTACTTTTATATTTTTCGTAGTAGTATCGATAATAAGCCTTTGGTTTTCTTAATTCCACGGTTCTTACCAAAGGTAGTTTTGTGTGATCCGATGATGGATGGCGTGACAACCTTTTTAAGGGAATGAGTCTGTTTTTTATGTGTTTAGGTAATAATAATAATAGTAATAGTAATGAATAAAAGGCATAATCAAGTCATTCTCGAAAAAGAGTTATTCATGCTTCATTTGGTACCAACACACTTAACTACGTGGTTATGGTTTGAAACAAGGTTTTTGAAAGAAAAATGGCTCTAGTTAGTGACTTTGAGACTCTTGAGTTGACTTTGGTAATCATCGAGTGGTTTATTGGACTATAGTAATCTTTAACTTGATTGTGGTTGTTGTAGGCTCTCGACTCTATCCTCTTTTACGGTCTAGTTGTGTGAGGGGTGAGGTGATCTTTTGTTGCTAGTCCAAGTACCTGTGCGAATGGTCTAGAACTTGCCCCGAATGTGCTTCAAGGCAAAATCCTAAGTTTTGCTTGGTTTAGGAAATGATTATAGGCTTTCCTTGTTCCGTTTGAGCCTTTTATTTCCAACCAATGTTGTTACCCCTATTCAACCCCCTTTGAGCCTCTAGCCTTTCTCATTTGATAACCATGATATAAGTTTTTACCCATTTTGTCGTGATCCTCTCTTGGCACCCGGACATTCCTTAACACTCTTGTGAAATAAGTGGCTTAAGGCATAAGTTTGGGTGGGGGGAGTTGAGGAATATGAAAGAGGTATCAAGACAGAGAGAAAAGAAATAATCTTTATGAAAAGAGAAGTCAAGAAAAGAAAAGAAAAAGAACAAAAAGAAAATTGCAAGAAATAGAATAAAGAAGGGTTGATGGAATAAAAAAGAGGTAATTATCCCTAACATGAGCATCAATGGAGAAAAAGAATAAAATGAACAAGAAAGAGTGATGCCAAGTCTCTCTAACCCGCAAGAAAAATAGAATGCCTCTAAAAATTAGTAAATGTAAGCCAAAAAATGAAAATGTAAAAAATGAAATCACTATTATGCTTCAGAGCTGTTATGCTTGAAGGCCTGGTTCCCAAGTTTAGATTGGGCCTATGAAGGCTCCTTATAGTGTAATCGTTACTGTTATGTAATTCCTTTATTTTGGGCTGTAATAATCTCGGTAATAACAGACTTGGGGTTTATTAGTAAAAGCTTGGGGGAGGGTTCTTATACCTTTGTTAAAACTGGGTGGAAATCCTGCCTATAGGTTTAATTATGCCGATTGAATTACGTGAATGCTATACTGTGTTTAGAGATCCTGCCTATAAGACTTTTCATGATCATTTTGATTCTATGTTGCACATTTGCATGCTAGAAACCCTGCTTATAGGACTTCACGTTTAATTCTACACATTAGAAACCATGCACATAGGATCTACACATGTTTTCAACTAAATGTGCATTAGTGACCATGCCTATAGGACCTTGTTTGTTTGAGTCAATTATACTTCCTGGCAATCGAGTCATTTCTGTCAAAATACGATTAATAGATATCATGCCTATAGGAATAAAAATCAGTTTCAAACCTAGAAATCATGCTTATAGGATTTAAAACTAATAGATATCATGCCTATAGGGTAAAATCAGTTCTGATACTTAGAAATCCTGCCTGCAATAGTTTAAATCAAGTCAGCAATTAGAAATCATGCCTATAGCGGTTTAAATCAAGTCTGCAATTAGAAATCATGCCTATAGGGGTTTAAATTAATTTAGTAAATTAGAAAGCATGCCTATAGGATCTAAAAGGAATAAAAAATTGTCTTTATGAGTTAAAATCAGTGATACACTTAGAAACCATGTTTATAGGTCTGTAATTGACAAACTCGTAAAAATCATGCCTATAGGATCCTGTTGGTCTATTCTGAATTCAAACGCTCTTATAAATCACTTAGGTAACGTATCCGCAGGACTCACTAATGATTCTGGGTTTAAAACTATGATATACTACTGCCTGAAATGCCCAGATCCATGCTGAATAAAATCAATAGGCAAATAAATAGGTCCCAGTGCTCACCTTAATAAAATTGTCTTTACCTGTTTTCTCACGTAGATATCCTGCCTATAGGATTCCAAAGTTAACAAAGCTTGCTGATTTAATTGCATGCCTTTTGTTGCCCATGTGTGGAGGTCAATGTGAGCCCATACTTGTTTTTTATCTGAAAGTCCTACTTGTTTTGTTTGTCGCCTATATTTCACATTTTTAAGTAACGTAAGATTGGTCTAGGACTATCCCAAATAGAGGTCCTAATACCTCCAGGGCCATAGGTAAGGGACGGGTAATGCACGTATAGGGTACGGTTTAAAATCAACTAGTGCACTTTAGGTAACAACTTAAAGATAGTAATTGGGTAGTAAAGGAGATGATAGCCTGTGCGCTAATGCTATGAGTAACACTCCGACTTGAGAGAGTTACAAACCATTGCATGGAATGATCCTATAGGCTAAAAACCTTAGGACCCCTATACCCTGTTTTGAATAAATTAGATATTGTATTTGTCCAAATTGTTTTCTCCCCTTTTAGACTAATTTGCTTAAAATAAGTTCAATCGGGACCCACCGTTGTGGACTTCGAGGGGTGCCTAACGCCTTCTTCTCAAGGTAATTTCGAGCCCTTACCCGATCTCTGGTGATGTAAACTGGTTATATGAGTTATTTGCTTAAGGTGCCCTAACGCACCTTAATCCGTTAGGTGGCGACTCTTCCAATTCCCTATCCTTTCAAAAAGAGTTGTCCCAGAAATATCGAAACCCGATTTCGCGAGAAAAATGGGGAGCAACACTATTCATGATCTTACTAGCATAGTAGATCATGTGAAAAATATTATTGATATGTTGCCCCAAAATAGACCCAACCGCTACGTCACTCATATCACACATGAGATCAAAAGGCCCACTCCAATTTGGAGCGGTAATATGATATGAGTAGATGTCAACTTGAGCTTCAATAGTTCAAAAGCTCTCATGCAATCATCATTGAAATTAAACTTCGCATCCCTCTCAAGGAGCTTGCAAAACGGGTTCTCCACTTTAGAAAAATCTTTGATAAAGCGTCGGTAAAAACCCACATGGCCTAGGAAACTCCGCACACCCTTCACCGAAGTTGGGGGTGGAAGTTTAGAAATCACCTAAATCTTTGCATTGTCAACTTCAACTCCATTCCTTGAAATTTTATGGCCAAGGACAATACCTTCCTCAACCATGAAATGACGTTTCTCCCAATTGAGTACCAAGTTGATCTCTTCACATCTAGCCAACACTTTGTCCGAATCAAGATATAATCATCAAAAGAGTCCTCAACCATTGATAAGTCATCCATGAAAACTTCAAGGTAGTCCTCCACCATGTCCGTGAAATAGCCATTATACACCGTTGAAAAGTCGTCGGTGCATTGCACAAACCAAATGGCATCCTCTTAAAAGCAAAAGTACCATAGGTACATGTAAATGTTGTTTTCTCTTGATCCTCCGGAGCAATGAGAATTTGGTTGTAGCACGAGTACCCATCAAGAAAGCAATAGAAAGCACGACTGGCCAATCTATCGAGCATTAGATTTAAGAAAGGAAGTGTAAAGTGATCCTTCCTTGTTACTTTGTTGAGCTTATGATAATCTATACAAACCCTCCAACCGGTCACCGTTCTTGTAGGAATCATCTCATTCTTATCATTGAGAACCACTGTCATTCCCCCCTCTTTGGGACACATTGAACTGGAGAGGTCCATGAACTATAGGAGATGGCGTAGACAACCCCAATATCTAACCACTTGATAATCTCCTTCTTGACAACTTCTTGTATAGCCTCATTGAGTCTTCTTTGATGTTCAATGGATGGTTTAGCACCATCCTACAACTTGATCTTATGCATGCAAAAGGCAGGGATTATACCCCGAATATGTGCCATAGTCCACCCAATAGCCTTCTTCCTCTTTTGTAACACCGCCAATGTGGAATCAACATGCACATTAGTCAAACAAGAGGAAAGAATAACCAGTAAAGTAGAACAAAGGCCAAGAAATTCATACCGAATGTGTGGTGGCAATTGCTTCAACTCCAAAGTAGGTGGCTCTTCAATAGAATTATAGGAGGAGTCTTCCTATTTTCAATATCCAAAGATAATTTCCAGGGTGCATATTGTACGACCCTATTCCTTGCAAAAACTTCACGTATTCCATGAAACCATCCAACATCGATAGTAGCACTTGTATCATCAACAATAATATCGGTCACTAGGTCCACAAAAGAACACACTTCATTGCTATTTGGTTACCGCATGGACTTACACACATGGAATACTGCTTTTTTATCACTAACCCAGAAAGTGAGCTCTCCGATTTCTACATCACAAAGAGCCTTACCCTTAGAAAGGAAAGTTCTCCCAAGAATGATCAACACCTCATAATCAACTTCACAATCTAGAATGACAAAGACCGTTGGAAGAATGAATTTATCAACCCGAACCAAAACATCTTCAATCGCACCCAACAGCCTCTTCATGGTACAATTGGTCGTTTGCAATCTCATAGAAGTGGGTCTTGGTTGCCCAATCCCCAAAGTCTTGAAAACCAAATAGAGCATCAAATTTATACTTGCCCCAAGATCATAAAGAGCTTTAGCAAACTCGGCACTACCAATTGTACAAAGAATCGTGAAAGCACCGATATCCTCCAACTTAGGAGCCATTGAATGAACAATCGCACTCACTTGATGAATGACTTCGATAGTTTCAAAATTCATCGACCGCTTCTTTGTCACAACATCTCTCATAAACTTTGTATAACGAGGCATTTTGTCCAAAGCTTCCACTAATGGCACATTGATTGAAAGACTCTTCATCATTTGAATGAATTTCTTGAATTGATTCTCACCATTTTACTTGCCAAGTCTTTGAGGGTATGGAGGTAGAGGTTTAGGTAATGATGCCTTTTCCTTTTTCACTACCGTTTCTGGTATGTCAATGATGTGTTCTCTAGATGAAATTCACCTCCTCTTGAGTCTCTTCCACACCATCATCAATATCAATCCAAACTTCCTTATTTGCTTGAACGACATTGTTTGGGATCTCTTCTTCTTGCATCACTTGGTCATCATCGACAAATCTCCTTTCACTTGAGGTTAGTGCATTCCCGCCTCTTTCATTTCTTGTGATAACCACCATAGCATGCCTCATATTGTTACCACCCTTTGGTTTCACCATCGTGTCACTTGGTAGTGAACCTTAGGATGAGAATTTAGAGCTTGAGAGAGTTGCCCTATTTGAACTTCTAGATTTCGGATTGATGTGATGTGTAAGGCAAGCTGGGCATCCAAATCGGCATTCTTTTCCATCATTTGCTTGAACATATTCTCAATACAACCCATTTCATTGTTTGAAGAACTTAAATCATGGGAAGGATAAAGAGGTGGATTTCTCGGTTGTTGATACATTGGGGGCCTTTGAAAACCCGACCCTTAGTTGCCTTGATTTTTACCCCAACCACCTTGGTTGTGCTTCTCCAATTTCCTTGGTTGTTTTCACCCTAATTTCCTTGATTGTTGTTGTTATGTTAATTCCCTTTATTATTAGAACTCCAATCCCCATGGTTGTTTTGTGGTCGCCATATTGTTGTTTTGGGCCTTGGAAGTTATTTCTTTGCCCTTGAAAATTATTCACATATTGCACTACTTCCTCTTGCTCATTATAAGAATCATCTTGATCAAAACCGCCATCATCTTGCACATAGTTCTCCACTTGGGTTTGCATTTGTGGACCCTTGGTCATCTTCTTGTTTACCAAAATATTAACTTCCTCCATAGCATGAACTTTCT